>NC_090784.1:6317500-6643750 GCF_040054535.1 Antennarius striatus | reverse complement strand
GCCGTTGGTGAACCTCCTCCCCCTCACCTCTGTCCGCTGTGACCCTAAAGCCTCCATGACCCTGGCAGAGCTCCTTGACTATTCCCTCTAATCTTCGCTCCTGTTGAATCCCTCCGTTACAGTCATACAGGCTGAGCAAGGCTGTCGTGGAAGTTAGTAAAGGTTTTATGGTGCTTCTTCAAACAATTAATTCTTCTGTCTTATCTTTATAACAGCAAACAGCAAATGGAGATGGAGTCATCTTCATTTCCATACAAAACGGCTCAAGATTTCTTTTCTCCTTCCAAAGCACATCACTATACTGGATGGACACCCGATACATTTACAACTAATATTTCCAAGTGCATCGACTGTTCTTTGGAAGAATTTGTAATGATAGTTTTTTTTTAAAAAACGCATCTGTAAATTGTAAATACAGTGTGCCCTCGCGCATTCGCGCATCAACTCTTGTGACTTCACCTCATCGCAGATTTTTTGGCAGGCAGTCACATGATACCTTACGCGCAATTCTATTGGCTGACGGCATCCGGAAGTGCGCTAGGTTCCGTGAGTCTCGGACTTACGTGAGAAACAAAAGTACTTTAAACAGTCGATAAGAGTTTGGAAAAAGGTAATACAGGTAGAAGGTGGTTTAATATCAGTATGGGGAGGGTTAAAAAATGTTTAAATTACCGAAAATAATAAGATAAATAGTTTGTCGATATATCGCAGAATTTGCGTGTGCTGGAACGCATTGATTGCGAGGAACGAGGGCGCACTGTAATCCAACATTTCAAATTGCAACAAGTCCGTGATATTCTTTGTATTAGTCAAACATCTAAACATCACTGACAAGGTCCAAACTTCATCTGCCCCCCACCCCCACCCATTCCACTCACACACACACATACACACACACACACACACACACACAAATACACATATACAAACACTCCAACATACCGTGGCAAGGTTATGCTGACATCAGTGGCTAACGATCAGTTCCTTTGTGGGCTGAATGATTAGCTGCAGTAGCCTGGAGACATTTCCAGCTTGTTTCCCCGAGTTGGTCAGACATGCAACATCACTGGCCTTCACTGCCGCTAACTACATCCACTCCCATCCATTGTCGCTATAAAACAAGAGTTTTACAGACTATTAAATTATGCCAACAATATTGTGGATATGGGACATCCGAGACGGATACAGACAAGAACAGAACTACCATGTAAAGTAAATCATAGTTGTTTTCAAAGCTATTTAAAGTGTGTGTGCGTGTGTGTGTGTGTGTGTGTGTGTGTGTGTGTGTGTGTGTGTGTGTGTGTGTGTGTGTGTGTGTGTGTGTGTGTGTGTGTGTGTGTGTGTGCATTTCACATGCATGTGTAATGCAAGTGGACAAGATACTAGCTGCACACATGCATCAAAGTAAAACTAAACTAACATTCTTGCAAAAAGTCCTAGAGGTACTCTTTGGTCATTTTATTGGTAAAGTTGTGTTATTCATGGCTTATCTTGGGTTATTAATGCTTAACATCAGAGACGTATACATTTAGGGAATGATGCCTTCAGGGTTTGTTTTTTTTTCAAAATGATTACGGATGAAGAAAATACATTGCAGTACCACCACAACCATTAGAGGCAGATCAGTCATCATGTTTTTAAAAAGGACATGGTGAATATATACAGAGATGACACACACGACAGAAGTGGACTGATAAAGTAATAGGAACTACATCCACATGTCACAACATATTTAATGGTGTCACAAAGGGCGGCAAAATGTCAAAAACGTATCTTTATTTTAATACTGCTGCAAAGAGGGACATGGTGAATGTCAGGTTAGACAGGAACCTTAAAGAGACCTTCACTTTGTATAATGTTAACATCACCATTTTCATTCCCATTTAGAGTGTGTTTATTAACTGGAACAAAATGGTGAATGCTTAAAAAGGAGCCTCTCTGCTTGGGAACAGTTCACCCAACCCCCACCCACCCATAATGCCCTCTGGGCTGCTGCGAGTTTGGATTAAGTTTGGGTGCCTTGTCCTCTCCCTGCAAAAACATACGTGTGTAGTTGGTGTGACCCATCAAATATTAATGAGGGACAACGGAGATGAGGTTAAGGATAGAAAGACTGCAAAGGCAAGAAAAATATTTTCTTTTCCACAAACAATAAGGGGAAAAAAATATTTTATGCTTTGCTGATTAATCTGATAGATCTTTATATCATATCATCCAGTTTTAAAGCATCAAACTGAGACCTTTTCTTGGAGTAACAATTGAGACTAGAATGTGTTTATGTAACAATACTGAGAATATATACCTATTTGAATTCCTATTTTAACCTTATGAGGTGTGTAAGAGAGAGAGACAGAGAGAGAGAGAGAGTGTGTGTGTGTGCATGCGTGTGTGTGTATAAAGCAATGGATCAATAATGGTAGTCTACAGTGTCATCTGGGCTGCTAAAAGAATGCCGTTCCTCCCCCGGCCGGCGGCTCTCCTCTCTTCCCTTCTCTCCCCTTCCCTCTCTCCCAATCCCCGATCACATCCACGTGGTTCTCTGGGCTATTTCTCCCAGCTAAGCTTATTTCTCTTCTTTAATCCCGCAGCAATCACAGCAACAATGCCAGGCACCGGCATGGACACAGGCAGAAATCTATTAACTATGATCACTATGTCAGCTCAACATGAGAAGCTCTGCTAATGAATCCAGCCCATTCAGCTCAGCACCGTGCAATCATGAGTGCTATTTCATCGCATCATCAATAACGTGTAGGCTGGAAAATCAACATGAGTGATGATGATGGATAATGCAGCATGTGATGTGACAAACAGGCTGTCGTTTGAGTTTAATTCAGATTTTACTTTCTGTAAAAAACAACAACAACAACAACAACATACCGAACAGATTCATTCAGCAGGCGAAAAATTTGCGCTGATGAAGAGTACAGAAGACACTTCCATCGCTGCAAAGGTCCCCACTTATTGTAAAGAGAGGCGTACTGATAACTCAGGTCGATCTCACATCCTGCTTATCGGATTACCGGTAACTGTGTGTGGCGAGAGACTCAAATATTGCAAAAAAACAAACAAACAAGTACATAAATTTCTATTTATTAAATATAAATAAGTATATTTCAACTGTACTCATCACTGTGCTTTGTCACCAGTGACTAGCATGTGCTGTTTCCTGTTATCTGCCATGTGATTATTGTCCCTGAAAAAGCAGATGTCCTCTGTTTTCACTCCAGCTATGGAAAATGGCTGCAGCTAATGACTGCTGCCGGGTCCACACACATTCAGCTGTTTGAACTTTGGATAAAGGCCTTAAAAAAAACAAGCATCTCCTAATTGGTAGCCTTGATAAAGTCTGTAAAACATTTGTCAAACCATACATTTACAAAAGGGTTCTTTTCCCCACTTTGCTGACTTTACTTGCTTCCATATCTGAATGTCATTATGTTTTCAAGTACAGTATTCAATTGTGAGTGTTTTAGGGCATTTGTCAGTAGTTTCTCAAGCATTTTGTACTTTTACCACAGCATGGTAAAGCCTTTGGTCAAAAAAATATCTGAACCTTTCAGGAGTGCTGGAATCTCAGGGATTTTCCACTGAAAGGACTGAATCTTCATCAAGATGATAAAGTTATAAGGGGTTTCAGTAAAAACTAATAAGCATCAGCAGCTCTTTAAAACTATTAGTTTGTGCAACAGTTGAGTCCTTCTTAACACCGCTTCCACATTCCTCCCCCTCTCCCACCCAACATGGGCAAAGGCTAAATGGCCCTGTGCCTAAATCCGTCAGCCAGCACACCCACTAACCCCTTTCCACTCGTAATCCTCCCATTAATACATTATTCCTTTAGTTCTCATTTAAAGATATCTGAGGCTTCACACTACCTGGACAGTACTATTTATGGCACAAGAGACTTGATTGATCCAAATGGGGATGGGGGGGTACAGGTGTGACCCAAATAAGGGATTACCAACCCACTTGTTACCAATGCTTTAAGAAAATGGGAAACCAGAAATGTTTCTGGATGTGTCCATATACTGGTAATGTGTAGCATCACAGCCACAGGAAATGTAAATTTTCCCTAAGTAAACAGTATGTTTCCCATGGAGGCTCATTTATAATTTAACCCAGGATCTCAGTGTTTCTAGACTGACAGAGAGATTGCCCTTTCAGAATGGAAACCCCCACCATGCGGCAGGGAATCAATGCCCTTGCCATAAAACATACAACAGACCTCATATTAAAATCATGACTGGACCACCAAGAAACAGAGGCACACTTCCTGCTTTTCTTCATTTAAATTTTTTGGTTTCAGCCCCCCTTCTGCCCCTCACCATCCCCTCACAGCTGCTGCTGCAGGTTTGCGCTTCATAATGTAACATGGATATTCTAGACAAAATCATTCAAACCAGTAATGACAGAAGGAATTGTTGCTTTCTTTTGAAATGATCGATGCAGACTTTGGCATACTGGTAACAGAAATGCATGAGAACAAAGCCATGCAACACTAACATTAGCACAGGGTAGCAATTACAGTCAGAAGAAGGGCTGGATGGATTCAATCTATAAGTTAAGTGTGCATATGGAACCCCGAATGGAACTGGTACGGACATAAATTCCACAAGGTGCTGAAACCACCATCAAAGCCATCGGTCTACGCATCTGGATCACAAAAGCAGCTCAATGTCCCTCCAAACGTCTGTTAGGAGACCATGAAGCCACACCAACAGTACAGGCATCTGAACAGGAACTTGTAGCCAACAATAAAAACAAACCTGGTTGTAAAAATGTCTACGGCCAGCAGAAAGATAATTTGGTCAAGTGAGATCATAGACCCAGCGTAATCTTCTTAAACCTGCACTGGGATATTTTTGTCCACTTAGGTGAACCAGAAATGAAGCTACAAGCATAGACGTATCACCTTTTAAGGTGATGTGGTGAACATGAAGGGGCTGTTCACCTGACGTGGATGGCTTAGGTGTGATTTTATTTAAATATTTTACCCATCTGGAACTAAAAAATGTTTTCAGGTACTTGAAGATCTCCAGTGCTAGAACCAGTCAAACAGGAAGTGAATTAGATACCTATTACCAAAACAAACATCAACCATAAGGATTAGCTCCTTAGATTTATTTGTATGTTAAGGACAGCTGATCTATGTAAAACAATGTACTCACAACACTGTCAGAAAAAATCTCTTCCCTTTTGGCAATCCACACTTACTTCAAAACAAACAGATCAGCTCTTATGCAAATTTTCATTTGTTGATTTGCTCCACCTTTTCATCTCAGGATCCGTGTCCTAAAGTGAACATTTCCATCAGACCTTAGAGGGAGTGACTGCGTTTGGAACAAAAGGCTCACCTTGACATTTTATCCACCTGGAGCAAATATATTCAGCTAGTTCTGTATGATTCATCTCTGTGGATTGCCTTATTAAAACCCATTAAACCTATCTGTGTGTTTGACACACATCTGGCTGTGTTGCACGTTAATGATGCTGTGACAACAGCAACACTGATGTTAAATACATTCCGTGACTTCATTTTAACCCATTTCACCTGCTGATAGCTGCATCTTGATGGATATTTCTGTATATAAAAAGCAGAAGTAGCACAAGACCCGACTGCTGGCCTGTGGTGCTGCAGCCGGTGTTTAGCCCTGCTGACTAAAGCCATGCAAAGTGAAGCTTTTGTGCTCTCTGCAGTTTTTATTATGGATCAATCTGCTAGAAGCACTGGAGACAGCTCCACTGACTGTTAGAATAACTTCACTGCTCTTATAATAGCGACGTCCCTGGTCAGTGTGTTTTCTTATGTGCACCAACCTATTCTATCCTTTTAAAGAACCTCAAAAGAAAATAGTATGTCCCCATCCCCAAGCCAAAATAAGCAACTTTCTTTCTCAAGTCCTTAAAAACTATTTGCCATGAATCCCCTGTTTGACCATGTTTTTGTCCACCTAATACATTTAAATCTAATATTTTCTCTTCTTAGCTGTGACGGCTGGGGCAAATATCCTGTTATTCACTTACTCCTGCTCCACTGGGTTAGTCATTGACAACATCTTGTAACTATTTGCAGCAAACTGATCTTTCTGATGTTTATTCTGAGCAGGTAAAATAGATTTTAGACTTTTTGTTTTCCAAAACAACAAATCCATCTGAGGACTCACAGTACCATTGTTTTCCGCACTATAAAGCACACCTAAAAGCCTTTACTCTTCTCAAAAACCGACAGTGCGCCTTATAATCCAGTGCACCTTATAATCCAGTGCACCTTATACATGTATTTGAAAACAGTTTTAAAATAGGCCATTCATTGAAGGTGCACCTTATAATAAGATGCACCTTATAATCCAGTACTCCTTATATATGAAATTTTTAAAATAGGCCATTCATTGAAGCTGCGACTTATAGTCAAGTGCACCTTATAGTGCAGAAAATACTGCAATTGTAAGGAGTAAAGCCAGGAAACCAAAAGAAGGAGCCAAAAAATGCTAAAACTCCCTGTGGAGCTGAAGACAACTGCAAAGTTTGGGGATTATTCATGACATTCCATATTGATAGCTAAAATATATGTTTTAATTATACAAGTTTTTTCTTAGGGTTGACAAAAGAAAAATGCCGGGCTGTGAACCCAGCACTGTAATAATTCCAAACAAAATCTCCAAAAATCTTCAGTGGACCAAACCCCCTCCATGCTGATGAAGGTAAATGACTATGTCCACGGTGAAAAGGCACAAGGCAGTAATGAGCAATGAAAACAGCCGTGTTAGTGCTGCCATTCAGCGAGGGCCTGCTGCTGTGGAATGTGAGGCGCCATTCATTCACATGGGTTAAAAATGCATTTCTGCCACCACAAAGCCCTGCCTTGTCCTCATTGTTTTTCACCACACCAATAAAACATTTCCACATTCTGAAGGGAGAAGACAAAAAAAAATTAAATTGCTAATTTTACTCCCACAATTACAGCAAAATAATGGTTGAACTTTGGAAAACAGTCCAGTCGGAGTTGAAAGTTTGATCATGATAAGCAAGGGAATGAAATGCAAGCGCACAAGCTGCTTACAAGAGACAAACAGTCCTATTGACAATCGCACACTGTATGACGCATTTATTAAATATATTATAAGAGGCGCAGTGGTGGAAGGCAGTCAAATATAAAAAAGCTGTACTTGAGTCATGTGTGAGCTCTCCAGGGATCAGTTTGTGAATATGAGGTCTCTGTGACAGGCTCTCCAAAAGAAAGGAAAACAAGATTTGTTTACCCAAACGGACTCTCTAGTAGACATTCATCAAACTACAATCTCATGTCTATCAGCCTACTGATTGCATGACCACAATATGTCACATTTGAACATAGCTCCTATACCTGTTTTCCCTCTCCAAACAATATTCAAGGAGTGACAACAGGTCAGACGTGACTGAATTTAAATGCCCGTGTGACACAACCATCTGAGGAAAACACACTCACTATGAAATCTTCAGGTAGATCCAAGCCTTTGTGTTTGTGGCTTTCCCCTCAGCAGACATGTAATAAAACAAGAGTGACCTAAAGGCTGCTGCCACTGTCCCAACAATCAGCTGAAGGTGGATTAAAGCATTACTCCACGTTTTCCCTCAAGCTTTACCATCCAAATGTGACCCTCCAAACAATTTCTAGTCACTATTTTTAACCCTAAGAGTAGGAGTTTAAGGACTTTGCGTTGTCTAACAGGCAATTTGCAAAAGTTAACTCATTTATTGATGTTGTGTTGTGTTTGCTGGTATAACTACAGATGGAGTTGCAAGCTGGAGAAGAAATGCTTAACATAATGTCTGAAATCTGACATGGGGTAGACAATGTAATCCTGTCTGCAAAACAACGCTGTGCCTCTCTGCCTGCTTCCCTCTATCTCCCTCCCTCTTTCATCTCTATCTCTGTCCCTCTGTGTGTGTGTGTGTGTGTGTGTGTGTGTGTGTGTGTGTGTGTGTGTGTGTGTGTGTGTGTGTGTGTGTGTGTGTGTGTGTGTGTGTGTCTGTGTGTGTGTGTGTGTGTGTGTGTGTGCGTGCGTGTGTGTGTGTGACTTGGTGCAGAGAGAAATACTGTATCTATAAACAACACCAGAGACAGAAAAAAAAGTCAATCACTTCAGAAAGTCAATATTAACATACTGAAAATTCTGTCGAGAAACCAAAATTAAAATACATTTTCATTTTCCGTTGTTATCTGTTTCAAACTCTGCGTCAAACCCGGAGTGATGTTTTCTGCTGTCTTTTAGAGCTCTAAAGCTGAGAGCTGCTGCTCTCCTGGTCTCGACCTTCTCCTGCCTCCTCTGGGACTCTCTGAGTGTGCGCGTGCACGTGAGCCTGTGCACTAGACAGGCAACAATTCCAAATAGCAATTAAACCAAAAACAGATATGATGAAGATGACGATGAGGACAGTGATGATGATGATGATGATGATGATGATGATGATGACTGCGCCTTCACCTCTGATGTGAATTATATTTGTCTCTCTCGCCTGCTGCAAACTGTTTTTTACATAACTATCTCTTGTGATACTCCAGCCTGCCCCTGAAGGAGGATCACTATGACTGTGATAAGTGTCCATGTTTAACTGTGTTATTACATTTATTACATTTAGGTGGGTTTTTTTTTAATTATAATATTATTATTCTACTTTCACTCATATTTCAGCCGTAATTCTCATCTATTGTTTAGGTTCAATCTGTGTCATGCTTCTTTATAAATAAACTGTAATATCAACGTGAAGCCAAATAAGAACTTTCATTCCCTTAAAATCCTCCTTGTCCCCGTTGTCACACACTTACTCCTGTTATCTGTTTGTTAATCAATGCGCTCTGCAGTTTTTTTTTTTTTTTTTGGACCCTATTTAAAACCAGAGTGTGGAACAGTCAGATATTACGCTTTGGGGCATAAACGGCTCCTACAACTCAGGCTCCAGATAAGAAACACTAATAATGGAACTGAGTCACTTCCTTACCAGTTTAAACTGCGCTGGGGCTCCAACATTTTACAATCACGCCAGAAACGAACGCCAGACCGACGCGGCTTTCCAGGAGTCCGCGTCCCGCGGGGAGGAGCGGAGGCGCACCGGAGGACGCGATCCACGGCAGCCGCTGACAACCTCCACCCGACGATCAACTCCACAAAAGCCGTCAACAATTACTATTATCTGTGGCGGATTCCTGTCTGCTGTGTGGAGGAGCAGCGCAGGTTCCTCTCCACACCCCCTCACCCCCACTCGTCTCTTCTCGTTTCAGCGGTGCTGCCTTCAGGTGTATCGGAAATGTTGTTGTTCCACACATTAAAATGCGTAAACCGTCTGTAGAATCATATAAATTGTTATTAATGGGTTTTCACCCCGATGTATCTTATGTATCAGAAAAAATTTGGATCAAGCGACGTATCTTAAATTGTAAGTAAAAAAAAAAAAAAAAAAAGTAATCAGGAATTATTTACTCCACGCAAAGAAAAACAACAACTACGGAGCAACTTTTTTTGAGAAATGTTCATTTTAAGTGACTAAACAATTTCTAAAAAGGTCGCTCATTGTTGTGGTTATTCATGTTTTATTCATGTAAAAAAAAAAAAGTTTATGATAAATACAATGATTTTTTTTTCAAGTGGAGGAATCCGTCCTTCAAAATTTACATCGGAACAAGAGCCGTTTAATTTCCTTGAATTCATTTCACTGTAAACACATTATCTAACTACCCCCCTATCAAAGAATGGCCACATCGGACTTCCTCGACTAGAAATATTAGACTAGAAATATTAAGGGGGCTTTTCTGTCTCATCATCTCTTAAATCAGGTAAATACCGAAGCCCGTGGGGTCACCTTAACGCACCGCGAGTGGAAGAAAAGCCCCGAGTGTGAAACACCGAGGGCAACAAAAAGGAGAAGCAGAAAAGTTTCTCTCTGCGGTACTGATCCTGTCCGACGTCACCACACACACACACACACACACACACACACACACACACACACACACACACACACACACACTTGTTACATTTATATCTCCATCGCTTCCTATTGCTGTGCGTGCGTGTGCGTGTGTGTGTGTGTGTGTGTGTGTGTGTGTGTGTGTGCGACCCACTATCCTTAACATACATGCGTGAACGCATCGTGTGTGTGTGTGTGTGTGTGTGTGTGTGTGTGTGTGTCAGGGTTAGATAGCTTTATCTGCCACTGGGTTGCCTACTTCTTCAACTGTCAGAATCACCTGTACGCACACGATGGGAAGAACCAGAAAACGTCACACACACACACACACACACACACACACACACACACACACACACACACACACACACACACACACACACACACAGATACCCCCCCCCCCCACTCACCCCCACCCCCGTCCCTCTGTCTCCATTTACCTTCACAGCAGGCTCACATGCATGATCATTTAAATGAAGACGTTGCAGGCACCCCCATCACACACATACGAAAGACCAGACCCCTCCTCCCTTCACCCATCCACCTAACACACACACACACACACACACACACACACCGTATGCAGATGAGGTGTGAGATCTTGGATTGGCGCAGTGATTGGGAGAAGAAGACTTTCAGTGCACCAGAGTTCTCCCAGCGGTTTCAGATCCTCATGTTAGTAATAATAAGAGTGGCACCTGTGCCTTGCTCAGTGGCAGTCGTGCTGTGTGTAATATATAGGACACTATTTCCTAATATGGATATACTTTACCCCCCCTACCGTCCAGCCTGTTTGCCTGTCTCAGTGTAAAGCAGCCTTTCACAGACAGAGAGAGGGAGAGGGACAGAAAGTGTTTTTCCAGCTCCAAAACCATTGCTGCTGTGCTGCCCATCTCCCTCTCATTCTACTTTCACCCTCACTGTGATTGTTTCACGCTGCCAGCCTAAAAAAAAATCTCAAGAAGAGGTGAGACTGTGTGGATGAGCTGGTGGAAAGTTTGTTTAACCTCAGGGATGTTGGGGGAGGATATTCCTCCGGCCCAACTCCCTTTATCCCTTCATGCTCTTCATTATAAAAAACTGACTTTAGTCAGCTTTTCAAGACCTGGAAGTGTGACGACTGGCACACATCGAGAGGAACATGGAAACAGTTGCGCTAAAGTCGTTATTCTAATTTTTTTTATTTAATTTTTTTTTTTTTTTTTTGCGCTATTCCGCTCTCTTGAGGTGGTCATCGGAAGGATCATTTAATCACTCTACCCCCCTTGGCTGTAATAATTTATCTATAAATTAAGGTCAGACCATCACCCTCCACCCGCAGCCCATTCACAGCACGTAAGATGTCCCCCTGGTCTCTTTAAAAGATAAAATATATCAAATAGAGATGTGCGTACCTGTTTTATCCAAAACAATAATCCAGCATGATTTAGATGAGAGACAGTCCGTGCGGTGGAAGCATGCTGGTAGCTGTGTATACTGAAGTGCATGATTGAGTAGGGAGAGTCCATTCTATCCGAGCGGGGGTGGACGGGGACTTATGACCACCGATATTTTCGTATCACCCCTTCAATTCGATTTAAAATGAACTGAATAAAACCAGTAAAGCTTTTTAGCCACAATAGGAGACGTTTACAAAGGTTAGATTGGTGTTTTCGTGTATATTTTGAAAATTCTCAACATTCCCTTCCCGTGGACGAATGGTTCTTCCCGCATTAAATGGAACTATCTGCTATTGTCTCATCAGCGAAAAGTTGTTGATACCGCAAAGTACTTAGAAAAAGTAAGTAAATAGTTAGGCAATGTCAACCATAATAATTAGCATGATTATTCTTAATGATTTAAAAATTTAAATGAGGTTTTGTTATAGGATAAAAGGACACGGTGCGAGGTGGAGATGTGTTGTTGTTGTTGTTTTTTCCCCTTTCTGGTTTAACCATTATATCAGATGGCCGGAGAGTCATCCTGATGATCCACCCAGTTGGAACTCTAACAGCTGTTTGTGAAAAGAAATGCATGAGAGAAAACAGCGAGAACTAATCCTTTTGAGAGAACTCCAAGAAACAATGGGACTCAACAGTAATGGATTAACTTGTGGCTTGAGGAAAAGTTATGAAAGACATTAAAATTTAGTTAAAAAAAAACAAAAAAAACAAAACATACATATATATATATATATATATATATATATATATATATATCCTCCTTTTGTTGTTAGCACGTCCTTTGTATTGTTTTGTTTTAATATTAAAACACATATCTTCCACATATTAAATGTATTAGTGATTTGTCTTCTTTTTAATTTTGATTTTGTAGCAGCACAGTCCAATAACTCTGATTTCGGTCGAATAAGTTCCTAATCTTCCTCCGCACACACTATTGACAATGATAAATCACTAGACCAGAGTCTAAAGTGAAAGTGTCTAAAGTTCAAATATGCATCACATAATAGCTATAATCACATATTATAATGTACGAGAGGCTTAGCTGTTTTGCAGAGATCATAGCATTTTAACAAAAAACAAAATCCGTTTACATTTCTTGAACTCTCCAAGATGTATTTTGACTGTGTGGTGTTTTTATTAAGTGCTGATGTAATCACACATTGGAAGAGGATTAGTGTCTTTTCTTAACAAATGGGATAAATATCTCTGTCATTGTGAAAACATAGCCCTGTTCACATCATGTGTTCACAACCGTCACTCTTTTGTTGTGGGTGTTGTGCAGAGGTTGGAGTTTGCTCAGTATGCATGCAGTGAGAGGGTGAGAGGGAGTCATGTTGGCGCTGCTGATGCACCGGTGAGTTAAGACTCAAGCATTTTATCGGCAACAAGGCCTTGAATTGTAACGACTCGCATATTGTTTTATGTATGCAGCCCGTGGAACTCCACCATGACTCCCAAAGCATTTGCGCACTTTTACTGAAATAAGCACACACACACACACACACACACACACACACACACACACACACACACACACACACACACACACACACACACACACACACATTGTTATGTCTTCCTCAAATGCAAGGTCTATAATGACAAGCACACATGCACATCAGCGATACATAGTTATAACACAATGAACAGAGCCTCCCTGTTCCTACTGTCTCCCTGTACTGTGTGAGTCACTGTTCAGATACTTCCTGTTGTAGGAGTCTTTAAAACAGCCTCTCTCTCCATTTCTGCTTTCCAAGTCATAAGGGAATGTCAGGCCAAACACACACCAAGGTGTCCTCCCTCCCTCCCTCTCTCTTCTCTCTCTCTCTCTCTCTCTCTCTCTCTCTCTCTCTCTCTCTCTCTCAACGCCCTTCACTCTGCAGGTCACACATTCGGCATTTTAAAACACACCTGTGACCTTCATCTTTACAAACAAGCATTTGAAAACCATCCGCTTCCCACTGTACCAGCTGCACATTCAGACAATAATGCTAGGATGCATTTTCTCACTATTGCATGGATGTGCTACTTGTGCATGCGTGGCAGAAACAAACACACATCTAAAGGCAGCTTCTATTATAGCTACACATCATATCCAACACCATGATAAGGAATTGGTAAAAGGACCATTGTTAAATTTAATGGAATTGTTGCACAATAGCTTTTAGCACCAGGTGCCATATGCAGCAAATGTAATGTTCATAAATTCTACTTTCAATTTTGGACGTATTTGTACGTTTTTTGTTTTTCTTTTACGATCACTTCATTGTGTTCATGCTGTGACACACTTTTCTCAATGATCTTCATGACGTTATGGTCACGTCTTAAAATGACTGGTGCTCACCACCAGGCTCTGCACCTATCACAAGCATTCTCTAGTGAATGACACCTTCAGCCCCTTGTGCTCAATTAGCTTGTAGTGTATTAGCGAACACATGCTAATTGTCAGCTGGCAAAGAACTGCAATGAGAACCCTTAAGGAGATACCTCAGGGAGTTTGTGTGTGTGTGTGTGTGTGTGTGTGTGTGTGTGTGTGTGTGTGTGTGTGTGTGTGTGTGTGTGTGTGTGTGTGTGTGTGTGTGTGTGTGTGTGTGTGTGTGTGTGTCTAGGGGGTGTGTGTGTGCCCAACCAGTCTTGGAGCAGCAGGAGGAAGCCTCTGTCTTGTTATACAATGTGAAATATTTATGGTATATCACATTACCTCTTTTGAATAAGCTCATTGAGCTCTTCTTTGACTCTGCCACACCTCTCAGCTGAACAAAACATAGTCAGCTGAAGTCAAATAAGCTTTGCAGGTATGAAAACAAACATAACAGAATTTGTAGAAATGTTAGTAATTCTATTCTATTCTAAATGAATTTCTTGATACGGTGTGTTCAGTTAAAATTCTTTTTTCTCTCTCCTTAAACAGAGACAAAGGGTTGCTTATTGTTTAGAATTTAGCAGGACAGTATTTTTTTCTTCTTTAGTTTTTTAGCGTGACATGAGGAAGTGCTCCTTCTCTCTGTCTTGGCCTTGTTGACTCAATGTGAAACAATCTATGGATTTAATCTATTTCCTGCTTTCATTCCTCTCTTTGTGTCACCTTTAAAATTTCTCACTCCTCTTCCTTTCTTTTGACCACTTTTTCTTTCCATCTCATCAAATCTTGTAGGGTTGGTATGGGTAAGTAGAGAGGGTGGACTCACCCACATGAGTAATCATTCATGCTATTTTAGTGCTTTTGCTCTCAGCTGGGCTCAAAACATCCACCTGCAAAAGGCTCACAAATGCAACACAAATGCTGTTGCCTTGGCGGATCAAAAAAAAAATCAGACATACAAATGGTGATGCACTGTAGTGTAAACATTGAAATCACATTTATGACACATTATCCACAAGCAGCAGGAAGTATAAAGGTTATGGTAAATGGCTTTGTCCTCTTGCTGTCAGTTTTTTTGGTGTGTGCTGTTTGTATTCTGATTGGAGACAGGGTGTGGTTGTTGAAAAGTAATCTCAATATAAAGGGAAGGTGACTGATTGAGAAGGCCCAGGTTGTGTACTTTTGCTAATATAGTTATGCGGTGTAATCATACAATAATAACATCATAATCCCATCTAGAATGAGAAACTGTGGACTGTGTGCTACAGTGATTGAGGCCATTTCCTGTGTGTATCGGAGAGAAACAGAGCAGGGAGAGAGAGTGTGTGTGTGTCTGTGGCAGTGCATTTTAAGCAGCGGTGACTGCAGGAGGCAGCCTGATGGATACAGGATCATACTGCAGCGCTCACATTGTCTTCAGTCCTCCTCCTCTTCGTCCTCCTCCTTCACCCTCCCCTCCTGTCTGCCTACCTCTCAGCAGAATTATCACTCTAAATACACACACACACACACACACACACACACACACACACACACACACACACACACACACACACACACACACACACACACACACACACACACACACACAGAGTCCTGACCACATGAACAGATGCAAGAGTAAAGTGCAACTACAGGCAGACAGATGCACATTATCTTCATGGAAAACAGGACACACATTGAAAATGCGCGATGCTCCTAATGTTCCGAAGTGCACATAAACACACACACACAAAAACACACACACACACACACAAATCCACACGTTACCTACATATTCCTTATAAACTACTCTGCATGCCCCCTCCTATCATCCACATACAGTACACACATGCTCATTCAAAGGCAGCCATGCATGATGAAAGACAAGATGCTGTGAGAGCAAACAATAAGACAAAAAACAGCCACCAGGGATACTGAGAATATCACAGCATGAGATTTGAATTTCATAATTCAATCATTTTGCAAGTGTGTCACAAAGCACGAATCAGGATCCCACGTATGACTTACACAAGGCAAACAGGAAGTCAGGCAGGGAGCTGGTGGTTTATTTTACCAGTGACAGGGACCCTGTTACTTACAATGTGTAACAGAGGGAAGGGAAGTATCTGCTCCTGCTGTAGCCCTTTAATTCAAACACAGAGTCGCCTCTGTCTGTCCTCAGGTTCAAAAGAGAGGGGAGGGAGAGGGTGTTGGCCCTGTGTGTGTGTGTGTGTGTGTGTGTGTGTGTGTGTGTGTGTGTGTGTGTGTGTGTGTGTGTGTGTGTGTACTAGAGGGTACAGGAAAAGGAGTTAAAACCCATGTATGTTGCATATGGTATGTCAGTGTGCACGCCTGTTTGTGTAAAGCCTCCTTCTATTCATCAGCTCATCAGCACACACTCTTATTTAAAGTCACCACAATGGTGCTCAATACAAACACTCACTGCCTTTGTAAGTGTTATGTTGTGCAAGTTCTGCTTGCTTGTACGGTGTCCAATGCCATTTAAAAAAAAAAAGACCTTTGTTGAACATTTCTGTTTTCTGATCAGGTGAAACAGCCCTTCCATATTTTCTATATATTTACTTGTGCTATTCCCTTTATTTTACTTCCTTTTATAAGTGATGTATGTTGAGATCAGATGTACAATTATCTAATGAATGCCTGAGGTCTAAGTCTTATGTTAGTGAATATAGTTAACTGTATTGTATAGTATTTATGTAGAGTAATGTATTTTTATTTGATCAGCCTCTTTGCTCCTTTTACATCACTAGAGTAATGTTGCACAGCAGCCGCAATCACACCACACACTGAAAGCTGTCATTACCACCATATTTATTTGTCTGATGATGTTGTAATTAACACGTTGCCCCGGACGTGTTGCCTGTTTGACATTGTGTCTGACATTGAATGTGGTGGTAGACAAGTGCTCAGAGGCATGTGATGGGTAAGCTGGCGAGGGGCTGGTCTAGACTCCAGGCGACACACCATATGATATTGATTATCTTTTGTTTGGCTATCTCTGCAGCTCCTTGCCCTGAAGGACTTAACTCACATTATTGTCTGGCATGAGGCTCTATTACTCCAATTTAGTGAGCTCTCCAACCAGCAGCGAATGCACTGCTGTTGAAACACTTCCATGGGGCCCATAATAAGACAGCTAAGCATTGCACTCTGTTCAGTCAAAGGTTTTAGGTACAAAAACGTTTCCATGAATCAAACTGTTTGAGTTAAAGGATAAACGAGGTTTTCTTGATATTTTAAAAAACAGAGGGGTGTTTGAAAAAGATGTCTAATGTCAATATCAGAATATAAAAGGTCACATACATACAATGAAAAGTGAAATTTTGTCTGAAAAAAAAATATTTCCTTGCTCTGTATGAGTCTATATTCCATAAAATAAGTTGCAGAGTTCTTAAATATGACATCTGCTGTAAAGCTACAAAATTTTAAAAAATTTTCAGAGCAGTGCAAAAAAATCAGCACATTTTTCTCCCTTGAAGGATCCTAATGAAGTTGTGTAAAAAAGTTCAACCAGAGCCATGCACAAATTTGCTCATTCCATGCCCATGAAAGTGAGATCAAAGCGTTACACACACACACACACACATCAGGGTCTGTCTCACCCATTCTGTGAAATCTTCTTCACTGATGGCCAGAGACACAAAAATATATTTGAAGTGCCTGAGCAATTTTCCCCTGCACACACATAGTTTATTTAAAGTATTTATAATGACTTTTAAGAATAATTCTATAGTTTCAAACTAAAGACAACAATATACATAGTTATAATCCTTTCTCAAAATTAAATTAAAAAAATGGTTTGAAACACGCACTTTGAAAAGCAAGACATGAAAAATATTTACTGATGCAAAGAAATTATTAGAACAGCTACAGTTACAGGAGAGATACAGCTACATGAGTCTGTAGTCAATTTCACACATTGCTGCGTTCAATGAAATACTATAAAGGACACTATTATTTGCTAACTCTGTACTGAAACTTTGCAAATTAATATCCATTTCTATTTGTAGAATTGGATTCCAGAATGAAATGAATAAATCTAGACCCAACTTGTTTAAACTATGAGACACAAAAGTCAAAGTCACTTTAATTACACATTCTGGATTTATTGCTATAATATAATGATACCTTTTGATATTATTGAAGACTTTGTTTCTAATATTACAGCTGAAGCTAACAAAAGTGTCTCCCAACTATATAATTGAATAAGCTCACTTGAAAGTCTCACGCTGTCACGAGGTCACCAACTCCACCCAGTTAACATAATTTTAGAGTGTCATGACTGTTACAACAATTTTCATGTTTCTGAGCAGAGAGTCCAAACAGCAGGAACGAGACAGAAAACGTCAACAAATTCTGAACGAAACTCCGACTGAAAGACAAGTACTACTTAGAAGTACTACTTAGCTAGAGCCAATGAATGTGGGATATACAAAAAGTATGTCCATTTACATTATGACTGCTTCGGCCAAAAAGGAAACTTATTTTTGCGATGTACGTCCGTTTGCAAACAGCAGGGGGTGAAAACTTTTCTAAATGCTGTCGTACCGTCGTCAAAAAAATGGGCAAAACTCAGCTGAAAAGGATGAAATCAAAGCTTCGCTCTGCAGGTTTATTAAGTTTCTTCCAGTCTTGCTCATGTACACAATCAAGAACCAATCTATGGCAAAAACAACGAGAAAACATCATCAGACCGTCCAGTTGTGTTTCTGCTGCAGATTCTGTTGAGTTTATTAATGTTCCTCCGATGAAGACAAGCTGAATCCTACTGTAATCTCATTCTGTATGGATGATTATGAAAGGTCTCTCAACCAGATTACAGATTCAACGGAGGTCAGGATGGCGTCGGCATCGGCATGGCTCCTGGTGTCCAACACTCGCAACAGGATGTTTCCAACTCTGGAAAGTTACATCATCAAAAACTTCACCTTTTATTCTTTTAATAAAATATAGAAACCACTGTTCAGGTATTAAAGTAATCTAGAAGGAATATGCTCTAGCATACATGACATCACCACGTCTCACATTGTGTTGTGCAGCAAAAGCTCGGCTAGCATCAGTTGGCTAATGTTTAACTAGAGATCTCCATGTTAGCAGCGTAGCATTAGCTCCATAGAACAAGGTAGCTATTTATTCTTTTCATATGTTTGATATGAAGTCTGATAATATTGTTTTATCATGGAATTTCCACAGGTTCCCGCTAGTTACAATATATTGCATCATTAGCTTCTGTGCTCCTCAGGCTACAGAATACTACACACTGCTGCATTCAAGCTAAGCTTGAGTGACAGCTCAGTCAGGAAAACTATTTATATTTACTCTCGGTCCAATGTTAACTTCTTGTACCATCTGGTCATTCACACCCCTCACAAATTCTCACTTTTAATTTATTGTTTTAATTCACATTCTGGGACGTCAGTCAAGAATCCGTCCGGAACCACAGGGATACATATACACTGCTAATCCGTTGACGTGCTGCTGCCTTTTCTCTTTACCTTTACTTTATTAATGCTTCTGTTCAGCATGTGCCCCTAACCTCCCCACCACCACCCAGTTTTCAAAGGTTCACCTGCTTCACTTCAGTCTCAATCGGGTTATCAGCCACCGCCGCCACCACTGCAAGACGCTTTTCAGTCACAACCCAAGGAGTCTGAGCATGAAGACTTTCTGGCAGACTCCTTATCACATCTGCTGCCATAGATAATTATCTTGACTTCCTTCTCTTGTCTCTCCAGATTGAAATGAAGAGGTATACTGAAAATCAGTCATGCATCACATTATGGGCAGGTCGTAGCCTTTTGTTAACATTTCAGAGTAAATTCATTTCACTTGAAATGTCCCAGTCGGTTTGTCACACAGCACTATTGACAAGCCATGGAATACAATTTGACTTGAGCTTTACAGCCCCGGGGCTGTTTTACCTGTTTTGCAGATGCCTAAAAAAATTTGACAACAATTCAAATGTTGCTGGCACGCCTACTTAACTAACACTCACCTCAAACAGCCTCACTCAACATCAGACCAACCCCCACCATCACTCTATCAACCACCCATACTTCAGACTTGAAATTGAAGCTGCCTTGTATTACTTCTACTGCTGAAACAGTAACTCAGCTGGTGCATCACACACGTCTCAGGAAAGCTGCATCCCATTTACAACACTACACCAACACTAAGATGACTCTTTTGACCTCACGGTGACATCATCAGTCATATCATCAGTTGTCGTGCAGTTTAACAGAGGACACTAATCCCGTAACACCATCCTGTACTGAGGCGTTTCCTAGATGACACCCTGTCAAGTTATTGGTTCATGACAGAACCAACAAATAGAGAGAAAAACAACCATTCACACTCATAATTTCACACTATTACCTATTTTTTGGACTGTTGATCAAAGTCAAAGAACCTGGAAAGAACATTCCACACAGAAGAGTCTTCATTGTGTCACCGTCATTGTGCTTCTGTGTCACTTAAAGTTCTAATCATTGTGCTTTTAGATCCACAAAGTTGCATACGATGGTCTGCCTCCATTTCCAACACCGTATCGTGAATTTGCCCCTTGGGTGTGATGAAGTGAACACATGTGATTTCCATGTGATTTGGAAGAAACAATTTTAACGTAAGCTCCCCTTCCAAGCCCATGCACAATTATTTGTAATTGTGAATGCAAACAATCCCTTTATACAAAACACACACAGACATCTTGAGTTGCTCCGCCTTCTCTTGATCGTGCTAATTATATCCAAGGTGTGTGTGCATTGGTGTGTGTCTGTGAATGTAGCTATGCGCTTTACTTTTCTACTTATGCCACAGCCAGTTGTTGTTTGCCCCTAGTGCTCAAACCCACTTTGCAATCAGCCCTATCTATCTGGGCATCCTGATCCACAACAGCCCACCCACCCACCCACCCCCAGTCCTCTCTACAAAATGGAGCCTTGGCTGAATTATACACACACACACACACACACACACACACACACACACACACACACACACACACACACACACACACACACACACACACACACACACACACACACACACACACACACACATTCGTATATACACACACAGTTTGCAGCCAGTAACAATAGCCCAAACACAGGAGCTATGTCCAAAACAGCTGACAGTGAGAAGAGGATGACCTCATGTCAAAAGAACCGAAGGCATATGGAGTGTAGTGAATGTTTGCATGGGGTGACGCTGTTGTCTATCAAAGTCAACCAGCTTACCAAACCTGTTGAATCGGGCAGCAACAAACCTGCCGAATAATTTCCTGAAATAATTACCAGTCAATATGGTCACACGAAACAGGATATGCTAAGAGTGTTTTCTATTAATTCGCTGACTTGAAGAGAAAGTTGTGAAACAAAGGCCTTGTATAGGAAGGTGAGGGAGGAAATCATGGCAAGCCATGCTTTTTTTTTTTTTCTCGCTAGAGGGGGATGGGTGGCTTTTTAGATTGTCCCTCCTCCCTCTTCCTCTATCTTTTTTTCTTCCCTCTCATCTTTGTTCAAGGGCTGCCTGGCTAAAACAAGCCGCCCCTGCACAACTTAAGTCAGAATAAATGAGTCAAAAGTGGTTGGTGGGGGGAAAAAGCTGGTGAGATGCTGACACTGATTAGGAGTTCGTGTGTTTACTCGAGATATTGTGTCTTGTTTTTGTCTCAGGCGGTAAAGGCAACTTGTGTGTGAGAGAGTGAAAGATGTGTGTGTGTGTGTATATGTGTGTGTGTGTGTGTGTGTTTGTGTGTGCGCTTGCGCGTGTGTGTGTTTGTGTGTCCGGGTGTGTGTGTGCATATACGAATGAATGGATGTGATTTCAGGGGAGTTGAGTGAGGTGACACTTGTTTTCACTTGCATGTCACACCATTACAATCATTCAAGCACTTACAAAAATACACAAACTTTTACTGCTTTATTCCAAATTCTCATTCATACAGGTACTCCTTTCTGCTACAAATAACAAATAATTAAAGGCTCAGGAAGACATTAATCATCACCATCATCTGTCTTTTTCCGTCTCCACTCCATCACTGCTCTACTAGGGGCTCTGGTGTATCTCCTGGTTAAAGACCACTGACGATTCACAAACACAATTTCCAACTCCAGCTATATGCTGCTGCAACACAGGGACACACAAAGCTCCTTCACTGAAAACTGCTCTCTCCCCCTCTCTCCTTCTCTATGTCTCCCACACAAAGCCCTGCATGCCTCTCATTTGTAAATCACTTAAGAGCATGACAAATGTGCATTGGAAGTTTCAGAGCGTCCCTTTGCAAGTCTTTCATTCACTCTCCTTCTGCAATACACGTCCACATTGTACAAACTAGACATTCGCTTGGAATTAGAAAGATGCTTGTCGTTGCTTAAGATTGTTGTCAACCTCAATATGTAGCAGAATTACTGAGTGCAATGAAAATTTAACCCCACAGTGCGCATTGGTCTCATCTTATCTTTATTGGTGTATTAAAGGATTTGTGGTAGTGTGATGTGGCTGATTTTATTCAGGGGTTATGATTATTTAACACAAAGTAGTTTTATAGTTGTGAAATGATCTGAGAGCAGAGGGGGGGGGGCTGTCATACTGAAACAAAACAAAGGAGTCTTGTCCACAACACTAATCCCAGAGGAGCACTTCTGGCATAGACTAGGAATTACTGAGTATTTCAATCATGTGATGGGGAATGGAGCAGTGTTCTGAATGGAGTCCACACTGACAGAGGAATCACCACAGCAGCGTTTTATAATTGTACACTGAATATCTCAGCATGTTAACAGATTGTCTCTTTTCTAAAATCATTTGGGGAAAAGATGGCAGAGGTGGTGTGTAACACTGTTCTCCAGAAGTACACGTCACAACATGGAATGATTACAATATCCCAATGAGTAATGAAAAGTATTCAATTGAAAGATACATTTTAATAGCAATCTACTGTGGAAAAACAAATAAAGGTCATTGCTCCCAGACTGTTCTTTAGGGTTGCACCACTGTAGCACAGTCAGATGTCAAGAAGCAAGTGGTGCAGATGTTTTGGATACATTTCATTATGTTTTTGGCATAGCATTCATTTTCGGAATGTCTTGAAATGCAATACCAGGATTTAAGTTAAGAGGTTCAGCAGCAAAGTTGTATTCTCACTTTTGTCAATATTCATGCTATCGTGTGTATTAAACATTTGTATACGTAACAATAAAGCAACATAGTATCAAGACTTCAATGTCCACGACAGTTGATGCTGGTCAGAGGTGTAAATCAACTTATTACATCTATTTAATGACTGCACGTTAGAACACTGAACTTTTTGTCCCTTGATTATTTCCATTTAATGTATTTGCTTCATCTGCTGCACACTTATCATGTCAGATATAGTAGCCACTGTTGTAATATGGCCTTCAATAAAGATAAAAGCTTCCAGACAAAAATGTGTGGTTTTTAACTGTTTAACTTTTTATGAGTGACTACATTCAGATGTGTGTGAGTTGTTGGTAGTTCCACCAAAAAGTTGTGTCCCAAAGCCGCCAGGATAACGTCAAAAGTTTAACTCCCAGAGAGGAAAAATCACCAAATATTTTACAAAAATGAGCAGATTCTTAGGAGAGAATCAATGCTCTCTGAACCTGACCACCAAAGGGGCATGAAGTTAACTCCCAGTAGCTCTATCTCTACCAGATAACTAATGCACAAAGATATTTAATTTAACTATCACACTATGACAGATGGACCCATTAATTGCAGAACCAATACTTTAATGCTTACATTACCTTTTACTGACAATACTTGTAATAGAGTATTTCTTACACTGCTATATTTGTATTTTGAGGACTAACCAAGCAAACAATGCTGAGGCAGCCTCTTTCAAGACAATGAATGTGATATGATAGAGTCTGCCAGCGGAGAGACGGTTATTAAAGACACATGATGGGATTTGGTGCTCCTGCATTAGAGACAGAATGCTGACAGGGCAGACAAATTAATGGCACAAACTCCTGACATTTGGAATTACCCTTGAATATTTTTGGTCACAAGTGGTTCTTCATCACTACACATGTTTTTCCTTGTTAGTTTGTTCAGAAGTCAACTTCAAATAAATATATTGTCAGAAGTTGTGGTACAAAGTAACTACTGTAAATAAATATTTGCCATTGCCATATCAATGTTGATTTGCCAAGCTATGTTTTACATTTTCATGGTATGTTATTTCTTCTATGATCACACTTGACAGCAAATTCTAGCTCTAGCCATTTTGCAGCTGTTTTATGTAAATCCACCTGCAGTCATCTGAGATTATAGCAAAAAAAGTACTTGCGGCTTAACAAATTGTCCTCCAAGTTATAATTGCCTTCCTACCATACTAATCATGCCGAGGTGTTCTCTCACTTCATTTTTGAAGAGTTATTTCTGTTGTGATGAGATATTTAGACACCTGCTGTTAATGGATTTGTATAAAATAATAAATTGTTAAAACTTTGTAGCGGAGCAGCACCTTTTATGCCAACACTTAAGATTGATGGAGCTATCCAATCATCATGATTCTCACATAAATATGCTCCAATGAAATTTTAATGAGGTATACTTTGTCTGAGGATCAATTATTTATGCCTGCACAAGATTTCAACACCTCCATTAAGTGTCTGGTCACTCCCTGCAGGACTGCCTCAGCACAGCTAACACAGTGAAAGGATTTCACAAAACATCAAAGTCTCTGAGCTGCTTCTACGTCTTCACTTTGGTGTCTTTGCAACCCAAATGCACAGCCATAATACACATATGCACACCCCTTCACCCACATTGCCACCATTACCTCCTCCACCCTTGTATCTTTGTATGAGACCCCTGCCTCATCCCCATTGTCATGTTAATTACCTGTTTGCTCTCTTTTGCAGGAGCCCACCATCCATCAAAGCATCTCCCAGCTTTTCATCCCACACAGTGCATCTCCACCTGTAATTAGGTTTGGGGCTAGGGAGAAGATGGATTTTGTTAGCACCCTGCAGAGGGAAGAGAAGACATTAGGAAGTCTCCATGGCTGTTCTGGGACCAGCCTTTAATGGCATCTAATTGATCTGAGCTGTCGTGGGGCCATGGCTTCATGTGGTAGGAAGCTGATTATCCTTATGTGTCATACTCAGCACACGGAAATTAGCTCAGCCCTTTGGCTTTTACAGTCTGATTAGGTGTTTGCATACATATGTGTGCATACAGGTGTATGCATCTGAGGACAAATGTAGCTGCTATTTTTCTTGGCTATTCATCTGTTGGACAAAAATAAGGGCGGGATCACTTTGTGGATATGATTATACTGTATGTTCAATGCTTTTGAACAGCCTCAGATTATTATGGACTGTGTTTGTGTGTCTCTGTGTGTACGTGCATGCGTGTGTGTGCAAATACTTGTATTCATATTGGCTGAGGAGAGGCTCTGCTGCGGTCAGAATAATTTAACATCCAGATGTGTTGAAGCTTGGGGAAATCAATGCAGACGATGACTCCATAGAAGGATGAGCATACTGTCATAGTGCAGTAAGGATGATGAAGGATTAATATTTAACAGTAATCTGGATTGAACAGATTGCTGCTGATATAAATGTTAGGCATGGATTTACATCAAGGCCAGGTTACCACAGTAAACAGTAATAAAATCAGATGAAATAAGAATATGGAGCAGAAGACAATATCTGTTTCCAGCAAATCATGGAAGAGATGTTTATTTAAGCAATGAGGAGGAAAAATTTGGGAGAAATGAACGGTCTACAATCCCTCAGAACACGTACTGTCTTACCAGTTATAGGTTGTATTCTCTAGCATACAGATGTAAATATATGGTTTTAAAAGCTACCTCCAGGTGGTGGACTTCTTCTGCTGGGACTTTGCTTCCATGCTGCTGCTGACCTTCAGCTGGTCCAGGCAAAAAAATAAAAATAAAATCTGAACCCAGTCTTTCGTGCATCCAGGTGGATTATCCTTTGAAGTGTGTGTGAGGTGAACAACCCTTTTTGAGCAGACTCTGTTAACTTGATCACATGTGTATTGTTGTGAGCTTGCACAGCACAAATATTTATTTTTGTGTTCCACATGTGTCCTGCTTGGTGCTTGTTTGGACAGCAGGACCTGGATCCTGAAATTAAGCACACATTGAAAAGCATTTTTACATATCAGTTATTATGTGATGATAAAATAATCCTTTATTAATCCCACTTATTAGAAATTTTCAAGTGAGATAAATAATCTTTAGAAGACACTGACAATTATAATCTATATGTGACCTTTTCATTCATTCATTCATAATTATCCAATGAGTAGAAAATGTTCCCACTGTTTAGTTCTTTGTCCCTCCTACACATGTCTGGTTTCCCCATTTCTGTCGTTGCAGTAGGAATGCGGGTTTTTACTGCGTCCCTCATATTACACTGTAATTTGCAGACTATTCTGTAAAGCTTTTTATTTAGAAGACTGGTCTGCATTAGGGATTTCATCTGAAAGATTTCATCCATTAAAGCACCTATTAATGTATGGAAGGAGCCAATGTGAAAATGGTGTGTTTACATGCTCGTGTTATGCACTGCAGGGACAATCATTGTGCTCTGCTGACCTTCAGCATGAAGTAAAAAGTGTCTGATGCCTCTGGTGTGTTTGGAGGGCCTTTTTCTTTTCCGAAGATGGACAGCTATGCATTATTGATTACAAAACAGTCCTGCGATGCTATTTCATCTCTCGGGCTCAGCTGACTGTAAGTTGAGGGATTTTTTTTTAATATAATCAGATTTATTTTATTTGAATATATGCACCACGGTAACTGGATCCATGTTTTACTGGCTGAAATGCTGGCTTTATTTTTGTGCTCATCTCTCCCTCTCTCACCTTCCGTTGCCTGTAACACCCAGGCAATGGGTGGCTAAACGGCAGATATGCTAAAACCATTCCCTCATTTCCACATCCTCTGCAAAGACAACTGAGGGAGAGATACACAAGACAAAAGACAAAGGTGGGCAGAGACAAACCACTGTGGAAAAATGGAGTGAAATACAAATTTATGTTTAGAACATAAACACTGTAACGTTTAAAAGCATCCATTTAACTTCACATTTAACAATGTATGACAGCAATTATTGAAACTTGCATCTATGCACATGTTGATTGTTGTTATTACTTAAACGTTTCTATATCGGTATTCCAAGGTTATTTTTACATGTTGTTTTTTAGAATATTAATTACCAACTATTAGATGTCAAGAATTTATTCACCACTTCTTATCATCTTTTTCTCCTTGTCTCTATTTTGCAGCTAAAACTTGGCCAGTAGCATCTTCATAAACCACTGAAGCTTTGTTTAATGTGTGCTATGGCTTGAATTTCACTTATAAACTTGAAAACCCTTTCAACATTTAAACGCTTCTTTACTAAAGCAGACAGTCAGCAAACCAGTGTGTTGCTGAGTGGAGCCTCACCTCCCCAGCTCCCCTTTGATGGCGGTCACAGGGGAGGATGCCCATGGCGACCATGGCTGTCAGATGCTGTTTCCATGATGCAGAAGAATGATTGGTTTCATGGATCAGGATGGTGCTTTCTGACAGCACAGGGAGAGAATGGGCCACACCTGGGAGAAGAGACACTGGCAGGATGTGAAATGTTACTGAACAAGGTTATTCCAAGGGTCAGTATAGGACCTGTCACCCATCTCCCCCGTCATGGAGGAATGTTCAGCCTGGGCCTCGTGCTGCATAGAGGATATAGTGTCTGAATTTACTCTTTGTTTGGAGTCTGACTCAGGCTTTGTCTGGCTCTGCATGAAGCAGTTGTCCATCTGCAGCCATAAAGGAAAAACACGTAACCCAAAACAACAAGGACACTTTTCAGTCAATGCATGTTTCTGTTCTGCGCTGTCATTAAAATGCAGCTGTAACTTCTGATTGCTAAGAAGCTAAGGAATACGTTTGTGATTGCACATGGGGCATTTTACTGCATGCCTCCTGTCAGTGCTGGAAAAGAGCGGTGCATTTTCAAGTCTGACTCATGTCTAACCATGTCTGTAGAAAAGCCAGTATCATTTTATCAGGATTGGTAGTGGGGGCTTGCTAGCAGGAATGACAAGCTTAGAGATACGGCTCACACTTAACACTCTCAGCTTCTTTCTCACCACCAGTTTAGCATGTCTCCTACAGAGGTGGGCTTCTTGACAATCCTACTCCCAAAGCCCATGACAATTTTAAAGATTGATCGCTCTCCTCTCTACTGCGGAAAGAGGAAAGAGAGCAGTCCCCATGACAAAAAAAAAGGGGAGGAAAGAGGGGCGTGGACAATCCCACAAGGCCAGAGTGATGTCCACTCTTTTGTTTTCAGTGGTGAGATCAGTAGCCTGCACAGCGGCGAGGGGACAGGCAGAGTAACTGGAGGCCTGGCAGGAACAGATGTTCTCACACAATGAACATGCACTGGGTGGGTAGCTCGTTCACTGCAAGTCAATGGGATAACTTCCCCTTTTGGAAACAAAGAAAACACAACAAAGACACATGGTGTCCCACCTGTAGGGCCCGTATCAGTGAGAAATGTTGCTGAGGCAATCAGGCTCAGGTACAGGATGATTTACGTCCCGCTAAAGATACAAACAAACAACAGCTGGAAATCTATTTCTGGCCATGATAAATTTCTTAAAGTTACAAATATCCCTGTGTTGTGTTTGTGTGTAAGTGGGATTTTTGAAGATTTATAACCAATCAAAAATCCTATTATAAAATTGTTCCAAAAGTGTGCAGTTGAGGATTTTTCACATCACACTTCATACTATACTATCTTAAGCATGTATAACCCTGTGTTCTGAACAGCATAATATAATATGAACTGTCTGATCAGCAGCTTACGCTGCAGAATGAGGTGTAAGGGAAGACTGTTTTCCTGATGTGTATTAAGTGACAACATTAATCACGTATTAATCGTTGTCATTTCTGGCATTTCTAGTAACGACTGACGATAATACCATTTGTCACAGATGCAGATGCTGCAAATCAATGCAAAGAGTCGGTAACACTGAACAGTTTTAATAAAGGATCCAGCGCAAGGATGACATCCTACAAATAACACTCCATGGTTTTCCATTATTCTCATATTTTTTAAAAGTATTTTTTATTGAATTTTTATTGCGTTTTTTTTAGACGTTGCAAACTACATATTTTGTAAATGTTTTTATTTTTGTAAACATTATGTTGGTTTTGACCAGACAATCTCTGGGACTTATGGTATACATAACTGTTCTGTAAGTTCCCAAAATCAAAATCTGTACTGTGATGCTCCTCTTTACAGAGCTTGCCTCCCTAATGGTGTCTAATCTATGTTCTTTTTGTGTTGAGTGGAAGCATAAACACTTTCTTCACTTCCTGTCATTATGCTTGCATGAAGCAGATGTCAACCAGCAACCAGTAAAAGATTTCAAAAAGAGATATGAGTGTAAAATGAGTCATGGGTCTTGTCTTAAACATTGCCTATGTTGTGCTGTGTGTATCTCAGGCAGTGAGCTGCCTAAAGACTGTGACTTGTAATGTGAGGTCAGTTCTAAGTGTTAGTAAAGATATTCAACCCCCACATGGTTGAGAGCTCCAGATCCAACAGATCTGGTTGAAGGTCCCTCAGGCAGTGGAGGACTAGTCCTAAACAAGATCATCAGCATAGTGTGTTTGGAGGCAGGGGCAAGATGATAAACCCATAAATGAAAAGAGCCTTTCATATGTCATTGCCTCCCTCTGCTGGTCTTAATGGACAGTAAAACTATTTTACAACTGGCCCCTTACCCTTTTGACAAATCAATATGATTTAATCTCTGGCATTCAACTGTGAGTGGAAAACGTTTAACACGTCATGATATTTTTATGCCTGATACTCCAAAAGGTCAAAACTATGTCAGGGTTGAGTTGATAGTCACTTTATCTTACAGTTTAGTATTTTTACTTCCTATTGATGCCAACAATGACTCTTTACAGCTCAACTTAATGTGTACAAGCCAAACTGTACTGAGGTTCAAGTACTTGTGGCCTTTTCTCTCCTCCAATATCACTACAATTTTTCAATACTTATCCTCTTGGAAATCATATTTTTATAATTATACTGATTGGTGTAAATTACTGTTCCCCTGATAAATAAAAGTATTGTGGATTTCTTTGCTGCTGGAGATCAATACATTTCCTGTATAACACCTGTTTATAGTACTTTTGTTCGTCACTAGTTGCAATCACTCTACTCTTCTTTACTGAGTATTTTCGTGTATTATCATTCTCAATCTTTTTTTTTTTTTTTTACTTCTTACAGCTTTTTTTATTATTGTATACTGTTGAATAAACAAACAAGAGCTGTCTGTGCTTATTAATTCAATGACTAAACAAAGCATTTTCTACACCGTGTAAATATGTGCATTTTACATAGTAAATATAGGGTAGACTGAGACGGAAATTTTGCAGGACCAGCCTGTTGGGCTTAATTATTTCATTGATCAAGGTGCCTTACTGATGCAAAGGCCTGTTGCTGCTTGTTTTGATCGCTTATAATACTTTAATATTTCTACCATTTCTTATTAAAGTTAATTATACAGTATATTACACAACAAACCAGTAAATGAGAGCTGCTTTAAAGACTTTTAAGTTTTTGATATGTATTATATAACTGATTATATATATATATATATATATATATATATATATATATATATATATATATATATATATATATATATAATACACACATATACTGTATACACACACACAGACACACACACACACAATTATATATTATATCACCATTAGCAGAGACGGATGCAACGATTAATTGGTACTGTCGATGTACTTTGATGTTCATCATCTTCACATATTTCCCGGACACTGGCAGCCAGAGGGTCCTGTCATTACCAGTGTGTTGTCTGCCTGAAGGTGCATCTGCAGTGACACAGACGGTAGATGTCTCCCTACTCCGTGCAGTTGGGTCTTCATCGCTACGATACCGTCAACTGAAGACTGCGTCGCCATTTTGAAAAGCGAGTCGTTCACAGCACACCCACCCTGAGTACTGGAACTATGCCGCGGGGCCGGCCTCGCAAACTGAGAGTTAAAAGCAACGACGAAACAGGTAACAAGTTCCAAAATGCAGCGAATAAAAAATACAGGTTATCAGCTATCCAAATAACTTAATATTATTTGGACAAACAGCTCCGCGCCTTTTATAATAACAATTCAATGTAGTGTATATAGTCCCCGGATATAGTATTGCGGGTGGGCTTTGCTTTGTGCGGCGAAGAAGCGATTGAGGCGGAATGATATTAATAACATCTCGGTGCCTCTTCTTATTGGCTTCCAGTCTAAATTGGTGTCGGTGAAGGGAAGAGCGTCTGCTGTGTGGACTGTTATTCAATATACGGGTTTTGAACTTTATCTTTGTTTATAGTAGCTTGTTGTTAGCTTGTTGCTAACTAGCACACGTTGCTACCGTTAGCTTTGAGGCTAAATGTTCTCTATTGTTGTTTTGGACGTTATCTCGTGAGGCACGGTTGCAGGGATGTTAGCCGCTGGCGGGACGCTGGTGTGGTCAGAATCAGTGACCTGAAGTCGGGACTCTCCTGGACCAGAGACGGTCTGTTGTCCGTTGTGTGGATACATTTACTGCTGCGGTTGTTTTCATCAGCGGGATCACGATACGGTATTAGCTTTGTTATCATGACACTGTGTATTTAACTCCACTGGTAAACCGGACTTCAGTATTCTGAGTTGGTAGCAAGCATTAACTTCACTATCAAGCTGACTGAGATGATTTTATTTAAAAACACAAAAAATGTCAATGCTAATGACTGAAAACTAAACCAAAAGCAGTTCAATGGTTTACCGTTAAGAAGACGATGTAAATATTTCTTTCCTCACTGCATAGGCAAGTAACAAAAGAGTGTGTACCTTGTAAACCTGCAGTTTGAACACCTGTAGGGTGTTGGGTCCAGGAAGAATTATCATTGCACTTTACTTCTTTTAGTGGGTCTCAGTGTAATAAAAAAAAATCCCTGTGCAAATTAAAAATCAGATTTTTTTTTTACAGCTACTCGTTATTTTCCAATACATTTCAAATATCTGGCAATAAAGTACAAAAACATTGTTTTTCAGTGTAAGCATGTTCGCATGTTTTTTTATTTATTTTATATTTTAATGGCTTTTGTCGGAAAAACATTAAAGAATTCTGACTTGGTTGCCAGGCATATTTGCCTTAATCTCTAAAATTTTATCAGTCCATATTTACTGCTTAGTTTTAAAATATATGTACTTTTAGATATACAAATAGTGTAGGATTCTAAGTGATTTATCAATAGAACTTCCAGGGCTACTTGACTTTGATTGGTTATACTAAGTGACATAACACCGGGGTGTTGATGCTGAAGAGTGACACATATTGGTTCAAAAGTTTTACTTTGCAGTGTTTCCACTTCAAATCACATATTCAGTATATGTATACACATAAATTATTACACACACACACACACACACACACACACACACACACACACACACACACATGTATATATACAGTATATATAAAATGTCCAGTTGGAAAGAAAAGCAAGAATTCATATTTTAGACTGTTGGATCTTATCAAGGTTCTAAATAGCACTTCAAAATGCAAGAAGAATTGAGAATGAGACAAAAAAAATTGGTTAAGCAATTTATTGCATTCATTACACTGAAGTAGGCTGTTCATCAGCTAATCAAAAAGTTTAAGACCACCTTAAAAAACCCAAATCCTTGCAAAAATGCGGATTCAGATTAATTTTCTGTCAGTAATACTGTCATGACCTCCTGAGGGCAAAGACAAAAAACCTCTCTTTGAACGTGATCAGATTGTTGAGCTGCATCAACAAGGCCTCTCACGGCGGGCCGTTGCTGCTGAGCCTGGACGAAGTAAGACAGTCATTTTAAACCTTTTAAAAGATCCTGATGGTTATAGGAGAAAAAAGTCCCAAACAATTTCACCGGCCCTGAGCTGAAGAATCCATTTGGATGTCCATCAAGACAGTGGCTGAACCTCAGCCCAAATTAAGCTGGTCACTGGTGCCAACTGCAGTTCCATTACCATCAGAGCGCATCTGCCAGAGAAGGGTTTAAGAACAAAAAATGTCTTCCACAAAATTGCCCGTTTAGAGATTATACGTAAACACCAAACATGGGGCATTGAACGTGGTAAGAACGTTTTATTCTCTGATGAGAAAAACAACAACCTTGACAGTCATGAATTTCCAACATCACTGACATGACCAGGAGATTCCACCTGAGATGTTTTCTACATGACACAGTGGAGAGAGTGCTATCATCTGGGGAGGTTTTTCCATCAATGGAACAATGGAGCTTCAGGTTTTGCAGAGGCGTCAAACAAGAGCTGCATATGTGGAGAAGTTGCAGGGAACATTCCTCAAGACTGAAGGCCATCGTCTGTGTGGTAATCACTGGGTTCTTCAACAGGAGAATGCTGCAGTTCCCAGTGCTCCCCTGACAAAGGACTCCTTCCAGAGAAATAACATCACTCTTTTGAACGATCCTGCATGTTCTCTTGATCTAAATCCAATTGAGAATATTTGGGGTTAGGACCACTTGGAGCCGTATTCCCACTAGCCTCCTGGAAGCACTAGCATCAAGCATTCCAATACACATTTTTGAGGTGATTAATAAGAATGGTGCAGCTACTTGTCACTCCTTTTTTTTTTTTAGAAATTTTATTTCTATTTTACAATTTTTTTAAAGATGTGGTCTTAAACTTTTGATCTAATGAACAGCCTTTTTCACTTTAATGGTTGTTTGCAATAAATTGCTTACTGATTTTTTTTTTTTTGTCTCACTCCCATTTCTTCTCTGCATATTGAATTACTACTTAGAACCTTATTAAGACCCAACAGTGCAAAATGTGAATTCTTGTGCTTTTTCAAGTAAACGTTTGATCGGGAGTGTGTGTGTGTGTGTGTGTATACATACTGTAGTATGAAAAAGTTTGGGCATCTCTGATAATTTTCCAGATTTTCCTTTATAAATCACTGGTTGTTCAGATCAACAATTTCAGTTAAATATATAGCAGACAAAGTAATATTTGAGAAGTGAAATTAAGTTGATAGGATATGCAGAAAGTGTGCAATAATTATTTAAACAAAAATAGGCAGGTGCATACATTTGGCCAACCTTGTTTTATTGATTTGAATACCTTAAGTACTAATTATTGGAACACAAAGTTTGTTTAGCAAGCTCATTGACCCTTGACCTATGTACAAAGGTGAAGCCAATCACAAAAGGGTGTTTAGGGTGGCCAATTGTAAGTTGATGTTCTTTTTGCATTTTCAACAAAGAGTGGGAGGGGAGGGGAACCTCAAAACAACTGTCAAATGACCCGAACACAAAGATTGTTCAACATTATGGTTTAAACTCTAGGGGAAGGATGCAAAAAGCTAGCTCAGAGATTTCAGCTGTCAGTTTCCACTGTGAAGAACGTAGTGAGGGAATGTAAGAACACAGGCACAGTTCAAGTTAAGGCCCGGAGTGGCAGGCCAATAAAATTGTCAGTTAAGCGGAGGCAACGGATGGTGAAACAGTCAAACTCATCCCACAGATCAGCTCCACAGACCTACAACGTCATCTTGGAGCAGATGGTGTCACTGCATCGTTCAACTATTCAACACACTTTGTACAAAGGGATGCTCTATGGAAGACCGATACGGAAGAAGCTTTGTCTGTGCACATGCCACAAACAGTCACTTGAGGTACACTAAATCACATTTGGACAAGCCAGCTTCCATTTGGGAATGAGACGCTCTGGACTAACGGAACTAAAATTGAGTTATTTATGTTAAATCAAACAAGTGTAACAGTCTCACATTAAAGTACTCAACTGCAAAGTACACCCTAAGCACATAATGAACTGTGTGCTGCTGTACGCACCTAATTACCATGTAGCTCGGTTTGGAGAGCAGTTTCACCATTCATCATTGTGTGAACACTTTCCTACTAAGGGCCTAGTTATTAAGATTGTCACAAAGCTCTCTGACATGTCTTGTTTTTGTCTTAGTTTAAAGGTCGATTTAACCTTAACCCAGCAGCAGGAATGACTTGTGATTTACTGTATAACCTGTATATACATGTGTGTATATACTGTATGTGACTTGTGTACAGTATATACAACCTGCCTCCCCCTCTAATTTCACACTGCGGGACTCAGAATAACAATGGGTGGGTGCTCTCTTTCCCCCCCTTGCCTTCCTTCTCTCATCCCCTCCCCACCCCCTCTACTCCTCTCCCTTCTTCCACAGTTTTAATTCACATAAGCTTAGTTGGTTTTAAGTCTGATAACACTGTAGCAGCACTTTTATAGCTAAGGTCCCAGGTCAACCATTATAATCATCCTACTGATCATTAACACAACATTATGACATTGAAGCCAAATGCAGTATTAAAGTTAAACATGCAGATATTAAATATCATAAACTGATTAAATATATTTAAGAATTGTGGGTGAAGACTTGATGAAGATGAAGCCAGTATTTCTCCATCCTCCGAATGTTAGAAAAAAGCCGATAACTTATTACAGAAAACACAAAGAGGTGCACAGAATTTCTTTTCAGAGGCTCCAAAACGGGAACAGGTCATTTTTGAGTGAATGAATATATGGGAGGATGGACATGACCTGGTCTGGACAATAGTATGGGACATGCTGATCTGTGTGCTGATGCATCACAATGCTGATTTTATAAGTGGAATGAAAAATTCGACGAGGAATGTTTCCCTATCACCATAGAAATCACCAAAAAAACAGAACAGATGACAGTGCGTTCTGTGTCTTTTTTTTTTAAGCTGGTGCAAAGCAATTTGTTTCATAAATGTTTTCAACTTGCTGCTTCTATGCTGACCTATTATTTATGATTGCAATTTAAATATTGACTGTCATTTCACCTCCTACATCAATGCTTTCTCTTTATGTTAACAATATAATCAAGCATCTTGGTGGGGACATTGCTAACTACACTTTGAATTTTGTTATAAAAAATACCTTACTTTGATAATTGCTGGATTCATCTTTGTGTGTGTGTCCATAATATGCTTTGCTGAGGGCAAGCGATATTAGAGAGGGTACATGACAATACTATTTTTTTTTCTTTGCACAAAATTTCTCCACTGTTGACAATACTGATGCATCTGAAGAAGGTGGTAGAAAAAACACTGACGTCTTCTTTGGATGTTGTTGTTAGATCCTCTAGGACAACGCTGAGATACTGAAGTCTTCTCTGTTGTGATTAATCAGATGTGGATCCCAGTGATGGCAAACTGGAAAGTTCCAGTGAAGGAGAACTCAGAGATAAGAAGTGCACAATATGCTCCCAGATCTTCACCACTGAGAGCCAGCTGCAGAAGCATCTCCGTGAACATGAAGTCAATGACAAGGTAGGGCCGGCACCAGCAGCATTGTATAAACACGTACTGTACAAGCCAATGAATACTGATGCGATATGTGAGTCTTGCAGCTTTTTAACATTTGAATTTCCCAGTTTGGGATAAATAAAGTATATCTTATTTGGTTTGACTGAAAATATTTTGTTTGATCTATCAAAAAAACTCATGGGGATGTTTCCATACAATGCGAGACACCATAGTATCTGGTAGAAGTGAAGCAAATAATGGAAATATCAAGCCTTTACTGGAGCAGCGGGCTCTTTCTGTAAAGATAGTTCATATACAAAAAACATCTTAACTCAAAAAACACTGAATGTGTCAGTCATCACAGTTACTGTATATGCAAAATTGAGACTCTACTATGATTTAAGGCTGGAAAAGTGTGCTTTGCTCTTTGGAGTTCAAAAATCAGTAGGAAATGCACAGAAGCATGGGAGCACCATGTGTAGCATCGCTACTGCTTCTGATGGGTAGGGGGCACCTCACATGCAGCGCGGAAACAATTCCACGAGTAGTTGGAGTACCTGGATTACTGAAAATGGTTTGAAGCTATTTATCTGTTCTTTGTGTTGCCAGCAGTCCTAAATCACACAGTTAATTTTGGAACCGTTCCACACTGATGTTGGAGTATAACTACAACTTTCTCTGCTGCAGTATTCACCGGCAGTAAGAGTGAAGCAGTTTTATCATGTGGTCATCTCCTGTAACACAAAGACACAATAATAAGATTTCATTGTCATCTGCTCTGGCATCTTCACTTTTATAAATCATCTCTCCATGCTGAAGAGTGCTAGCCTCTAGGTTATTCACTTTCAAGGAGAGAGAGTCGGGGTCAGAGCGTTCTTGTTCACCGCATTGAGCACATACTCTGAAATTAAGTCTTTCAGCTCCTCTAATGGAAACAGGATTTAACAGTTGGGACATTTCGGCCTTTTGGGAAATCTTTTTATGTTGTGTGTTAATATTTTATACGTGCATACCACTGTTTTTTTACTCTCACTTGTTTCACCCTGTCTGTCAAGCCAAAGAACCCAAGAACTGTCATTACTTACACATCAAATCTTGTTTATGGCGAAAGGATAAAGTGAGAGATATACAGTATTTTCCGCATTATAAGGCGCACTGGATTATAAGGCGCACCTTCAACAAATGGCATATTAAAAATAAATAAATAAAAAATGCATACATAAGGCGCACTGGATTATAAAACACACCTGAGAACTCATCTTCAATGAGTGGTCTATTTTAAAACTTTTTTCATATATAAAGCACACTGGATTATTTGAGAAAATTAAAGGCTTTTAGGTGTGCCTTATAGTGCAAAAAATACTGTATTTACTGTATTTATTTAGTAACACACCTGCTACTATGCAGAAGTCCATCAATGACTCTCATGGACACGTGCTATTCAGTAGGCTGGGGAGAAAATATAAAGTGCTTTCCAGGATTATAGAAAAGTATAGTTTTTGGCTCAGGTAAATTTCTATCTATCCTTCCGTTTTCACTCAGAATGTACAGTATATTAACAACAGGAAGTGAATTGTAGAAGGACACGTCTCCTTCAGACATACACTTACTACTCTGTTTAACTTTCCTCCGTGCCGTGCAGCCTCATCGATGTGACCAGTGTCCACAGACCTTTAATGTGGAGTTCAACCTCACACTCCACAAGTCCACACACGAGACTTCTGACTTCACCTGCCCGGTTTGTCAGAAAAAGTTCTCACGCATCGCCAGCCTCAAATCTCACATTATGCTACATGAGAAAGAGGAGGTTAGTAGACCAAAATAAAAGACAATTTGCTTTGATTATCTCTTTGATTCATGGGTTCATTTATCTCTTTTGTGTGCTCTCCCACCATTTTTACCTGGCAGAATTTAATCTGTGTGGAGTGTGGCGATGAGTTTGTTCTACAGAGCCAACTGTCTCTACATTTAGAGGAGCACCGCAAAGAACTCTCTGGCATCAAAGTCTACACCTGCAAGACCTGCGACAATGAGTTCAAAACAGCCGCAAACCTCAAGCAGCACATGAAGAGCCATTTCAAGATGAGGTTTGACAATGTTGATTTATTTTAATAGACCAAATCAGGAGGGAGATTAAAGGGATTCCAAGGGCTATTAAAATCAATCTTTAAGATAATGTCTAAGTCATTTAAAGTCTAAATGAAACAGTGTCTATGAGTCATGGAGATTTAGGGGCATCTGAAACGGCAATAAAATGATTAAGGTACATTTACACTTCCAATAAAAGCTATTCCTATCATAATAGGAAATGTTCCATATTTTATAGAATGAAGCTGAAGGTTTTAGCAAAATTTATCATGTAACTGGTCATTTAAAAATATTTTCGACCTATGATCTGGAATAAAGATTTAATAGCTTTAAAAAGGCCTGTATTGACTGCATGGATGCACAGACTGCCTGCAGTGACAACAAAAACAAGGCTCTAATTCATCTCGTGAATAGAATGCACACAGCAGGTAAGTCTTCATTAGTACATGTGCAGGCCAAAAGCTTTTAATAAGGTCACACTCCTTGCAGTTGTGTGTAGACTCTATAGTCTAATAAAAATTAAACAGAACCAAGGTTAAAAAGGACATTTGAACAACAACAGAAGTGACAGAATCTCATAGTTGCCATTAATGCTTAGTGAACTTAAAACTGAAGCTGCTTATCTGGGAATCGAAGATGAAATAAGAAGTATTGATACCCAAACATCTGAAATGATCAAGTGTTGTTGACGCTAAATGCATATTATATTTTGAAATTCCGCATTGCAAAACACTAAATACAAAAACAATTTTGAGTGGCAAATTGTGAAAGCACTGTTTTATATTTAAGGAGAAACGTGTTTGTTTCATTTTCTAATTTCATTCTAATTCCATCAAAGTATCTGAACTCTCTGTCACTCTTGCCTAAATTATTATTATTATTATTATTATTATTATTATTATTATTAGTAGTAGTAGTAGTAGTAGTAGTAGTAGTAAGAGACCAGATACACACACACAATATGTTTTTTCTCTGTCTTCCCTTGAAACCCCTGTGTTTTTCTGTTTCCTCCCTCCCCAGGCTGCTCACCTCCTCCAGAAACTACAAGAAAAACATTGACCGCAGTGGATTCACAAACAGTTGCCATCACTGTGGAAAGGCTTTCAAAAAGCCCAGCCAGCTTGTTAGGCACATACGAATACACACAGGTGAGCGTCCAGATTTGGAGAGCTAATGTCATGTGTTGCTCCAGGTTGTACTGGGTGGGGGGGGGTCTGATGTCCTGCTGCTTCTCTGCTGTAAGTCACAGATGGACTGGGAGACACGGAAGGAGTGGCACAAACTGCAGCGATGGCAGTTTTTTCTTAATTTGTCATGCCCCCTGAATCTGATTCTAGGCTTTGTTGTAAAAGTGAAAACTTAGATCTGTCTGAATGGATTTGAGTTTTCCTTCAACACAGCACCAACACATCCTAAGCAGTTTGGAGCCTTTACTGTCCAGCTCCAAGGGAATGAGCTCAGGTCATCCTTCAGCTGCTGCACAGAAATGTTTTTTGTGGATTGAATTCCGACATGCTGTTCCAACATTAGTGTGTAGATGTGTGGTTGTTTTTTAGCTTGTGTGGGGATGAGGTAATGTAGCCAGCAGCTTCCATTCACTTATTTACATTTCATCCACCCGATAATTTGTTTTTGTGTACTGACTGGTGGACTAGTGCAGGATGGAGTTGATTGGAGCTGATTCATCTGTGCCTTGAAGCTCATCAGGCTTCAAGCTAATGGTGAAGTCACGTTGTGAGACAGCATGTACACATGACCACAGACTCATTGTACCTTACTGTTTACCTCTCTGTGGAGCACAGATGAGTGGTTAAGGGCTTCTATTTGAATCATCTTCAGGAAATAGATTGAAATGTTGGAGATTGCCCTACCGTGCTGCCAAGGAGAGAAAATTGTTGAGCTATTAGGATAAAATAAGATCAATTTCCGCATATAAATACAGCGTTTGAATTATCAATTTTGTGATGAATGTGGCAATTATTTGTGAACTATGAAAAACGATGGGGATTTTAGAAAATGCAATCCATGAAGTTGATGCTTCCATTTGGAATTGTTCTTATTTAAATATTCACTATTACATCCAGTCATCTTGAATTGAGATTCCTACAGTGGTTTATACCGTACTTTGTGTTTTTAAGTTAAGGTCTTACATTGTAGAAAATGTAAATGTTTCCAGCATCATAATTCAGCATCGATGCCGCCCTTCTCTGAAGGTGAGAGACCCTACAAATGCTCACATTGCAGCAAGGCATTCAACCAGAAGGTGGTGCTGCAGACTCACATGGCGAGACACACCGGGGAGAAGCCTCACCTTTGCATCTTCTGCCCAGCTTCCTTCTCTCAGAAAGGAAACTTGCACTCTCATGTCCAACGAGTTCATTCTGAGGTAAGAACAGAGGCTACAAGTTTGAGCATAACGTACTTTAACCATGTCCTGCCCAAAACAGCTTCCCTACTGGCACGAAGAATATGGTCAGTATTCAAATTAACCATCAAATTATTCTGGAATCAGTATTAATGAATAATGAGAGATAAATAACACACTAGTCTGACATGTAGTGTCAGATCAAATCATATATAGAAATTGTAATGGACATTGAGTTTTGGCTTCTCTGTAATGAATTGTTATTTACATGAGAATAAGCAGAATGGCAGCTGTTTTGGTCTCATACTATATAAAAACAAAATGTCCTCATAACATTGAGTATGGTGTGTTAATGTCTCTGTTAAATGTAGGTAATGATTTTAACAAAAGCCATTATGCCCCATATCACCATTGACCAAGACAAGAGCGTCATTAAAAGCATAGATATTCACACAAAGTCAGCAGCTCTTTTCCTCCGAGCAGAGGTCTGCACAGGATCCACTGGGGGCTCATGGCAATGCATTGTGTGACAGACGGACTTCTCAGTCTAGCAGGAACAACCAGCTGTGGTTCGTAGTTAACCAGTCACGAGTCACGAGCAGCTGCTGTCAGGCTCCGTGTTCAGTTAGACAACAGAAGGTCCGCTTTGTAGCTCTAACTGTCAGAAACACAGTTTCTGCCCTTTGTAAAGGTTTCTGGGAGGAACCTGTGTTGGAGCTAGCATATCCTGTGGGGTGTGGGGATGTGTGTGTGTTTGAACACATGATGTTTATACATACCTATAATTGTTTTTTGCTGTAGATTTGTACAATGGCAAAATGGTGGCATTATTTTGAGGTCAGTGTGGTAGTCAGTCTGCAGGATGATGTGTTTTACTTTTTATTTTTACAGGCTCATTTGTAATCGGTTCCAATTAGCCGCATTAAGACAGAGTACGTGTGTGTGAATGAGAGGGACCCCAGTGGAAGAGACCAGCGATGCTGTTTGGTCTAGAGACAGTGTCACTGAGGAAAAGACAGGAGACAGAGCTGGAGGTAGCAGAGATGAAGATGCTGAGGTTCTCTCTGGGAGTGACCAGGATGGATAGGATCAGGAATGAGTACATCAGAGGGACAGCACATGTTAGAGGTTTTGGAGATAAAGTCAGAGAGGCCAGACTGAGATGGTTTGGACATGTCCAGAGGAGAGATAGTGAATATATTGGTAGAAGGATGCTGAGTTTTGAACTGCCAGGCAGGAGGCCTAGAGGAAGACCAAAGAGGAGGTTTATGGATGTAGTGAAAGAGGACATGAAGGTAGTTGGTGTGAGAGAGGAGGATGCAGAAGACAGGGTTAGATTCGCTGATTCGCTGTGGCGACCCCTGAAGGGAAAACCCAAAAGGAGAAGAAGAAGATTTATAATCGGTTCCGGTGATATTTAGAAGTCCATGTTATGATATCTGACTTCTGATTCCTTGACACAAGTATTCATTTCCATATAAGAAAGTGTTTTTTTAATACAGTGTGCAGGAATTCCCTTTGGACTCATTCCTCTTCAAGACATCTACTGTGCCTGTAAAATGAGTTGTTTTATAGCAGGCTTCTACAGAACTACCAACTAATCCATCAAAACAGTATGTTAAAATGAAACATTTGACAACCCACAGAGATAATGTGCTTCAAGAAGTTACCAAACATAAATATTAAAACACAGAACAAGTCCATGTCTGTGTGAGCTAAGAAAAACACCTGATGGAACATCTCAAAATTAATTTATCTGGCTGGCATTCGGTTGGAAACATAATGGAATATGAATAGAGCTGAGTCTCTGAAGTATAAAATGGGAAAGGGTTCACCCCTCTGGAAGACTGCACTGGTAAATAGTGCAACAAATTAAGAATAATTTATAGTAGTTCATCAACCTAAAATAAAACTAGAACCAATACAGTCATACACCCGTGAATTCAAAAATTTACCTTCACCTACTTGCATAGGAGAAAGATAAAAGCTAGTGATCTGTCCTACCATCATAGATCAAAGCACTAGCTTTGATCTATGGTCTTACTCAGACTGGCCTTCTCCCTCGTCTTTCTATCTTATCCGGTTCCTGATTGTACAAAAGTTAAAATTTGACAAGGTCAAGGTCATCATCTTATTTTCATCCCCTTTGCCTTTTCGTTCCATCCTTCTATCTGCAACGGTTCTGAAGATATTTGGTGGACTAACAGACGGACGGACACACGAACACTGACAATAACAACACATCACCGCTTTGAAGCGGGATGTAATTAAAGGATCTTGGAGTTCCATCTTTTACAGTTGCAATATCATGAAAAGATTCAGAGAAGCTGACAAATTCTCTGTCCACAAGGAGCAGAGCTGAGTGCCAGTAGTAGATGGTCTGGATCTTCAATCCGTCAGACGTCACTACATTGAAATCAGACAGGATTCTGTCATTGAATGGCTCAGGAGCACGTCCCAAACCCACTGTTTCTGTGAAAACAGTTCATTACTGGTTCACGACTGACAGCTGAAACTCTGCCATGCAAATAGGAAACCATACGTAAACCAGATCCAGAAACAATGTGGTCTCCACTGGGCTCCATCTCTTTTAAAATGGACTGAAGCAAAGAGGGAAACTGTCCTGTGGTCTGTGAGTCAAAATCGCAAATTCTGTTTGGAAAACATTGACACTGAGTCCTCCAGGCGAAAGGGGAGAGTGACCATCAGGCTTGTTATCAGGGCGTTAGGTCACATAGCATGGGTGACCGCACATTTGTGAAAGCAGCATTAATGCAAACGATATTTCCAGGTTGTGTACAACACATGGTACGGTATGTCCTTTTCATTTAATGCCTGGTTTATTTCAGCAAGTTAATACCAAACACACAATCTGCTAAAGAGTCTGGGTGCTAAACTGGCCCCTCTGCAGTTCTTTACAGTCACCCGTTCAAAATGGGTTCATAATTATAATAAAGAATGGGAAAACATTCCACTTTCCCCTCTGTTCCAGCATGTTTACAGTGTTGATCGAATCTGTCCGTCTGTCCGTCCGTCTGTACGTTGGTCCATTCCCAAGACATATTTCCCAACAAAATGACCTTGAGTAAACTTTGTCTTAGAACGTATCTCAATCATCCACCAATAAATTTCCATCATGCACTGGTGCAGCCAGCAGAACCACATCATTACAAAAATCAGTGTAAATCAGACACTCTTCATCTGAACATGACTGTGTCTCATTAAGCTTACGCTTAAAATCATTTCACACACTCCCACATGGTTTTTCAGTCTTATTTCTTTTATTTGTGTTGTTGGAAAAAAAAAACCATTATTTTTCTGCACCTCTTGCATTTACACACACCTCTCACAGCTTGTGACATTCATTGCTCCAGGACATCCTGTGATTCAGTTTATCAGTGAGGACTGGAGAGGTGAAATTTAAGCTTTTCGTCTTCCTCCTTTGCTTTTTTTTCTCAGCATGTCACATTGGCCAGTTTGAAAGATTTATCCATTCTGTTTTATTTTGGACTTGCATCTCTGGTACTGCTCTGAAACTGCAGTTATTTCCATAAAGTGGTAAACTGCGGCTGACATTTCAAGAGCTGCACACATCAATGCTTTTACCAAGTAAACAAATATCTAGAGGTGAATGTAGCCTCTAGTTCCTTCCAGTAATGTTGCTACAGTTTGGGCTGGGTAAGCTTTCTGCCTTCCTGATTGTGAAACATTATTTCTCAATTCCAAGAGGTGCACTGGGGACCCATTAGTGGATATGCCACAAACTTCAATGCTCGCGTATTTGATCAAAACAACATCTCCAACACTTTGTGCTTGAAGTCCATGCTGCCAGCTAGAGCTGTGAAATCAGATTTTTATTCTATGATTTAGCTTCTAAAACTTTGGAAAAAAAAATGATTTTCCCTTGATGTGGCTCAAACTTCTGTCCAAATTAATATTCAGAATTGGTTTTTGACTGAATATTTGCCTCAGCTGTTGTGTCTGTTCAGTGCAAATTAGTAAAAGTGAGCGTGCCAGACATGGCAAACTAACAAGGTGAATGTAACAGTTGGTGAACATCGATATGTCAGCATTGTCACTGTGGATTTATCTCCGTGGATTACTAATATACCTAAATACCTAAATGTAGTATGAACACACAAAGAAGGGTCTTTGCTGCAGTGCTGTTCCAGGATCCCTCAGGAGAAACTCTTAGGCCAGCAGCTTATTATTAACATTTCATTCAGTTTAGTCCAGCCGGAACTAATTTGTATTTTCACAGTTGGTGTTAAATAAGTTTATGCAATGTTTCATTTTATCATAGTAAAAAAAAAAAAAGGGTGATTTAATTTTTTGAAATGAAATCAGTACTATTAGTTAGGTGAAAAGTGTTTTTATTAAAGTCTATCATCATCATCATCATCATCATCATCATCACCATCCCCACCACCACCTGCATGCCTGAAATTATCACAGACACACTTAAGCTACAGACTTCATGACAAATAGTGGTGATTATTTCTCTCAGAATTTTTTTGTGTGCATGTAAGACAAAAGTAACATGACTATTTTGTTTCTGAGGTAAAATTGGTTGCATGACAGTTTTTTGTTTGTAGGTTGTGTTTAAATTAAATACTATATGAATGAAAAAAATAGATATGGCATGTGGCTTCCTCACCTTATAATATGTCATGCTCAATGTCTGTTGGGCTAGTGGATTGAATTACTCCTGAAAAACTGAGCAGGTGGAGCATTTGAATTATTCATCTAATTTTCACGAGTGCACTTCATCCCTGCTGCTGCATGAAGAGGTTGCCCATATAATTGATTATCTTCGTGAAATATTATAAAGTAAAGCTTAATGGTTAAACAATGAATGATTGGGTCACGTTTTTAGATAATAACATAATTTGCACATAAATGGGAATTTAAAACCTTTGCTCATCACAGATTGAAATGATGAAGCTCAGAAGTGTTTTTCTTTTCATCTTCTGATCATCATGAAAGTCAAACGTTTTAAACATGACGGAAAATTACAAACAAATTCAAAGTCATGGACAAATTAATTTGAGTGTGCAGTGCCATTAGAGTATAAGTCTTCTGTTATTTATTGTTTTGTGATTGCAAATAATTTGGCTTCTTGTCATGGATCCAGTGATTCAGTGGAGATCACGATACAGAGTGCAAGTTTCAACATATGCTGATGTATTACAATACTGAAAGTAGGTCGATATATTCTTTAATTTCACCTGTGCTCTGTGGTTCACACCGGTGTGCTTCAGTTCATCCTATCGTGGTTAACTTACTTAAAACAAAGTGAAAGGTTCAAATTATTGAAGGTTTGTTACAACACTAATGTAGTTAAAAGGGGTTTAAACATAACATGAAACAAACCACGGTTTCAAAGTCAATGCTGTATTTTGAGGATCGAAACAGCATAAAGAAAGCAACAGCTATATAATTGTAGTTTCCCCAGTTGCAAAGGCATTAGCATAGCAGTGCAGTGCAAAGAGTTTCTGTTTGGACTTCGAATCTAAATTTAAGTGTGCTAAAGTGTTCGTAAAGGTTTCCAGAACTGATTGAATCGGCTTTAGCTCGTTACACTTCAAAGAAGCTTTAGCTGCCAATTCATCAAATATGTCAAAAGTGTTAATTTTACTTGTGTTTCCAAATAAATCTGTGTATTAATATGATCTGTTTCATGAAAAGACCACTCCCAATAGCCACGAATGACGTTTATTTATATGGCATTCATTATTTTCAACATGATGTGTTCTGTTCATGTAGTGTGACCAGTTTGTGATGATCCTTCCTGAATTAGACTGAAAATCAATGTGATTCAGTGCTTGATGGGTTGTGCTAACATTGAGGTTTTATGTTGTCTTACAGAGTAAAGGCATCCCGCTGTTCCCCTGTATGGACTGCAGCTGTGCTTTCAAGAAGCTTGGCAGTCTGAATGCCCACATTAGCAAGATGCACATCTCTGTGATTGAGGTGCCCTCCACCACTCCGGTAAGAGAACAGTATGCAGAGAGCACAAGGCTCAACATCCGTCATTCCGTCTGTCATCAACCACTTTGACTACTGTATATGCAGAATTTTTTTTCCCTGACCCTATCATGGAATTTACATTGACTGTAAATATTGGCATACAGTTAATAATAATAATAATAATAATGATAATAATAATTAAAAAATGCTATTATTGCTGTTGTTTTTTGTTAATATCATTATTTTTATCATCATTTTCATCATGGTCATCATTATTATTAGAACTTAATGGTTGTGTTTTCAGCCGCCGTGAGATGGATTAAAGTTCTAACATTTACCAAGCATTGCTGATTAAGACCTTTAGCTAAAGGTCAACCACCACATGGCTCGTTTTGTCTCATCAGTTTCTAGCAAAAGAAGTTTTAAATTCTAAAGTAGTGTGTTATGGTTGTTGTGGTGTAGCAAAATAACTATAAATGAATAAATATGATTCCTATTTATCTTGTGATAGTGATATTGTGATCTTTGATCATCTGACCACAAAGTAACACATCTTGCATTGGAACAAAGCACTGTTTGTTTGCTTTGGTGGTCCAGTACAGACCAGGTCCTCCATTCAAAAAGCTTGGGTATGGCACATTGCATGATATATCAGTGTCAGTTATATGATACCAGTACTGGTATTTTATTTATGTGACACCCCTCATATCAGTGATTCACCCAGATGTACACAGTCATCAGTAGTATGCTCAAAAACGCTCTGCTAATTCTACTCTCAGAGAGTCCTCATCTTCTGTTTCCCCTCTTTAATCTATTAGTCCTTTACTTCTGTTCTTCTTCCTTAGGAGACAGAGACAACGGGCCAGGCGCCTGGGGGGTCAGAGGGTGGAGAGGGGGTTACAGATGTCATCCAGCAACTTTTAGAGCTGTCTGAACAGGTCAGTGGGGAGACAGCCCAGCCCCAACCTCCAGAGCCAGCCATTGCAATGGAAACTGTGATCAACTCGGACATCCTTCAGGTTAGTGCTGGGAATGAGAGGAAGCAGCTCTTTCACCATTCCTGGGAAATATGAACTTCTTTGATATCCATTTAAAAAAATGTCCAACTTCCTCTAGAAAGACTAAAAAGTGGATACCACTGCCTTGAGGTGTAATGTTCATGACCAGGACAGTCATATTGTTGATTTTCCTCTGAGCAAACTGTCTGGTTGTTCATGTGTAGACTCATGGAGTTTTGTATTTCCATTTACAAACTGATGATATTCTATCTAAACTAGGCACACCAGTGTCATACAGATCGCTAATGCACACTCATATTGTATCAAAACCACCTTTCAATGTCAGCTTTTCTCATTTTTGATGCATTTCATCTGTGAATCATGCTGTATGTACAGTATTTAACAGCATGCGTTAACTTTCTTTGAGCCTCATACACAATAAGTGGTATCATAGCTTGACTCAACTCCACATTTTTAGCGATGAGATTTATGTAATATTTCTGACGAAGTCCCAGAACTGTTTGGCAGGTCGTAAAAGGTGCCATGTTGATACTAAAGATCACTGATTAGTCAGAGAGAATCTTCACTGTTTTATGGTCATTAATGAACTGAAGAGCTACTATCCTTCTAAGTGAACCTTGTCCCAAGGCTGAGTCGAGTCACAGCTCAAGCATTTTCAAGCTGAGATGTTTTCCACTCTGTTTTTGCAGCAAGCTCTGGAGAACAGTGGACTGAGTGTGGTCCAGCCACAGGGTGAAACCACTTCCAGGGAGTCACAGAACCAGACCACAGAGACCACCGCTGTAGGAAGCAAGAAAGTACAAGGCCCTGACAAACCTGTCCGAGAGAAGAAAAGGAGCCTCTTCAAGAAACCTATACAAATGCCAGGTAGGGGGTATTACGGAATTTAAACCAATCTGCAGAAAAGATTATTCTATAAATGAAGAAAAAAACCAAACCTGCCAGTTATGATTATAATAATAAAAAACCTGTTGTAATTATTTATAAAGTAAGTAAATATACCAAATATTTGTATGGATTATATGTATGTAACTGTGTTTGTCTATATTCTATAATTTTTCATTTTTCAAACTTTCTAAACTAAACAGCTAATAATTAGTGATGGTACATTATGGTGTAATAGGAGCAGCTTGCAGTTATACGGCAAAGCCTTCATCCCACACACTGAACAGCTGCTTCACTCTCCTTCCCTTTACAGGCTCCATCAGGGAGGAGAATGGTGTGCGCTGGCATGGCTGTCCATACTGCACCAAAGAGTTTAAAAAGCCCAGCGATCTTGTTCGCCACATCCGCATCCATACCCATGAGAAGCCTTTCAAGTGCAAACAATGCTTCAGAGCTTTTGCTGTCAAAAGTACCCTTACAGCGCACATGAAAACGCACACGGGCATCAAGGCCTTTGAGTGTCAGTGCTGTCTGAAGTGCTTCTCCACTTCTGGCAGCATGAAAGTACACATGCGTCTGCATACAGGTGAGAAGCAGAGACACTTTATGAGAAGTGTGACATGTAAAGGCAACCTAAGCTACTACATCAACGAACGTACTTCATCTTATTGGCACAGGTTTATGGAGACATGTGTTGTCTTATCCTTTATATGTTGTGATGTTGCTTAAATTGTGTATTTGTGTGTTTTCAGCCTTCCTCTATCTGCTTCATTTTGAAATTACCGTACAGAATCAACCCCCGGATATGAAATGTCAGCATTAGTGTGTTTAACCCAAACTGTAACAGTAATCAATCAGAGGGATTGTGCAGTAGTTAATCTCTACTGTTTATGTGAGGTCTTTAGAGCTCTAATCATGTTTTAGTTTTAAGTTATCCTTTGATAAATACATCTCAGCTGTATTTTTCTTTCTGTTTATTCAGTCTTGTGGTGTGATTGGTTTGGAGCCTACTGCTCACCGAGGCTTTGGAACCTTTTGTGGGTTATAATATGTCTGATTCTCCAAATACCAATTCTCTAAAAATCACAAAATTTTCCCTGCTTGTCCCAGGAGTCCGTCCTTTCCCCTGCCCTCACTGCGACAAGATCTTTCGTACATCAGGCCACCGGAAAACACACATTGCTTCTCACTTCAAAAGCTTACAGCAAAAGAAGCACAAGTTTCCCCGAAAAACCAATAAGGCCAAAGTGTCCAAGAGTAACCTACCTCTGCCTGACATTCCCCTGCAGGAGCCCATTCTCATCACTGACTTTGGTAAGATCGTATATTGTGTATGTATATGCATGAGGAACGTTTGATTGTAAACGTGCATGCAGTCCTTGAAATATAGTGAAACGCTTTGTTTCTAGTCAAATCTTCTTTGTATGTGTGTGTTTGTTTTGAGTGTTTCGGTTCAAAATGAAATGCCTGAAGTCCACTTTTTGAATGTTCACATGTTCCATAACAGGCCTCCTCCCATCCCAGAACTCTCGATTGGCTTTCCAGCAATACCTGGAGGTGGTGGGCAATGACCGGCCATACAAGTGCCAGTTCTGTAGTAAGGCCTACAAGAAGTCCAGCCATCTAAAGCAGCATGTCAGGTACAGTGGGTTTATCAATTCTGCCTTCATTAAAAAATGAATAAATAAAATAGCCAAAAAGTAATATTGAAAAGGCGTGCATGTAACTGATTGTTTTTGGCTTGGCTGTGAATTCAATAAATAAAATTAATGACTACAATACTGTATATAACAATAGAAAAACCTGCGTGATCCATGTTAGATAAGCACGAGAAAGAAAGAAAAAAATACTTTGTAGGCTTTTTGAAGGACCGGATACAGGTATTTGTGACAGTTCATGGCAATGAAATCAAAAATTTCATTTGTCGGTGATGTGAAATACTGGAGGAATTCACAGCAAAACGAAATAAGCTATGAAGCCGTGGGGAGCATCTATATATCCGTGGGAGCAATTCTTGTGTCTCCAAGAATTATTGCTTTTGTCTGGCAAGTCATACTTATTCCTGTCCAAATTAATGTATTGTAGGTTAACTGATATTCCTTGCAGCAGAGGATGAACCCAACTTAATATGGTGACTCCTCAACACCATTCTCAGGCGAAAAGTTCCACTTTAATATTTGGTCAAGTGAAAGGATTCACCTGTACCATCAGTGAATATATCTAGTGTGTAAGAGGGCTGAGCAGCAAATCTCTTTGAATCTGTTTGTGTGATCTCTGCTAGATAATAACTAGTAAAGTGTGTTCTGCATGGCAAGTTTACTGTGACTTAAAACCCAAGGTCTGTGATAGGTGATCAGCAATTAATGGGGCGGAAAAAGACAAGTTAGAGAGGGTGTGTTTGCAGAGTTAATGAATATGGTGTTTAAATGCCAGTGGAGAGGCTGAGGTGAAAGAAAATAGATGCTGTTCAGCATTTGTTAGGAAAAAAACACTCTAAAAAACCTTTAATCCTCAGCATAAAAGGACAATATAAGGGCTAGATTTATACAAACTCTAAAATGACCCTGTCAGCCATGCATACAATACACTATTAAAACAGCATTTAGGTTGATGAACAGTCTACGAACCCTGCTGACCCCATCTTCTTACCTTTGATCAGCCTTCGAGATTTTGCTTAATGCCAGTTTTCCAACATCTGTCTTCGTTTCAATATTGAGAGAATTATTGAAACACCACCGCTGTCATCCCTACAGTAACATAAATTGTGCTAATATACTGTAGTTGTCAGGTTCATAGCTCAGGGGCTCTATCTATTGCTACTGACAGGTATTGATATCCTATTGGTTCACAGATGAATATTGAGTAGAGACTCTTCACCGGTAAATATGAAAATTAAGTGAAGTGAATACAATGCATATCAGTTAACAAATTCTTTTAAAAATTACCAAACCATGTATGTAATTTTTTTCTTTTTGAGGAAATTAAGTTATTTGGATAATTTTGCATATCATCAGGGAATAGTTCAGTATAAATATACCCACATTTCAAACTCCTCAATCCAAGATTCCAGAATTATTATCTCTGATTTTTTTAACCACATTGCAAAATATAGTATACCGGTAACCTATTCTTGCTTAGTATGGTTTGCCACCGTTCTTTGATTTCAGGTCTCACACAGGAGAAAGACCTTTCAAGTGTTCTCAGTGCAGCAGGGGATTTGCCTCCTCAGGAGTCCTCAAGGCTCACATCAGGACCCACTCGGGCCTGAAGGCATACAAGTGCTTGGTGTGCGACACCACGTTCACCACCAGCGGCAGCCTGCGACGCCACATGACCACGCACAGTGACCTGCGACCGTACATGTGCCCTTACTGCCAGAAGACCTTCAAGTCATCGCCCAACTGCAGGAAGCACATGAAGACACACAGGTTTGGCTTTTGTCAGGATGTTAAATATGAACCACAAATGTTTTTTATGGCACACTTATGACACACTGTAAAAACTCAAATAACCATCAATCACAAGTTCAAATGTAACGTTCTATCTTTTCAAACGAGGTATGAACTGGCCCAGCAGCTGCAGCCCCAGTCATCAGATGACCCCTTAGCTGGAAGCACCGTGGTACACGAAATGCAGGTGGAAATAGAGGGAGACGCTCTCCAGCAGCCTCCTGCAACAGAACAGCAAAGCATGTTGGGACTGGGCCAAACAGAAGTAGTGAACGGAGGTCAGCAAGTGACATTGGAGGCACCCTTGACAGACCAACCGCTCGTACAAGGAGAGGGTAAGTGACAGAGGGGATTGAGGGGTGGGACATCTTGGGCATAGGTCAAAGTCACCTGAACCAGCTCATTGGTATGAAGTGAAAAGAATAATATAAACTCAATATCAAGTGTTTCGGAAAAGCAGTAGGAATAATATAGAAAACCAGTATATTTTCAACATTAGAATAAAATTATACTATTACAATTATGAAGTTCACCTGCAAAGACCAACCAGGTACATCTATAAAAATCTATTATCACCATCATGACATTGTTTTAAGTTTTAAATACATGGCTATTACATGATTACCCCGTGACCACATCAAGCTATGCTTAATGGCATTTTAATAATATATATGGACTGGATTTAACCCTTAGCAAACATCATACAGAATTAAGTTTTAAAGTAAAACGGTAAATCATTCACCATCATTCACCTCTTCACACACATTCATACATTTAATACAGGAGCAACCCAGTCAGTAACCACTTTAAAGAACCGCTGACCATTTACACAAACACTTAATATAACACCCAGAGGGGGGGCACATTTCTATGGTTTATTGATTTTATGTCTAAGTATAACCGTTCTTTTCTTTCATTTTTGCAATAATACAATTATTGTTATTGTGATCCCATTGTCAGTATGCATTACCTTGAACGATAATGTGGAGCAGTGACCATCCGGTGTGTCAGCAGTACTACGAATATTATTAGGATTTGTGTCAATTCATATGCATAATTGGATCTGGGACTGGAGCTTGACTTCCTTTCAATCTGTCCAAAGTAGGTTAAAATTGGCCCCCACCTCTCTTCCACCTTAACACAAAGCACTGGTGCCCCCCAAGGCTGTGTACTGAGCCCACTACTGTACACACTGTACACTTCCGACTGTAAACTGACCCATCTCTCCAATAGGAATATTAAGTTTGCAGCTATCAGCACAATATACACTAAAAGACAAAACAAATGAAAACTTCACAAGTGTGCAATTTTAACTGTTACCTCCCACAGTAATGTCTAAATGTCTCAGTGTGATGTACTCAGGTGCAATACCACCTCTATAAATGTGGCATTACGTGTAATATCTATCATGTGTCCAAAAATAAAACCTTGTTTTGCGAACTGTTACTGTTACTGCAGAACCTATTTTGTGTATAATTCTGTCTCTTTGTTTTAATAATTACTTTTTGTTGTTAATGCACCAAAAGAGCAGCACCCTAATTTTGTTGTATTCACATAATAATTTATACAATGAAAATAAATTCTATTCTATTCTATTCTATTCTATTCTATTCTATTCTATTCTATTCTATTCTATTCTATTCTATTCTAACATGATGTACACTAACCTGCTATGCTTCTTTCTGTGGTTACAGACTCCTATGTGACTACCCAGCATGCACTGCCTCAAAATATCAGCCAGTTTGAGACACCAGCACTCCCTCAGCCTCCCTTTGACCAGCAAGCTCTAACACAAGGTACACACACGCACACACACGCACGCACACACACACACACACACACACACACACACACACACACACACACACACACACACACACACACACACACACACACACACACACACACACACAATCACGCAATTTTAAAACTACTTTATCGATGACACACTACTGAGTGTACAAGAAAATCGAGCCGTCTTGCGTCTCTAATTCTGACAGATATGTTTTCTCAGTATCAGATAAGGAGCTGGAACTCGTCACCTGCCATTTTTGTAATTATTCTGTTCATTGTTGCAATTGTTGATTGTGCAAATGTTGGCCTGAAGACACCCTGTTAGTCAAGAAAGACTTTTGATTTTCATTCAAAAGAAATCAGTCACATAAAAACAGCAATGACAGAATAAACTGCTCCATTAGAGGCAGCAGCTTTTAGATGTAGAAAAAACAACAACCACTGACTGAATGCAATTCCCGTGGAAAATCAATTCATTTGTACTCATCATATCAGTAGGATTTCTTCTGTTTGTTTCCACTCTTATCGTCCATCATGTAACTGATCCAGAGAAGTAATAATAATAATGCTACCACTCTACTTGCAACAAACAAATCAAATTCTGACCTTGCTAACTGGCCGTTATTGGATTAATGCAGTGGAGTCAAAATGCAGTACCCCAGTGCAGCGGCTGTAGGCAGTACTGCAAAGCATTGCAAAGTTAACATAAACATCTACTTTTACCATTTCCCTCGGCAGCCCGGTCTGAACCTGGATCAGTGTCATCAGAGCCTAACACGCAAACCAAGACATGGTCCCAGACCTCAGGAGCCCACCTGCCTACTCATTTTACAAAAAGCCCAAAATTTTTGTGCAGTCCATTTATTAAAGAGCACAAGTGATGAGAAAATTGTGAAACAAAGTAGTAAATATTAAACAAAACAAAAACAAAAAGACAATTTGAATCTGTGTAAAAGCTATAGAAAAGTCAGAAAACACCTCAGGAGACCATTAGTCAAAGTGTGTCAGAGCTAAAAGCTTCATGAAGGGTTGTGTGGAGGCTTTTGGTATCCTGAACAACATGAACCAAATTATGCTCGTGCGAATTACGTTCAGGAAAACAGACATCCTGTTTTTCCTTTACTACAATGATACAATCAGACAACAGCATGTCCCTAAACACTCTCTGTGAACAACTGAACATGAAATATACATGATTTATACCTTGTTTGCACTTTGGACTTGATGTTTGTGCGTGTTTGGTTTTGGAGAAGATTTAGTGACTGCATAATACGGACTTTGTCCTGACCTCTGGCTGCTGTCACTCAACCTGCTCCTCTAATAGTTGTGTGTCTCTGTGTGAAACATGGATTAGCTAGTTGGTTAGAACACTGTAGCAGAGTCGATTCACGAATCGGGGAATTGAAACGCATTAAAGACACTCAGGCTGTGCTGAAATGAAACAAATGCATGTAAAAATTCCATAAATACATTTTGTGCCCATTTAATTCCCTCTGCTTCCCTGTCCTGCCTCATCAGCTCTGTCACGGTGTCGTAGTGTGAGCGAGCACAAGACCTGAAAGATGGTGAACTACGTATGTCTGTGTAGGGTGAAGCCAGAGGAAACTCTGGTGGAGGTCCACAGCAAAACATTTAAATGAGTTGTGGGCATGGGAGGACTATTGGAGCCATCAAGCAGTTATTTCCTCTGAGGTTTTTCTTCAGACGTTTTAAAACGTCAAGCCTCATAGTCCATCCATCCACCCATTCATTTTCTTGAAGACAGTAATCGTCTTGTCTTCAGCGACTTTTCTGCTTTGGGTGTCATTGGATTTCTTGGGTCTGATTCTGACGTTCCTTGAATTAATATAATTTGACTAACATTTAAATTTCAGAGCACTGTCCAAAAAACCTTTAATTCTTTTTATTGAGTGGATTTCTTGAGATCCTTGTGCCTCTATAAGTAGCAAGACTTTTTTTCCCCCAACTTTCATAGCCCAGACATTCTATTTTTCATCATTAAACTACATCTTTCTGTTCATCCGTTACATGTACCAGAGTAAAATAGGGACAATAGAGGGTTTATGCTTAGAATAACAGCCTCAAGGCTAAACACCATCTTACCGTGTATCCCTTGCAGGCTCTAATCCCTGTGCTGTTCAGTAATGGGTGTTCGCTGTCAGCAGTTTCACTGATTCGGCATATTTTGCTCAAAGTTCGGCAATTTAAGATCAATTAATGGCTTCTGCTTTTGCTGTGTTGTGCAGCTATTGGGCAGTCCCAGTGTCAAACTAGATTTCACACTTTCTGAGTCTTATTTTTTCTTACCAAGGTTTGTGTTTTATTGCCTTATCAGCTGAATATCTGCTGAACTGCAGATCCACTGTTCCTGTGGCATCAGGGAATGAACTTCTCAACCTTGAATTATCATCCTTTTACTCCTAATGCATCGATCGTTTTCAGAACTTTGCTATAGCATGTTTAAAAGTATAAATTAAAAACGTTTTAAATACATTTCTCTTGAGTGATTATTCAAGAGAAAATGTAAAATATACTTTTAATTCAGTATAGAGCAGCTACTGCAGTTATCCAGTAATAATCATTAATTCAGGAGATGTATATGTTCTGTTTTTCCTCCTCAGGCTTCACCATCAATGAGACAAGTTACAACCAGCCCCAGTTCTCCACCGTCCAGCAGCTGCAGGATTCCAGCACCCTGGAGTCTCAGGCCCTGTCTTCTAGCTATCATCCCCCAAATCTGCTTCACGTCTCCAGCACTGAGGTGGTGAGTAATGTGCCTCCAGGTCTAGCTCTTATCGACGTTCAGACATCTTTTTAAAAAAAAATCTGTGCTGTGCAGCACAGATTGCAGTAATGTGTTAGATTATTTGCTTTATTAATGGAGCGATGTAATCATTTATCATCTTAGATTGAGTATCCTGGTTTGCGCGTTAGTTTACTTTCATATAGTCCAAATTTAAACAAAAATCACCGTTATTTGTTATAATTCAAATAACAAAAAAGAATTAGTTCATTCATTAAGCATGAGGGATAGAACATTACATAGCTATTGACTCTGATACATTTTAAGAAATACACTTATGTATTTTTCCATTAAACTATATGGTTATTGGTGACACCTTTCAGTGTGATTCAGCATTCAACACCACAAAGGGCTGCTTCCAAAATCAACAGTATCCTGTTGAGAATGATCTCAAATGATTTAAACACAAAATGTAACAAGAAGGAAGGAGTGATTTTTAATACTGAAATGTTTTGCGTCAGTAAACAGTTACAGATAAAACCAGACTATCCCTTTGGCATCACACCGTGTGAAGCAGTGAGCTTTAATGACACTGGCTAGCGTACTTTTTAATCTACTGCCCCATCTCACGACTGCTATCTTTTACACATGAGAAATTAAATTTGTTGTTCTCAAAAACTGAGCTTATTTGCGGATTTCTCTCAAGGTTAGACCATTTTTTCAATATATTTTGACATGTTTGTGTTAAACATAAGATATTATATGCTAATGAAGTCATTCATTTCTTTTTATAACAATGATGTTTATTTAATTTGTCTTTTTCAAACCAATAGACCAATGGGCTTCTTCAGCAGACCAGTCAGGGTGAGCTTCAGCTAACTACTGAAACACAAGACTACCATGATGACAGTGGGGATACCAGCAAGAGAGCCTACAGGTGTGTGTTTGCATGTGTGTGTTTGCATGTGTGTGTGTGTGTGTGTGTGTGTGTGTGTGTGTCCGTGTGTGTGTCCGTGTGTGTGTCCGTGTGTGTGTCCATGTCCATCTTTTAAACGTTTCTTATATCTTTTGTCTGTCATACAGATCCTCTCAAACTATTAGTGTTCAGTGAAGAGTGATGTCAATGGTGTTTCAGCTGAACCCACACACTCAGATACTTCTCATAAAATGCTGCAGCTTGGGGTTTACTGACAAATGAAAGCCGGTTCTGACATTTATTCTCTGTTAATCATCCTCTCTTCAGACGACTTTATCCACATTTAACAGAAACCGCGGTTTTAGCCACTTCATGAAAAGAACCTCAGATTATGAGTTCAATTTTTCTCTCATCAGACCAGAAATCTGCTCCTATGCTCTTTTAGGGTGCCTATAAAGCATTGTGAACTCCAGTTCACTCCTGACCAGACTATTCATCTCACCATTTAGACTTTATGACACTGCAGCACTCAGACACAATGAGCTGTAGTGCTGCTGCAATTTTTTTGTTTCTAAGAGGTTGTCTGTCTCTGTTTCTTCTTGTCAAATAGTGTCTCAAGACTAGTGAGAGTTTAGAAAATAGAAATGGTTCCTGTACTGTATTCTATAAAGGGAAATGGGAAACCTGTATGCTTGGTGTGTATGCAGCAAGTTGCAGTGCTAAAGGAATATAATATTTGTCACCGCGATGAGACCTACCATAGGGAAAAGTATGACAGTTTACAAAGAGAACAGAAAAGAGCAATGAATTCTTAGCAGGTCTGAGGGAACAGTGGTCTGTTTTTACCCATTGCCAAGAGATTAGTGATGAAGCGGTCAAAGGCAGCTGCCTTACTGCAAATGAAAAAAGCGCGAGCGTCCAAGTCATACTTTGAGGGTGGTTTTGTGAAAACATGTGTGCTGAAGGCAGCAGGAAGTGTGTATCCTGAGAAGCAACAAGAAATGCTGTAGCTGACAGGATTAGAGACAGATTTGCACAGCCAAATAAAGCACAATAAAGTATAGCTGGTGCTCAGATGTTGATGAGACTTTGACTGTCACCGAGGACTTTGGTAGCTGTGATGGACTTGACAACAGCAGATGACATTTTCAGTGCTGTCTTTGGAGCTGTGGACAGGACTGGAGTGGATTGGGCTCGTGCTGCCATCGTGGCTACCAATGGTGCACCATCAATGAGAAAAGCAGGTGCTGTGACAAAAAATTCAGAGGGAAAGTACGAGCAGCAAATGGAGGGACATGATTTTTGAACACTCCACTATATTTTGCACCAGGAAGTTTTGTTTTGCAAACAATGATGCATAAAATGGATCACATCATGGAGCAGGTTGCTCAAGCTGTTCCATGCGAGGGGTCTGAATCACCTCTGAATAGTCAGCTATGTTTTTGAGTTCCATTTACATAGAAACCAAATGTTTTCTGCTTTTGAAGATGTAAAAACTTGTAAATAAGCATCTTTTCTGAGGCAGAAGGTTGTGGAAATAGTAGCTTTTTTTAATTCAAATTTCAGGTTATGTTGTCAAAGAAACTGATGCATAGATATTTAGTTTTAGTTGTAGAGTAATTTTATTTTACTGGTTTGGCCCACTTGAGATCAAACTGCGCTGTATGTGCTCCCTGAATTAAAATGAGTTTGATACCCCAGTTGTATAGGATCCATTAAAAAATGTGTTGTGTCGGATACTTTTGGAAAACTTCAGAAATTGAACATGATCCAGGTGCTCCAAATATGTCTTATGTGAAAGCAAAGGATAATGGGAATTTTTTAAAACCCTTAGGAAAGTGTTAACTGATAAAAAAGTTTGCTTGTTTGTTCAGATGAACGATTCATTGAAAAAAAAAAAAAAGGCAGACAACAAGCACACAATGCTGCTTTGATACAAAACGGCAAAACTTCCCAAAATGAATGTTGTTTTTTTTCTCCCATTAACAGATAAGCCATCATCATATTAGCCATTTTCAGAGTGGTATTGCAAATAGCAGTAATTATTGTGCTCGTTCTTTTGTTGCCAGGTGCAATTGGTGTAATAAGGGCTTCAAAAAATCGAGCCATCTGAAGCAGCACGTTCGCTCCCACACCGGAGAGAAACCATACAGATGTCACCTCTGCGGACGAGCCTTCGTATCGGCCGGAGTGCTGAAGTCCCACCTCAACACACACACAGGTGAGATCAACCCATCAGGTGTTGAGGAATCTCCAAGTAATCCACAATTAGTCGCATTTTAAAAAATCTCAAACGTCAAAGACACATTCATAAATACATCGTTTATTTAAATTGAGGTCTGTCAGTTACAAACTAGGTTTGTATGGGTTCCATGTTTCTCAAGAAATAATAAATGCTTGGAAGTAGAAAAATAAAACCCAATTATGCATCCATGTCACAAAAGAAAAAAAGTTTGTTTTAAAAAGTATCTAAATGTCTACCAGAAACATTGTGTCAAGTTATCAGTTTTTAAATGTATTTGTTTTTAATCAACTTTTTTTTTAGTAAACCTATCATATTTTTACTTCCAATGAAAAACCCTGTCTTTTTTTATCTTGCTGGCAGGAGTGAAACCCTTCAAGTGTAATGTTTGTGAAGCCTCATTCACCACCAATGGGAGCCTGAACCGTCACATGATAATCCACATGAAGTCTTTCAAATGCTGCATGTGTGATGAGAGCTTCAGGACCAGCCTGCTGTGTAAAAAGCATATGAAGAAGGAGCATGCAATTGAGGAGCAAAGTAAGAATGACGAGATAATGTACATGCTTACACTCACTCTATGCAAGGGATTGGAATTGGTTTGCAAAGGAAGTGGAGAAGGCAACACTTCAGTATGAAACAGTATGAAACAATTCATTTTTGTCTTGTTGAAATACAGACAGGGATGAAGTTGCTTCAACACTATTGTTAAGAAACCAGGGGTTTGAAGACATTTTAATTCAGCGTTGGCTGACGAGCATTAAAGTAATCCAAACACAAGTAGCAATAACTGACTGCACACTCCGCAGTTATAGGCCTGGAAAGTCAAGATGTCCCAGAAGAAGAGGAGGATGAGGAAGAGGAAGGAGGACAAAAGTCATCAAAGAGGAGGGGCTTGGAAATCATCACCTTCACCGAGGAGCAGGCGGCCGAGCTGGCTAAGGATCCCGGGGAGGAGGCCACCGTGTCGGAGCGGATCCTGTCCCAGTCAGCAGCCGAAAGGGGTCGTATCAGTGAGATAAAGGACAAGGCAGTGGAACTGGAAACGGAACCCAAGTTTGCAAACTGCTGTAGTTTTTGTCCCAAGAGTTTCAAGAAGCCGAGCGACCTTGTCAGGTAAAAAAATTGTTTTATAAACTTTTTTTAATTCTACCATGTCAGCTTCACTAGGATGTTAAGAAGGCTACGTTTGCACACAAGGATTAAACTACGTATTTTAAACCCCTAAAATACCTTTTATTTCCAATCTTTTCTTATGAGTTAGTTAACATCTAATACCAACACAAGGTGATCAGTCACCATAACTACCACAATTACCAGTAAAAGCCATAATTACCTGTGTCATGACCAGTGTTTCCCAGTGATGTGCTGCGGAACTGATTTAAATGTCTCTGCTTTGTGAATATGAGTCCAGGTTTGTCATTCTGCCCTCGAGGAAAGTCTAATCTTTTTCCAGCTTCTCCATTATGTTTTTAAACTGCTCACATGTTTGAGAAAAAGCACATAAGAGTAATGAGAAACAGCTTGTATTGATGTAATTCCTTGGTTTCAGAGAGAATCATCTGTAAATTTTATTTTAACGCTACACCTTCTAAATGAAATTCACACCGAAAGCAAATGAAGGGTTGTTAGGTCATCCCAAGCAATTTTTAGAGGAAATTATGTGCCAGATGTCGAATTAAAGATAAAGGGAACAGAAATGACACTCAAGCCGGTGGAAAATCGCAAGGGCATATTCCCCAATTAATTGCTTTAACACTCCTAAATAAGTGTTATAAACTATGAAAACAGTTTATTTTTGGAAAAGAATTGTTTTAGTTGTGGAAATAATTGTGTTGAATCTCATTAAGTCGGTCTCTGTGTCTGGGTCTGCTCCACTTATTTTCTTCAGCGGAACTCTAACCTTTCTGTCCCTGAACAGCTCATACTCATCAGAGGCATTAAGTAGTTGTGTTCAACTCTGAAGGCAATTCTGCGAACGCTCATTTAACAGCAGCATTTGGAACTAAAGGCATGAAATAGAAGGGTGATGATGAGTAATGACAAACAATGTTGCAGTTTTGACTGGACTCTCTGTCCTTTCTCACACGTTTAACTCTAATCTTTGTTCTCTTTCATCATCCATCTGTTTCAATTTCTAGGCACATTCGGATCCACACGGGAGAGAGACCTTACAAGTGTGACGAATGTGGGAAGAGCTTCACTGTGAAATCGACCTTAGACTGCCACGTGAAGACACACACAGGTCAGGGATTCATCACTGGGATTTGCTACGCAGAGTTGAGGTCGAAGCTGCTTGTCTTTCTGACAATGCTCCTGTTGTTTGTGGAACTTTCAAAAACATTGTTGTATTTGAAATAGAAGTGATTTGTTACCAAAGCAATCCCGAAACAGGAAATGCAGGCAAAACTTTTAGATTGCAAATAGTGCTTATTATTTGTTTTGCATTCAATACATATTTGATTCATGCAGATGTTAAAAAAAAAAAATCTAAATTGTTCCATATTCAGTTCAGCCTTGCATTGTGAACGTCTTAAGAAGTGTTTATAGGTGTTTATTTTATCTTTTCCAATGTCAATGCTAAGCTAAGATAACTTACTCCTAGTGATGGTTGATTGATTTCTTAGTAAGAAAGCAAACCGGCACATTTTCAAAATGTAAAACTGCTTGTTGAACAGTAATTGATGAAGTTGTGTCACCACACATGGTTTTATTATTTTCTAATGGGTCTCAGCTTGACTGCATTCAACTCCTGATAAATTGTTAAAGAAAATGAAGAAAAGTCAAGTGAATTTGAATGAAAGCTCAAGACCGTCTTACCCAAGAAATGAGTCTATGGAACTGTCCTTGTTCTTTAAAAGTTATGTGAAATTGTTATATGACTTGCAGATTTAAAAATCTCCTTGTCTTTTCAGGAGAAAAACTGTTCAGCTGTCACATGTGCAACACCTCCTTCTCTACAAAGGGTAGCCTAAAGGTGCACATGCGCCTTCACACAGGATCCAAACCCTTCAAATGTCCCTTTTGTGACCTCCGCTTCAGGACTTCAGGCCACCGTAAAACCCACATCCAGTGTCACTTCCGGCCCAGCAGTGACAGGACCAAATCCAAACGGTCTGCCTTGTCCACTTGTCACTCCGGTCAGGTTCAAGATCCGGGGCCTGGGCAGGTTGTTCCAGCAGGCCAGGGGCAGCAGCCAGCAGCTTCAGAGACTCTCCAACCTGTTGGTCTGCTACAAACACCGAACTCTGACCCCAACATTTACCTCCCAAGCAACCAAGTCCTGACTGGGCAGTTTGACCAGAATCTGCTGCAACCAGGACTGGTGGGACAGGCCATCCTGCCTGCCTCCATGTCAGGTATTGATGGTGGAGGGGGTGGGACTTATGTACCCACAGACACACATTACCACAGAGAAGTATTTGCTGATTTATCATTCAGAGAAATGCAAAATGCAATTTGCATCTTTTCCTCTAAGTAGTGTAGAACAATGCAGTGAGAAGACAATCAAGGACTCAACATTTCAGAGTAGTTCAATGACCCGACAATGACACTCCAGATTATTGTTATGCCCATAAAAGCAACAAATCAGTTTTGTAAATGACAGCAGATTTACCACTGTTGAATGTGACAGTGGGTGTAAATGAAATGCTCCAGTGTTGTGTCTGTAATGAGTTGGCAGTGTCAACATTGTTGCTTGGGGCAAAAAAGGTTTCATCACAATCCAAGTTTATGCCCTTCCTGGGAGGAGGAACATGTTTTAGCACCACGAGCTACCTCTTGTTTACTCCCTGGCCTCCGATCCACCTTTTATTGCCACCAAAAGTCCTCTTAAGAACCTCCAAATATTTCCATGTGAAGTTAGCGCTCAGCTAAGCAGCGACTTTACGAGGAAATAAAATATCCTGGCGTCAAAAAAAGAAACGACTCTTTTGGGTCTCTGTAACAAACTTATGCACTTGAGCAGTGAAGAACAGACAGTTTCATGATGTTCACTTCGTGAGACGCTGATTAATGGCTTAAAGGTGAAGGAAATGTTGGGTCCTGTTAACCTAGTTTTATTTAATTTTATTCAATTGTTATTGCTATAATTTTAATAAGTTGTAGGAGATATTACTATATACAGTATATCTATTATAATAATAATAATAAAAATGCAAATTATTTTTCAGTGAATGCCATTATTAACGAATATTGTAACTCTTGAAAAAAATAAAATTTGTAAATTTGTTTACAATTAATTTCTTAATAAATGAACAGAGTACACTTTAACGGAATTTATTATTTCATACTTAAAATCCTGAATGGAAAGGGAAATTATTACAATCAGCAACATCTTTATAATGAGATCTTTGGAAAAAAACGAAAGTAAAATAAAGTAAAATAAACTTTGTCACCAAGGGGAAATTTGTCTTGACCATACTGCTACAGTCTGTGGCATCACATATAATACGGTTATTTTATCAGCTTCCGCACAGAACCATTTCTAGAAGCAACAATCAATGGAAAAAGAAAGTACAGTAAAAACATTTAAGTACAAGAATACAAACATTTAAAAAGTACTACATTTAAAGTATAGATGCAATCCCATAGATATAGCAGGATGATTTACAAATTTATTTTAAAAACGCCTAATCCAAGAGTTCAAAGCTGATGAATGATGAAGCTGGTGCCTTTGAAGATGAAGGTGAGGTGAGGGCATGCAAAACAAAGACATAAAAGAAAATGAATGTTGTGACAGCAGAGTGTTGTTGTTAAATGAATGTGACCAGATGAGAAGAGAATTCACGTTTATTACTTGAACTTGATCAGTTCTTTGTTTTCTCCTTCCAGCTTTTCCATTTGGCCTCATTGTGACTGGATCAAAAACAAAAAACCTGCCCCTTGTATTATTACAATTTGGCGTAGGAATTGATGACAGTCCATTTTCGATCAAATTACTCACGTTGGGCTCAAAAATTGCTCTTCGCTTTCCACAATGTTCACAAAGTAGGGTGTTTTTATCTGAAACAAGCAAATTCATTCTGACCAAGTTGTATTAAATTATGAAGGTGGTTACGGTATACAGTATACTGTGTACTACAGATGCTTAATAAAGGTGTAATGTAGTAGCTGTGAGTGCAAGGAATTCATTGAAGTTAAATACATTGACTGAAGTCTAGCTACCGTCTGCAGAAACTAAATGACTTTTCTCACTGGGATCCTGCAGCATTAAAAACATGAGGCCTTTGTTACAAGGAAACCTCTGATGCACGTGTTCCCTTTCATCACGTGGGACTTAGATTAAACAGATTTGTGATCTCTTCTGTCTTTCACTGCTACTTCTTCATGAACATTTTGAAAATTGTTTTAATATTTAGATTTTACACTTATCATTCTAGAAAAGCTTTGTTTTCTGTCCGCCAGCTGTTTGTAGCATTTATATTTATAGCAAGATCTGGCAGATCTCAAAAATGAAAATATGTGTGTGTCTGTGTGTGTGTGTGTGTGTGTGTGTGTGTGTGTGTGTGTGTGTGTACACGTGTTTCCTGCAGCTGCAGGAGACCTGACCGTCTCCCTCCCAGACAGCCTGACCACCCTGGACGGCATCCACCTGCAGCTGACACCTGCCAACCTGGTTTGTCCCAACGTCCAAATTTCCGGCATCGATACGAGCAACATCAACAACATCACGCTGCAGGTTGTTCCTACTAAATAACGCTGTCGATATCCTCTTGTATTGTCGCCTCGCTCTTCTTGGTGTTTGTGAATCGTAGTGTTAGTGAAGGGTGTTGTCTTTTATTGAAGGGTTGTTTGACAAAATTGAGTCTGTGCTTCACAGAGCAACAGTTTTTCCATTTAGTGGAATCGATTTATTCTAACGTTTCATCTGGAGGGGCTTTTAGGATATGAGTGTGCGTTGCAGGTCGCTGCAGTGATGCTAATATGGTTGCTCATGTAATGTTTTTTTGATATAGCAGTATTTTAGAGCATTAAAATGAGTAATCTTCTACATATTCATTAAAGCATTTTAGCCAGGCTCATTATTTGGTATTAGCCTAAAGTATGTTCATGAATAATTTACTCAGTGTTTCATCAAATGGTTTATTCTACTAATATTTAGAAAATGTTTAGAAGTCACAAAGGTTGCATTAATGCATTAGTGTTCCGTGAATTCATCACACCAAATGATAGTGGAGTCTTAAATGCATCAAAAATTTGGTTATTTTTCTCTCCTTCTAAGTGCTAAACCTTTTGAAAAGCATCCCAATCATCACAGTGTTTCATTATTTGATTGAACAAAACACTTTCTCGTGTTAATACAATTTCTTCTCAAAGGTGTCTTTTATTTTGAAGTTATTTACTGCAAAAAGGTTCATGCATTAGTTGTTGTGTCATCAGCTTTACTGACAATTTCTTATTGAAGGCCATCTAATGCATATTTCATGTGCACAAATATAAACACAAAACCAATCTGCCAATATTGTCACAATTAGGAGATTCATCATTAACCCAGCATTTAAATCTCATTAAAATGTGTGGATTAAATATCAGTAGTTCTGCAATCTAGAGAATTTCAAAATGTTTTAATGAGTAATCGTTTTAACACAGCTCCATGACCATAGTGGATGTAGATTTGCCTGTGATGATTAATGTAGGGCTTCACACAGCCTTTGTGCTCCTAACATAATGTGGGAATATAAACATTAATGTAAAGTAACTGTTCAAGCACAGAGAGACAGCCCACAGTCCTACCAGAGCACCAGAACAATGTTTAATGGAGCTAGAGTCCATTATTTTCCCATTATTCAGTCAGCTGAAGAATAAATTACAATTTTGTTTTTGACACTGCTGGTCTCCACACTGGGTTTCATATCTCTTCTATTTGTTTATGAATGTCTGTAATTTGAATATTGTAATTTGTTCAGATAGCGTTGCTCATATCCACCAACTGATCTCATGAGAAGTAATAACCAAAGGATATTAATGACGTCTTCAGCGTCCTCAGAAACCGTATATACCTGCAGGAATGGATGAGTAGCAGCCTGCAGCCTCTTGTTTGTACACTCATTTTCTACTAAGTGCAGGTGTGTCATTTAGAATAATGACTCCCATGTGCTTCGCAAGTATGATGCAGCTCAATTGTGGATTTCTATTCTTTTGTTCAGGGTTATAGTACAGAAATGTGTTTCATAAGCACTTTGACAGAGCTTAAATTAGACGCTTTTTAATTTACAACCAAACATCAGGGACAAATTAATTACTACTATGTGTCTGTATCACTTTTACTATTCAACATTTTCTTTGTTGAAAAGTGAAAGTATCTTTAATCACTGTGAAACTGTTATTTGTCCGGAAGCAGAAATGGAGCTGTAGGCTGTTGCCTCTCTACTTTCCTTCATCATCAGTCTTCCTCTTCCGTCTGACGTAGTTCTCTCTCTTCCAGATTGACCCTGCCCTCCTGCAGCAGACGTTACAACAAGGCGGGCTCCTCTCTCAACCACTGAGTGTCGACACTGGCCTGGTCTCCCACTCTGGCAGCCAGCTCATGTCCACTGCTGACCCTTCTGTGTCGGCCAATGTAGTCATTCACCCGCTGACCAGCCTGGCCCTGCAGCCATCCTCCATCACACCTGCTCAGGTCACCATGGCTGGCCTGTCTGAGCAGGATGCCACAGGTACCCAAGACTGCCTTCACTGAATTATTAAGTATGCCCCCCCGTTATGAGTTGAATGGATTTTTCACGCTCTCTTGTGAATTTTACAGGTTCTCAGGATCTAAGCCATGTCATGGGCAGCTCTGGGTTGATAGCCGGAAGCACCAGCAGTCAGGAGATAACGTTGACCATCAACAACCCCAGCCTCACCCAAGCCCTCGCTTCAGCTTCCTGTTCCAGCTCTGGAGCAGGAAACCCTCAGGAGATCACCCTCACCATATCAGGTAACGACCATATCCCCTCCAAACACAAAGCTATGCTGTTATATAGCTTACTTTATCTTTTATGCATTATCTTATCTGTCAGGCAGACATCTTTGCAGGCACAGAAGAAAAAAATATCTCCCAGCCCTCTTTCAATTTGAAGCTGCTTCTCCTAATAGAGGCTAATTGTGTCTTTGTGTTTGCAATTAAGTGTAATACACCTTCTTCACCCTGGTTGGCCAAACCAGAGCCATTTTCCCCGACCGCCATGCGATATTACAGAGACATCAACCAACACGATCCCTTCACATCCAGAGACTGAAGGTACCTAGAGTGAATCTCATCCACTCTCAGTGCCTGGGGGTGCTGAGTGGTTTGCCACAGACCAGGATCCCGGTTCCCCTTTTCAACAAAGGAAACTGGAAGGTGTGCTGCAGCTACAGGGGGGATCCCACTCCTCAGCCTCCTGGTTAAAGTCTATTCCAGGGTACGGGAGAGGAGGAACAGACTGATAGTTGAATCTCAGATTCAGGAGGAAAATGCAGTTTTCATTCTAGTTGTGGAACACTGGACCAGCTCCACACTCTCCTTTGAGTGCTTGAGGGTTTTTGGGAGTTCTAACAACCGTGTGCTTTGTGGATCTGGAGAAGGCGTTGGACCACGTCCCTTGTGGTATCTCGTAGAGAGTGCTCCTGGGAGTGATGCAGTCGTTGTATAGGTCTGTGGTGGTGAAGAAGGAGCTGAGTTGAAAGACAAACCTCTTGATTTATTAGTCAATACATGCTCCCACTCTCACCTATGGTTTGGCTTTGGGTCACCAGGGAAAAACTCAGAGTAGCCGCTGCTCCTCCATATCGACTGGAGCCAGCTGAAGTGGAAAGACCCAGGCCACGCTGGAGAGACTATGTGTATCGGCTGGCCTGGGAACACCTTGGCTTCCCACCAGAGGAGCTAGAAGAGATTTTCTGTGGATTATTATATATGGCAACAGTTCTTTCTTTCTTATTCTCTTTTGGAAACCACATCATGTGCTTTTTTCTTTTCTTAAACTGATTCTTTCTTTAGCTTGAGGCAGCAGAAGAGAAGAGATGACAAATGACAGTGCAAAAGATTTCAAGCTAAATGCAGCTAAAGTAATTTTGTCGGCATCTGTTTATCCTAATTCATGTATATTTTATCGTCCTGACTACTAAATGCCACTTTCCCTCCTCATTTAAGGCGAAGCTATTCTCCACTTTATTCTACCCTATAAGAATAAACAGAGGCAAATGTAGGTAATGATGTTTGGCCCTTAAAATTGCTTTTCTCTCTACTCTTGCAGGCCAGGATCTGCTCGCCCAGCATAGCAGCGCCAGCAGTGCAGAGATGAACAGCAGCATCAGAGTGACATCACCACTCAACAGCCAGCCCAGCAGCAACGCCCTGACCATCTCCAATGACCACCTCCTACCTCAGAGCCCTGCTAACGCTGGAATGGCAGGTCAGCACTGGTTTCACATCTAGAGGGGTATCCTCTCTCTGCAGTCATGTGTTACACGTGAATTCCTTACATGTAAGAGTTAAATTTAGAGTTCAACACTGTTACTGCTCAGGGCTGTATTAATAAAACTTTCCTAATTTATTTAGCTTTTTTTTTTGTCTTCAATTCTTTAGAGTTTAGTGTTAATCTCCTTTTGACACAATGGATTCAAGAGACCTTCGGGAATTTCAAAAGCACTAACCCCTCTTTTTGGGTCATCTTTGATTTTCATAACTTCACACAGCCAGAATCAGTGTGTCATTAAAGTACAGGACTTGAAACACACACACATTCCCAAACTTTTCTTTGTGTCTTTTTTTTTATTTCTTGAAAGACTCAAGTAATAATTTAGGTGATCAAAATCCATGAAAACCAGCAGTACTCAGAGCCTTTGTGATAAAGTGATAAAGAAGAGATTGGCACTGGCAGGTGTCCCGCTGTTCACGGCACACGCTGACATCAACAAACAGAATCACAAAATATGTAAGCATTAGCCTGGTTCCACAGCAGCCAATCAGAGAGGACTAGGATGCCTGAACAAGTCTTGCTGACATTTTTAGTCTACCAGCCTCATGAGCGTAGACATCAGTTGTTCTCAATCATCTAAAACTAATGACAGATATCAGCCACAGTCGTTGACCCACTGACTAACTACCACAACTCCATCATATGCATCTTCTAAATGAACACAAAATCCTTCTTTGATTGCTATCGAGCCATCATTTGTGATGCTGCTCACTCATAACACCACTTGACTTAAACCTGGACTTTTCCCTCCTATCGGATATGACAGGTAAAGGATGGTGAGTGGAGACCAAGGCAGCATTTTGTACCTTCTTCAATAAAAAAAGAAAGATGCATGGAAGGTGAATGTTAAGAACAGGCGTGTGTGAGCATGAATATAACCACACTTGAGCTTAGTTTCTGTGAAATCTTATAAAAAGAGCAGCATCGATAGCTCCCAGCATAAAGAAGGTATAAGAGAGATTGGAAGCTGGAGAGTCTCTGTCAGTGCTCTTTTTAATGAAAGGTCGAGATAAGGTGACATTTGTGGAGCCAGAATGGAATAGTCTCTGAGTCCCATTCACTGTAGATCACTGTGAACTATAAGTCTGCAATGGTGGCAGACTTATAGTTCAATATTTGCTGTAATGGTTTGAAACCTTACAGCAAATAATGTTGTCTGCTGCATGAGTTGAAGTAAACAGATGCAGTTTCCTCTCTTCTAGTGTGTGCATTATTAATTTTACCTCATGAGCATCAATTTTTGCTCACTGCCTAAGTGGCAGTACTGGTAAATGAATTTAAAATCTGCACTTCATTAATTAAAAACACCACAGCAAGCTCTTAAATATGTATGAACTGGTTTTGTGATAGAAATACTGACAGTGTTTCAGTCAGACATCTTGTTTATTATTCCATTAGAACGTACGATAGTTTGTCTCAGCGTCTCAGCTCCGACCTTTGTCACCCCCCACAGATATGTCGACATAGAGACATGGAATATTGTTTGTACAGTTCTTAGCTAGAGTTGTCTTCTTGAAGTAGCATGTAGGCTTTGCTCTTCTTTTCAAACAAGTTACATACATGACCCAAGGAGAAAGTACTAATATGTTCTAAGCAAGAAATGTTCCATTCCTCCTGGATTGTAGGTGTGATGGAGAAAATTCTATTGTCCAAAGTTTAATATGAATAAAATTATACAGTGAGAATGTGGAACTGTCTTTGCAGATTAGCTGCATGGATGGCGATGCCACAAGTGACAGAAGAAAGAGAAGAGAATCATTTGATATCATCCGAGGTCCAGGTCCTCTAATATGGACATGTGATCATAAGCTAACAGAAGGTTTTGCTAACTGTATTCTCTAGCATATAAATATAATAGAGAAAACATCCTGGACCCCATAGTATGTCATGGTCATGATCATGTCATGATCATGATCATGTTGCTTAGTCTGTCTATGTTGTTAAATAATTCCATATGCTAAGACAGTTAAGAAGTGGTAATGCAAATACAAATTCAGTTTATATGATATAAATTGCTCTAATAGTAGGTAATAAATTCTTGTTAGTATTCACGTAAGAAAAGACTGTTTTCTCAATTCTCTATTTCTTTGTTGTACTTTTGACATTCATTATGCTATAAAGTACAACGGTACATAGTTGTTTGTGGTGTACCAACAGTCAATCACCCTGGGAGCCAAACAGAGACAGACACACGCTGGATTTAAATCTTAGTTGAAGAGTATTAAATCACGAAAGAGAATTTATTTTTGAGGGCCAAGAACCATGGCCCTCATGGTTCTTTCACGTCATCCATCTTTCTCTCTTCTTCTTTCTACTGTGTATACATCTATGAAGAGTAGAAAGAGCTGATGAAACTTTTTTTGTGTGACTCATTGAAATTAATTATCACGTAACTCCTTTAATGGTCAGAGAGTGAAGGAGACGTGTGGTCTGAAGTGAACAAAGACGATTTGTTTTTGTCGACCTCTTGATTGTTTTGTTGACTGTTTTGCTCCTCACCTAGAAGCTTAATCAAATTCCCAGTCCCCCCCCCCCCCCCACGCTATCTCTCTCTCTCTCTCTTGCTTGTTCGCTCCATCCTCCTCTCTTGGCTCGATTGGAAATCATTCCTACTACTTCACACAGTTTCTGCTTGGACGGACTGGAATGAAGCGTTGCATATTAATTCAACCAGTGCTCTCCTTTAAGCTATTAAAACCACATTTGTAATGACGTCTTGCACTTGCTGCTAATTTGTGGTCATATTGAATATGATATTATCATTTTTAATCAGAGATTGAAGCACTAAGTAAACTTTGGTAGAAATTAGTAGCACATTACAAGTACACGTTTTGAGTCATTACAGCATCAATGTACTGCAGTTACTGGTCCGACTTCACCAACATTAATTTGCATATACTTTCATAAAGGCTTTAAGGAGGATTTCTTTAGTCCTATTAGTTTTATTACGTACTGAAAGTCTTTCAAGTTTTATTGTCTTAATATGGTCTGGGGAAGGGGTCTCCTAACTTTTTCCTTTTTTGATGGGGGTCTAGGGTGTTTCAGATGTACATTTATTCAAAGAAGAAGAAGTAGGGTTACTTTAAATTGCATTGATTTGTCAATGTATAATTAGTTTAATTAAATAAATAAAAATATTGTGTGTGCTTCTCACCTGTCAGTCTCCAGCCTGCCTCCCAGCACCACCCTGCCTCATACCGTCGCCTCCCAGAGCCTAGTGATGTCACCGGGAGGTGTGGCCAATGACAGCAGCGTTACACTGACACTGGCGGATCCTCAGGGTATGCTGGATGGTGTCACCCTAAACCTTAATACACAGGTAAATAAAACACGTTCTGTGGTTGATTTCTAACGTCTGAGTTGTATCGGCTACCTGACCAGAGCATCTTCTGATTTTTAGGGTCAGACCTTTCCTGCTGTGTTGAATGACTCTGGTCTCTCTGGACAACCAGCCAGTTCAAACCAGCAGGTCATACTGGTCAGCCACCATTCCCAGCCCACAAGCGGAGCCTCTGAAAATGGGTACAATGTGAGTGTGTCTGTGTGCTTCAGTGTAACAGCGGATGAACCGTTGAATTCATTTAACTTTAGACAGAGAAAGACATCTAAATAATTCACCGTGAAGGTTTAATAATGTCAAGAAATAAATGTCTGCCATTTGATTTTTAAATGGAGAGTCATCTAAATCTCACATTGAATAACTGCTAGACTTTTATTATTCTTTATTACTATTGTGAGATTTGACAATCCACTATCAGCCTTTAGAAACTACTATCATTTATTGCCAAGAGAAGTAGCAGTGTCTAAAAGAATCTGAAGAAGATCTGAGAGAATCTAAAGCGTAATTAGACCTGACAATGCCGGTCCGGATGCTTTTGTTAGTGATTATTAATGTTTCATCTTTGTGTGAACCAGATTATAGACGGTGGGCAAAAAGGTGTGAAAGACGGCCAGGTGGAGGCAGAAAACCGGAACCAATGTTACTACTGTAACCAGGTGTGCCAGAATGCCAACACGCTGCGACGCCACTGTAGGCAAGCGCACGGCAAAGACCGCTGTCACGTGTGCAGCCTCTGCAGCAAGGCCTTCAAGAGAGCAACACATCTGAAGGTGAAACAACAAGCTCACATTTAATTATTCATACTGATGTCCATCCTACATTTAATGGATTTACCTTTAGCTTTATATATTTTCAACAAGAAATATTTACATAATTTTAGAAAAATCATCTGCGTATGTTGATTGATTAATGGAAAAAAAAATTCTAGTCAGTGCCCAGTCCTCAGGCTGGAAATAACTAAAAGATCCAATCAAGAAATGAGACAAAGTGGGCAAAGTGCTCATGAGTGCTCAAAAATGGCTCACTATTTGAAGCATAAATAGGGCTAATTAATTTAGTGATACTTTGGACGGAGTCTTAAACGCTGTCACTCAAGACAACAACACTTAAGAAGAGGAGCTTGGGTTCCTCTGTCCTTACATTCCCCTTCATGTGAACGAGTGGCTCTTGCCTACAAATGTCGGAACTCTCATATCAGAGAGAAAGAAGACAATATGACCTTACACACGGACACACGTCTCCCATCTTTGAAGTAAAGGCCACGGTGCTGTCGGCTCCCACTTTTTCTTCCTTAAAAGTAATGTTAGTGATTAGGTTGGTGTCACAGTGAGAGTGGCTCAGCTTCCACAGGTCCCCAGGGTGCTCATTAGTCTGCAGGGAGAACTTGTTTTTAAATTTTTAAAGGGCCACTTGTGAATGTTCTGCTTCATAAATTGTTGGCCTGTGAATAATAATTTTGCCCTTTGATTATAGAAGGGCGGCAGAAAAACACAACTTCAGAATTTTGGAATACAGGATAAAAATATGGTAACGGCTATAGAATGAATTATTGGATTAGACATGAACCTCTCAGTGTTTCTCAGACAGACGAACAAATCACATACATTTTTATCACTTTTATCTTTTTTTTTGTACGTAACACAGTTATCAGATAAACTCTTGTGAACATATATAAGTTACAGTTTAAATGACAACTTTGTTGTCTTGCAAAAAGTAGTAAAAGAAGTTAGAAACTGCTTTTATGTCATTATATTGAATATTCTCGCTAATAATGAGGTTTCTGCTAAGCCAAACTAAATGCCTGCTTCTTTAGCTTAAACTTCATCAGACAGAAATAAGAATTTAATAAGTATACATGGAATGGAATTTATTTATAACTAAATAAATAAAACATAAATAAATTATCAGTCTCCAGATTATTTCTCCAGCAGTGCATTTTCTTGTTCTCAAAATAAAATACTTGTTTTTTTGTTTTTCTTTGTGTTTGTTTGTTTTTGGTTTGTTTTTTAACCAGCCACTGCAAAATCCAAAGATTTTATTGATAAAAATACAGATAATGAGATTCTGGGACTTGGAGTTATTTGCTATTTTTGCTTTTAAATAGGATTGTATTTTTGGATTGGATTTTATTTATTATTTAAGTTACATTTCCTGTGGCTCAACCAAGCATGAATTCTAAGGCAGCTTCTGTTGTCCAAAATAAATAATGCAAATATAATTTTTCAAGCAACCCTTCACAGTCACAAAGAAATAATGGAAAAATAAGAAAAATGTTATGTACGGTACTTCAGGATCCTCCAGATCTCAACAATACATCAGGTTGTCCAAGGTCACACTGATGGACGTCTCTGCTCCAGCCATGCTTTTATAGAGGCATTTTGTGTGCTGAACTATAAACAGGATGTGTTTTTCTCTTTAGGAACATGAACGGGTCCACCAGCCAGGTCCTTCGCCCAGTTCTCAGAAACCCAGAGTCTTCAACTGTTCGTCCTGCGTGAAGGCCTTCGCCAAGCGCAGCCAATTGGAGAGACACAACAGAACTCACACAGGCAAGAGGATTAAGTTTGTCAGTGCACCTAAGCAAAATGCACCATCTGCAATGGTTTCACAGTTTGGTACCCCAAAACCTTTAATGTTAAACAAATAAGGTATTTGAAATAATAATAAAATATATTAGGAATAATAATAAAATATAATAATAAATTATAATATAATAAAATATAAAAATAATAAAAATAAAATAAACAGTAAATAAAATAAATAAATAAAAATAATATGATAAAATATAAACATAATCTATTAATTACCCAGTCATTTGTTAAATTAATACGTCATGTCGGCTTTTCTGCTGATTACGTTATGCCTTGTGTTAATGTACAGCAGTAGCTACTGAACTGATTCTGTTCTGTGGCTGTTGTAGCTAACAAGAGCTAACTTGCTACAAATGATACGCACGTTCAGATGTAGTCCATAAAACGTATTGGGGGTGGGCGATTGGCAAAACGTGAGGGGGTAGAAAGTAGAGGCATCACTAGTGCCTATAAAAAGACAATTTTTAAAAGAGACATGAAGTTAACGGTAATGTAATAGAGAGAAATGTTATGGTTAAATAAAAATAATTAAAAGAAAGCAAATGAAATAAAAATACATTTACCTTAAAAAATAATAAGTAATAGTAAAGTATTGAGGATAAAAAATTTCAACAATGTATTTAAGAAAATAAGTGAGGTTTATAAAAAATACATGTTTTTCATTTACAAGAAACCTATTCAAAAAATTGTGTGGCTTTTTCTTTAGTTACTAGTAAACAGTTATTTTTTATTTTTATTTTTTTAATTATTAATCAGTGATTATCAGTCCACACAGGGACTTATCAGATACATCCCTTTGATTGCTGAGAAAGAAGAGTCACCTCCTCCTGGTGTCAGTTTCTGTAAACATGACTAAAAATAATCAGAGCGAAAAAAAAATATTCCATTCCCATCCATCATTAATGCTGGTGGTGGTTCTACGGGTTTCTTCTCAGCTTTACCTGCAGAGCTCCAAGCGGTACTTGATGAGGAGACGAGTGTCACAGATTTCTTATTTCTGTCAGGAATATTGAGTAAATATCATAATGTAATGTCATTCCATTAGCCAGCAGTGACCAGAATAATGGTTTCAACCCTAATTTGCATTTTATCAAAAATTGCCAAAAAGGATAACCGACGTCTTCCTCTTCACAAAGCATACAATAATGCCGAGCTGCTCCCGGTACTGCATCCTACACCATTATACTGTCACAAGCTTCCCTTTCCTAAAAAAAAAGCCCCACAGACACAGAAGTGGTTATAACTATGCATGACAGCTCGTAGGGGCTTCCTGCACAGACAACCCTTTTTCCTTTCTGTTTTGTGATGGCCACATTCCATTATCTGCCCTGCCACAGATGTCACTCGGGTCACGAGCCCACGTACAGTTTCTCCTCCTGCAGCAGCGTTCTGACAGGCCGCCACTTATGACCATCCGTCTCTTCTGGTCGTTAGAGGGACAGATAGAGTATTTATTTTAGGTTTATACACACAGTTTCCCTGCTTCTCCCAAAATGTGAATATAAAAGAAATTAGACTATTTATAGGATCCAGAACCGAGGCTGTGCGTGGAGGTAAGCCCTACCAGATCTAACTGGTAATGCTCCACCTCCAACACAAGCTCCGACTCCTTCCCCACCAGTGAGGTGTCATTCCACTTCCCCAAAGCCAGCTTCTGCAGCCCGGGTGTGGCACATCGTGACCCCCAGTCATCACTGCCACCTGTATGACAGCGCACCCGACCCCATTGATCTGCCATGCGGGTGTTGGGTCCACACAAGTGATAAAAATCCATATTGCCTTTCTGTGCTGAGCCCAGCTGGGCCCCGTGGCAGACCTGGCCACAAAGCGCTGACGGGCCCTCCGTCTAGGCCTGGCTCCAGACGTGGGCCCCTGGCTTCCTCCAGGCAGGGCACTCCAGGCACTTGTTTCCCTTCTCGTTTTTTCACGACGTCATCTGAGACATTCTTTGTCTGGCCCTTCACCTCAGACCTGTTTGCCTTGGGAGACCCTACCAGGACTACAAGACTCACAACAACATAGCTCCCAGGATCCTTAGTGCACACGAACCTCTCCACTACAATAACGGTATTGGTTCCTCTTTTCAAAAAGGGGGACCAGAGGATGTGTGCCAACTAAAGGGGCATTACACTCCTCAGACTCCCTGGGAAAGTTTACTCCAAGGTGCTGGAAAGGAGGGTCTAGCAGATTTTCAAACCTCAGATTGAGGAGGAACAATGTGGGTTTCGTTCTGGTTGTGGAACGACGGACCAGCTTTTTATTCTCGCAGGGGTCCTGGACGGGCTTGGGAGTATGCCCATCCAGTCTACATGTGTTTTGTGGACTTGGAGAAGGCATACGATCGGGTCTCCAGGGACTCACTGTGGGACGTACTGCGGGATAAGGGGGTGAGGGGCCTCTCCTTAGTGCCATCCAATCCCTGTATGGCTGTAGTGAGAGCTGCGTTCAGGTTCTCAGCAATAAGTCGGACTCGTTCCGAGTAGCTGTTGGCCTTCGCCAGGGCTGCGCTTTATCACCAATTCTGTTCGTGATTTTCATGGACAGTAATATCGAGGCGTAGTCGTGGTGAGGAGGGGTTACAGTTTGGTGGCCTGAGGATTGCATCGCTGCTTTTTGCAGATGATGTGGTCCTGTTTGCGTCATTGGCCTGTGACCTGCAGCGCTCACTGGTCCGGTTTGCAGAGAATCAGGAACTCCAAATCTGAGGTCATGGTCCTCAGCAGGAAACCGGTGAACTGCCTTCTCCGAGTGGGGAATGAGGTCCTTCCACAAGTGAAGGGGTTTAAGTATCTTGGGGTCCTGTTCTTGAGTGAGGGAACAATGGAGCGTGAGATTGGACAGAGAATTGGGGCAGCAGGAGCGGTATTGCAGTCGCTTTACCGCACTGTTGTCACAAAGAGAGAGCTAAGCCAAGAGGCAAAGCTCTCCATCTACCGTTCAATCTTCGTTCCTATCCTCACCTATGGTCATGAGCGATGGGTCATGACCGAAAGATCGGAAATGGGTTTATTCAGGTGGGTTGCTATCTGATCCTCTGCTATTCGCGAGGGGCTCAGGGTAGATCAGCTGCTCCTTCGCGTGGAAAGGAGTCAGTTGAGGTGGTTCAGGCATCTGGTGCGGATGTCTCCGGGATGCCTCCCTAGGGAGGTGTTCCTGGCACGTCCAGCTGGGAGGAGACCTCGGGGCAGACCCAGGACCAGGTGGAGGGATTATATCTCAACACTGGCCTGGGAACGCCTTGGCATCCCCCAGTCAGAGCTGGTGGATACGGTCAGACAAAGGGAAGCTTGGGTCTTCCTGCTGCCCCCGCGACCCGATGACAGATAAGCTGTGGAAGATGGAATACTGTACATGACATTGTGTTATGTCATGTCATTTGTTTCTATTTACCCCCAGTGACTCCTTTTAGCAACATTAAATGATGTCTTTCATCAGGCTGTTGTTGAGCACACCTTTACTATCAGCACCAGTGGGATTATTGTGTTCTCCTCAACAATTTCAGCAAAAGCAAGATTTAGAGCTGAAGTAATTGGTTATTAATCACTTGACAGGCTTTTTATCTGAATAGCCTTTTTAAATAAGATTCACCTGTTCCAACTCGAGAAGTGTGAATGTTTGATTTTTCTTTTCGTTCGTGTTTAATATCCTTTGGCTTTGGATTGGTGGTCAGACAAAAGCTGTTTTTCATCCCTTGTTTCCCTTGTCTGTCCATCTGTTCTGATGCAACAGGATCAATCAATCAACTTTTATTTGTAAAGCGCTTAATCGTATCAATATTTCAAAGCACTTTTACAGAAAGAGAAACCCCCCAAAACCTGTAAAGAACAAGCATAAGCAACAGCTGGATAGAGTTGAGATTTCAGGCGTGCTTTGTCAACATCCTTAAGGTGTGCGTCGTCTCTTGTTGTTATTGTTATTATGTAATTATGTTCCCCAAACTGCAGAAGTTCTCTAGAGATGCAGTAATTTGATCTACAGTATCACCTGTCCAATAAACTGTAGTTTTTTTAAAATCATCCACAGCACACATGATCTTTATTGATGCTTAAATGAAAGTCGGTTTATTTGTTAGTGATTCTTGCAAACGAAGGAAAAAGTAGATCGTATTCACAAGGCTGCTTCTTGAGTCGTGAAATGTACGTTTGGAAAAACGTTGCTTTAAATTCACACTGTCTTTTAATTTCCCATCATCATAGTCATAATTCCAATCAAGAGGTAATTTATTAGAACTAATTAAACCAGAGACCAACAATGCATACCTTAATAAATCATAATGAAAGCATCATCATAATGAAAATCTTAAATGCGCAAACACTGATTTATTAACTGGCTCCTGCGTGTCGTCCTGCAGGCGAGCGGCCGTTCAAGTGCAGTCAGTGTGACAAGGCCTTCAACCAGAAGAGCGCTCTGCAGGTCCACATGGTCAAACACACCGGGAAGAAGCCTTTCAAGTGTGAGGTGTGCAGCATCAGGTTCACCCAGAAGAGCAACATGAAACACCACATGAAGAGATCACATGGCTACGGTGAGCAGCTGACTGGGGTCACACCAGTGCAAAGAGGTGGGTGGGTTGTGTTGATGAAAGTCAGCTGAGGTGGATCGACCATGTGCTCATATTAGCCCCTGGGTGCCTGCCGGGGGAGGAAATCCAGGCATGTCCCACTGGGAAGAGACCCAGGACATGGAGACCTGGAGGAGGTTGATGGGTGCAGGTTTAGACCTGGAAAAGTGGAAGAAGATGGATGGATGGATAAAAAAAAACATTTTGTTTCTGACAAAAAATTATATATATATATATATATATATATATATATATATATATATATATATATATATATATATATATATATATATATATATATATATATATATATATATATATATATATATATATATAGGAGCAGTTACTCCAATGTGTTTGAAAAATAAAATCAGGTATTTTGCATTGCGATTAAATCCATATTGTGAACCAGAACAAAGACTCCTAATGTCCTAGTTTACTAGTAACATACAGGTTTACTTTATCACTGACTCTAGAGTGCACAGAACTGTTTCTATAACAGACTGTGTCTCCAGGCCGTCACGGGGTCCCCGTGTTCTCTATAATCGACATTCTTAGCGGGACATTGTCAGTGGCGTCCCTGAACACTTCAGGCCGTCGCTGACCTTCCCCTGTGGAACATTTTATGTCTCTTATGCTCAACATTTCTGTCTGTTTTGTCTCACTTGATGATCCCTGTCATTATCTGTTGAGGAAGGGCCTCATGGAAACACTCAATCCGCCCACACACTCACCACTAATGCATATGCACACACACGCACACACACACACTCGCACACACACACACGCACAAACACTCCCCGTCATCTTACGAACGCTGCTATATTGTAGAGGATGACAGCTCAGTCAAGTTTGCTCCCTCGCTTGTCGACTCTGTGTCCTCTGTGTATCATCTGGTTCTCGTCTTCCATGTTAAATCATTATTTCCTCAGGTCTTGGTTCAGGTTTCATTCAAATGTGAATTTGACCTGTGGAGAATGACAGTGCTTGTAGATCCGCTCTTCTTTTTTCTTTTTTTTTTTACTTCTGCCTTGCGTGAGGCCTCTGTTCCTCAAAAGTTTCCTCTGAGATTCCCTCAGCAGGAGGAAGAACATTTCAAAAGCCATTTTCTGCTATGTTGCAAGGGATTGGCTTCACAGTTTAGAGCACAGTGACATCCCTTTGTGATTTTCTGTGATTATTGGTTGTTGTAGAAAACAAAGCGATAACATGCTGGATAGTAGTGAGAAAATGTGTGAGATATTGTTTAACTCCCGGGTAAGAGTCATTCAATAATACCTCCTTGATGTGGTCACAGTCCATCGGGTAGGTCTGTATATGGATCTGGGGATACAAGCATTGAGAATACAAGCATTGCATAAATACTCCCCGATGTGATTGCTCAATAATTTGGTATTGAAAGTAACCCCCCCGGCGATGCTTATTATAGAAGTCAGGATTCCCCCTGATACAAGGATGAAAAGATTTCCAGTTATGTTTTTTTTTCGCTAGCAAGAAATGGTTTGAAAGCCCAGCAGGAAGAAGTAACTGCTGCAACTGTTTGAGGAAAGGCTGCCTGTCTGATGGTCAGGAGAACAATAATTGGTGAAACAACTGGTTGAAAATTCAAGGTCACCAGAGTTTTCATCTTGATCCCACCAGTCAGAGAGTTCGTTTGGTTCACTTATCCTGTGAAACGTCTTCAAGATAGATTAGCTTGATTTCACACACAGTGATGGTTCCCAGAGGATCTATCCTGTCTCCTCGAGCAAACCAACTCACCTTTGTTTTTAGCGACCTGTCAAATTAACTGCAAGAAAGATTGCAGCTATGCATGAGGGAGCACAGCGCTGGCAGAGGTCTAGAACAAACATTACTCCACCAATGACAGGCTCATATTCTCTTTATGCAGTGTGAGTAACGTTGAATGTTCCAGAACAATCATCCAGAACAGCCAGAAATAAATGGCAGGTGACATAAAAGGCAGAAGTAAAAAAGAATATTTTCCACACTATAAGGCGCACCTATAAGCCTTTAATTTTCTCAAAAACTGACAGTGCGCCTTATAATCCAGTGCGCCTTATAGTGCGGAAAATACTGTAATCTATTTGTGACTGAATTCAGACCGTCACAACACCAGACTGCTAAAGCTCCTCTCTGGTCCTGCAGAATACGATATATAGTATTCACAAGAAGCAGGCCCTTAATAATACTGTCCAGTGGGACAGGCCCAGTCTGTTAGCATCACTAAGTAGCTAGGCTAACCAGGTAGGGGTCAAAGAAGTCTGCAGTTGGCTGCCGTCTACTGGTCATTATGAGTTTCTCTTGTTTGTTCACGCTGATGCAGTGGAGTGAAGTGATATTAGTTTTTGAAGAACGATTTGCTAATGTTTGCTTGTTGAAAACACTCGAGCCCCTGAACAAATGTAATTGCTGACCCTGCATTGCTTTTAATAAGAGGCATATTTTTGTGTCTGACTTAAAAAGCCAAGTAGTGTTGAGAGTGCCCGTGCGTCATAGCATGAATTATTCTTCTGCACATAAACGCACATAAGGCTACATGCTTACATATTCAGGGCTCTCTTACTTGAATGTTTGAGAAAGGTATTTAATAAGGAATACCAGGATCTCCGTTACCAGTATTCTATCTCTGACTACGTGTGAATGAAAGAACACTGATGGGGCTGCATTGGTTTAACAAATGCAGATCTTTGATTTATCTTTCATTGCCTTGAATTTATATGACTTTATATTCAAGCTTTGTGTTTACTTTAATGAAGATAATTTCAACTGCAAAATTGCAAAAAAAACAAACAAACCCAAAAACAAATGGGTTCAAGGCACAAACTTGTTAATTTTCAACTTGATGAATATGGGTTCAAAGTGTTTCGGACACAGGAAGCAAAAACAGTGGGAGATAATGAAATGACTCCTGCTGTAAAACTTAATTCAGCACATGGCCTGCAGCAGGAGAGCCAGTAGAACCTCTCTGTGTGTCACTCATTCGAGCTGACGTACTACATACAACACGTGAATCGTGTTTGGCACATCTGTGTTTTAGAGTTTGCGCAACACATTTTGAGATTTCAGAAAACCAACTGAAAAGTGCTGCTCTTATGAATCTGACATTATTTTATTGAAATAATTGGACCCACCCACCCCACCACCTTAACACCCATCATTTGTTTTCCCACGTTTCTCCCTCCAGGTCAGATCCACGATGTGTCCCTGAGTCAGGAAGACTCTGTGCATCAGGTGGAGGTCACACCAGAACTGGACCTGGAGGTGGTTCCTGAACCATCTGGAGACTGGCAGCATGTCTTCCCCTGACCATCAGCAACACCAGGCCCCCCCCAAAAAAACACACCACACAGCATAATGACCTCTAGCTAAACAGCAAAGCTTCCCCAAACATCTCCTCCTCTGTGAGGGGTTGTTCGGTTAGCGAAAAGAAAAAAAAAGAGAGACTGGAGAATTTATAGATTTGTAGATCCACTGTATGTCAAGGGCTTTACCCCCAGTAGCAGCCCCCTGCTGTTTATCCATATTAACAGTGAAGGAAGGGGAGTCTGGTTCTCTCTGATTGGCTTAATGACTTTTTTCTGTTTTGCTCCTCTCTGATTGTCATCAATATATGATGACCTCCGGAGAGATTTGGTTCAATAACCACAGGCATCCCAGAGAATTAGCCAGGCCCCTCTGGTGATGACCCTAGATGGAGAGGAAACGATAAAAAGTGACTCATGTCTTCATTAGAGGTCAGCTAGCAGAGAGACGCACAAAGAGCAGCTTTTATGTAACGATACTGTACATATTTCATCTGCAGGCCAAATGTTATGTAGTTTATTACGTATTTTTATTGTGTCGATGAAGAACGGAAGAGCCAGTTCTTCATTTAATGCTGTATCGACTAAAAGTATCAGCATCCCGCTTCGTCTTGTCTTAGCATATAAATAGCAGCGCCGTCAGTTTCTGTACTGTAGATTGTTCTGTAAATAGTAAAGGTAGATTTGCATATATTTTCTGATGATCTCCGACATTAAAGATCGGTTTGGAAAAATGTTATTTGGAAAAACTGTTGAAACATTAATGTACAGATTTTGTTGTTCATTTCTTTCTTTTTTTTGCACATGTATTTTCTATTTACCGTATAAATTAAGAAGATTAAACTAATTTTGATATAAATTTGCATTGCTTGTTTCTCATTCTTACATACTTGAAATCAATTTGTTGCTGGGGGGGGGGGTTGGTTTACATAAATCTGGCAGTGAAGGGAAACACCTCGTCTGTCTCCGTCAAACCACTTTGTTATTTTCAGGACTTGTTCTTCCCATATGTGGAAAATGTAGCCTCCCTATTTATGGAGCCGGTGGTGAATTCAAGCCTGAACCTGGATCGACTTTTTGAAGAGCAAATACAAAAGAACAACTTGTAACGACTCTTGTTTTTGTCCATTTAGTACTTTATGATCATTGCAGCAAACAGAATAATCACTGTTGTAACTTTCCAGAGTTCCAGAGTCCATATCAGCTGTATGAATCTGCGCTAATGAAACAGAATCAGATCTTCGTGTTTCACTGAAGCAGCACTTCTCCACAGTTAGAACCTGTTTCATCTGAACACACCGCTGCTTCCAGCCTGAACACCAGCACCAATTAAAGGAGAAAGATGGTGTTCATTAGTGAGATTCGGACTGCTTTGGCAGGTGGACTTTGTTTTGGAGGCAGCCAAGTTAGTTTTCTCCATTGCTTGTAGATTTTTATGCAAATCCTAGCTTATTGTTAATGATCTTATCATCTAACGCTAACAAGAAAGTGAGTAAAGATATTTATGTATAAAGATTTATGTATAAAGATTTATTTATGTATAAAGATTCTTTATGTATAATGATTATGTATAAAGATTCCTGGGAATTTTGTCTGAGGAAGAATAAACATCCATTTTGAGGCTTTTTTTGTTGTTGTTGTTTTAGTTTGAGGCTATTTTCTTGGTTTCTTTTATGCATGTTTTTCTATTTTCTTACCTTCAAATTAATTCAACTCCAATTACTAAATATTTACAAGAAATAAACATTATCACTATAATTTTTCTAAAATGTATTATATTTAGCAAAAACATGTCAGCATCTTTTGTCTGGCAGAATTCTATCAGTGGGTGCTTGATAGTATTTTAAGGGAATGAGAATTATTTTTAATAAAACATCAGGCGGAACTGGTGGGTCGACCTGAAAGCTGCTATTCAGGCTGAATGGAGCTCTATCCTCCGATCAGCAGTAGCTGAGAGACATGAATAATGATTATTAAATGAATCGTGAAGGCTGGCTTGGTGGAAAAAACTATGTCACGCCCTTCCCCGTGGCGACGCTGTGACGTGACCCGGTGCTATCACATCCCACCACTTGGTTTCATCACGACGAGTCTCTCCAGTCACACGCTCCAGGAAGCAGAGAGCAGAGGTAGTTGAAATGTTTTATTTTTTTTTATTGGAAGTTAAGTGGCTGGTCATCTTATTACACATACAGTAATGAACAGGAGCTTTACATTCATCCACATGATGCATTCGGAAAGAACACCACGCAACACTCACAAAGATCCATGCACACACACACAGGAGGGATAACAGCTGCACATCACACACACCTGCTTCAAACTCTGGAGAGACGTTCTGAACGGATCTTCTCCACAGGGTTAGACACAGAGCACCTTTTTGAAATTGTGTGGCGTTTTTAAAAGATCTAGAAGTAGGAAACTGTGTGTCGCTTTGGTAGTGGACAGGAAACGGTACTCGGGGGAAGGCTTTTGTTCATAGACAGTGTGGGCGCGGTGAATGCGACAGAAGCAGTGAAGAAGAAAACCCCAAAATACACACTGACCTATGAGTAAATATCTGAATCTAGCATCATGCTGCAGCACAAACATCACGCTTCCCATTCAGACTCACAATAGACGGGAAACAGAGCACTGTTTAGTTCTTTATAAGGACTGAGCCATTATATAATAAATGATACATCACAGATGAATATTTGTTTTTTTTCCCCCAATGATGACAGGTTGATTAAGACAGTTTAGAAATTATTCTGTCACTACACTCTCCACTTCTAACCTCAGGCACTAACGGCAGACAGACACTGACGGCACATTCAGAACAGGACTGAACACAACAGCTGAGACAGTGGGGTGGATAAAAACACAGGAGAACCAAAAGGACTCACGATAATGTTACAAAACAGACCCATCCACAGGTTTGTGTTTGAGTTCACAGAAAAAGGTTTCAGGGCACGACAAAGACGGAGCGACGGGACTAAAAAAACACTCTTTTCTTAAACACAGAACGACCACGGCCTTTTCATCCAGTCTCCAATCGGCAAAGACGGTCGAGTTAAACTTGCACCGGCCGTGACGTTCAGCTGCTCCGGGTCTGCTTCGGTTTAGTCTCGCTTTGGGTTAGAGAAACGGTGGAAACTCAAGAGGAGCACAGAGAGCCACGGCGAGGGGTCAGGGGTCATTCAGGCTGCACATGTGAGAGGCTACAGGATCCAAAGTTCACTTCACACCAATCATGACAACTGCAGAGGCACAAAACATACAAGGGAGTGGTGGGGGGGCAACAGATTGTATCTACCAGCCAAAGGGGCAGGGCAGCAAAGGGGGCATGAGTGAGTTAGTGAACATTAGAGTGTTATCAGAGGCGGAGGGATGGTGAGTCCAAGGGGTGGTGAGATTTTCCCCCTTCTTTTTTTCTTCCTTTCTCCCCACTTGAGTCCCGTGTTCTTGAGCATCTGCCCTCACGCTGTTGGAAGGGGGCTGCAGAGAGGGACCTCAGCGTTTGGCTGGAGAAGAACTCCTGCTTCCCTGCAACACATGAGACACATGTGATGAATACGAGGAGGAGGAGGCAGACGTCAGCGCCGCAGGAAGACTGTGATGTTTGCATCCGGCCCATTAGTCATTTGTTTCTGTGTGTGACGACAGTCCAAGACTTTTTGAGCAGATCTCACCGGTACTTAAGCAAAGAGCTGTTATGTAACAAGTTATTGTAGACGCTAACGTCCAGCGGCGATGGACCATGAATCATCGATGATTTAAAAATCAGCTAACGTTCAAGAAAATCCTCCAGGCTTTTACTCATGAATGACACCAGGGCTGAACGTTAAACATCAGAGCTGTCCTTCAGTGTGACACGGAGCAGGTTAGTGAGCAGCGATCCACACAGATGCACAAGAATGGAAATAAATAGAAGAGATAATAAATAAATGAAGCGCTCCGGTGGTATTAATGAAGTCTCTGACAGGAAAGTAGATCAACACTTTGACACCATGACTGAAACTAGTCCGAGTCAAACGCAAATCAAAGTCAAATCAAATCAAAATCAAATCTTCCCATCCATCCATCCATTATACTCCCTTTCTTCATTATGTTCCCTTTTTTTCCTGGGGGGGTTAGGGTCCCCCCCCCCCTTCACTGCTCATATAATAAGACATTATTATTTTTTCAAGCAGGTCTCCAGTTTGAAAAGATTTTGATGACAAGAAGTTCCTGCTGTGTTTGCCCTTAAGATAAAGAGGAATAAAGGTTGGGTGTAAATTAGGCTGCATCTTCTTCTGTGACATCTGGAAACACACGTCGCCCCTCAGACGCTGTAAATGTGTTTTCTTTGTGGGTTTTTCGGGCATTTTGTCCTTTCAGAGATAAAAACCGCTCTGTTTTCTACATTTCTCATCCCCAGGGTTTTTCAAATAAGAATCCTGTGTTTATCTCAGAGCCCTGTTTGAGATGGTATTGTACTTCTTTTTTCCCCATTCCCGTCTCTCATTCAGATCAGAAAGTAGTGGGAGTTTCTGAAAGGCAGAAAATGGATTGTAAAGAAGATAATCCACATTACGAGAAGCTTTTTATTCCGTGAAATGAAATGATGGCTTCAGACTGAGCTTTTGTTCTAATCCATTCTTACAGCTATTTCAGATTAAATTAAGTATCTGTTCTAAAAGAGGCACGCATGGATTTGAAAATTAAATGTCAGAACGTAAGAAATGGGAAAAACTGTGAAAAATTAATTGAAGTTTAAAAAAGTCTTTATACTCAGTCCCATCAGGCCTGTTTATGAGTGGAAGGAACACACATGAATTTATGATGGAACTTCAAGTCAACACGGATGAATCACTTTAAAAAGATGTGAGACATTGCAGACGTCCATCATCTACTTCGATTTCCCAGCCGACAACTCAGGCGCTGCAGAAACCCTGATTTCCAAACGATTTACTCTGATGTAGAGATGGAAAGAGGCTGACAAATCAAAACTGTCAGGGCGTGAAAGCTGCTACTCTATTTCCATGACATACGGAAACATCATTTAGAAAAAAATATGTGTAAAAGGAAAAAGGCCAAGTAGTCTGAAGCATGTCCCAGTGAACACGCTAAGGCTGATGGGTAAACGTTAACAGGTATCAGATTTAATGCAGCTGTGCCATAACTTCTTTTGACATTTTATTTCTTAATTAGCATAACAACCGATCAATATAAAGCTCAGTGTCAGTCTGCAATAAAAATGAGGGGATAATTTATTTGACACAAACCTTAATGATTACAAAGTTTGAAACCCTAAACTACTAATTCAGTGCTAATTCACTTTTAAATATGTTGTCATTATAAACTTATTGATTATACCAGATTGAAATGGGGAAAAAAAAAGATTTTCAACCATTTATATTTAATCATAAACTCTATTTTTGAGTAAGTAACTACGATTTAGACATTCAATTCACATTTCCCAAACTCCATATAAAGGATTTCAGTCTTTTGTAGTTTCATTTTCTTACTGAAATAGACCCAAGGTGAACTTTTTTCTGCTGAATTTGTCACTCTAGAGTCACCATCACTGACAGTTCAGGACATTGCGAATGCTGAAGCTGAATTTTAGCCTTGCTGGCTACTGAATGGGGAATTCTGAACCACTTTTATACTGTGCTGATAATATGAAGTGGCTCCTACATGAAGGATTCAGTCATGCTTGAAAAGTGAGTTCTTGCATTATATGTAGATGAGAAACACCTCCCTCCATGTAAAGCCGGTACTATATGTTAGCTCCAGCCCCAGTGGGTCATTTGGAAGTGGATCCATGATGTTCAGCGTGATTATATCAGCCCTGGAATAGAGCTTGTAGCATGAACAACGCCTGTGTTTAAAAGCCTCTTATTATTCTGCTGCTGTTGTAATGAGATTAGGATGAATTCTACGTATATGGAACAAATATGGAGTGCGTTAAACTCAAGAGCCCCTCCATCACGGATCAGACACTCACTCTGCTGCTGATATAATCACTGAGGCAGAAAGAAAAAACAAAAAAGGGAGATTAGAGGGAGATTCCATTTTCTATGAGAAACGAGAAAAACTTGGAACTTATTTAACAGACTTTTTCTCTTTTTTTTTTTTTTATTACCATTTTGAAGATCCTAGTCAGGGAACCTTTGCCGTCCCCTGCACTGGCCTTCTTGGCTTTAGCAGACTGTGACTTCTGGTCACCCTGCAGGAGCAGAAAAGGAGTCAGTACGGAAAGCGAGAAGGTGGTTGTCAGAGGACATGGATGCCCGTTCTTGATTCATATTAAATTCAGTGGAGTAGAGGAACATTTTAAGAAAAAAAGAAGGAAATATGTAATGTGGAGAGAGATGGACCAAGTCTAAACATAAAACAAATATAGAAGAAAACTAGGAATAGATTGTCAATTTCCTCAATTTCATTTATACTGTAGAATCTTTTTTTTTTTTAAATTCTGGCAAGGTTCGTATCTGAATAAAATATTTTTTGAACAAAAGAATGAGTCAGCAATAGAATGAGTGAATGAATGAATGAATGAATGAATGAATGAATGAATGAACGAATGAACGAATGAATGAACGAATGATTAGATGTAGATCATCATGTAGAGATTGTTTTCTAATGTGTGTTAGCGACATTTATGAAGATTCACAAAACCAAATGTATTTTGTTTTGGAAGCATTTCAAAAGTGTTGGATGACTAAGCCCACAAGGGTAATACCTTTCAACAACATGTCAAAATGACTGTTTGGTTCAAGCCCTTTCTATTCTACAAAATCTTGTTTTGTGTAACCGACTATGAGCAATAGCCCAAGAAAATATTCCTTATAATGTAAAAAAGGATTTTAAAAAAAACTAAAAGATGCTCAATTTTCCATAAAATGTGAGTCTCCTGCCTTCAATCAGAAAAAAACCCAACTACAACCCTCTTTTACTATTTATGTTAAACATTTTCACAGTTATATTTATAGTAAAATATCTGAGTCATTTTCCGTTCGAGCACACACACCTGAACGTTAATACACAAGGACCTCAAACTAAGTGCTGGCAGTAAACAAAGGCAGCCTCATTAATGTCTGTCTCAGAACCATTTTTGAAATGGAATGAGGGTAATGAAGTGCATCATGACGCCTGTGTTATCATAGACATATAATATATGCAGATATGGAAGTGGAAATGATGTACTTGGCAATGGATTTAGTTGAAAAATGGATTGAAGTTGAAAGGAAATGAGGGTGTTATCACTGATGTGTGGGTAGATTATAGCTGCCTAAGTGTCGATGGAGAATGAATGGAAATAGTGTCACGCCAGCGCCACACTCAAACACTGCTCCAGATGATGACCTCGCTGGCTCCCCCTCGCTTCGATTAGGCATTAGACCCGTTTTTGTCGCAGTTTCTTTTAAACCACCTACCAGGCCCATCTTGGCTGCTAGTCGTCTCCACTGGATGAGTAGAGAATCAAAGACAAAGAAAGGGAGTGGGGACAAATAGAAGTAAGTTTCTTACTCAGCACAAAGGCAGGATGGGAAGGAGAGGAGGCAGATAGGAGAGTCCATCCAGGGGGGAAAGTCACAGGGTCATGAGGGGGGCAGGAGCAGATGAGGTGGGGGGAGATGGGGAGGGGGCAGGTAGACAGGGAGGAGGGAAAGGAGGAGCTCATATTGAAAAGGGCACACATTTAGTGACCATTAGCAGCAAGAAATTATAAGACAGAAATACAGGAAACAATGCAGGAAAATACACGAACAGTTGAGATTAGACTGAGATAAATGTGTGTAAAAAAGTTGATGTTTGCGCTGCTGAGGAGATTTAAAAAAAAAAAAAAAGGTTTTGGTTCTCCATTCTGATCCGAACCAGATTTAAGTCGATATTGTCTGACACGCGTCCCGTTGTCCCACCACGCTCAGCAGAAACCGTTTCAGCATTTTGTTTTAATCATGAGGGAAAACGGAATAAATGATCTTTAATTGAATTACACTGGATCCTGATATTCACCAAAGGGCTGACATCCAACCAACCAACCAACCAACCAACCAACCAACCTCCTCTTTGGTGCTGGTAAATGAAGACGGCCCTGAACATCATGAGCTTCTGACTCTACTGTTCTTAAAAAAGATTTATCTCAAGATTATTCTGTATTTATTTATGGATTTATTTTTTGTATGTGTGTGAGAGTGAAATTCAGCAGCACAGAGCAGACTCACCCTGGACTTGGGAGGGGCGGGGGACACCTGAAGAGGAGTTAATCACAACACAGGATTGTTTGTGAGAGAAAAGACAGACGAGCAGAAGAGCAAAGAGACAAACATAGAGCTGGATGAAGAGGATGGGGGTCTCGCTGCTGATGCAGAGCGCTGTCCCTACAAACACACCCACAGTGGGTTCTACTCACGATGGAGCGGAAGAAGTGGACCACGGCGTTTTCTGCTCCACGCTTACGCTGGGAGGTGGCAGCAGCTTTCTGAGGGCCTGGAGCGAGGGCACCTCGGAAAGATCCCTGTCCAAGAAGAGGAGGGGAGGAGAGGAGAGGAGAGGAGAGGAGAGGAGAGGAGAGGAGAGGAGAGGAGAGGAGAGGAGAGGAGAGGAGAGGAGAGGAGAGGAGAGGAGAGGAGAGGAGAGGAGAGGAGAGGAGAGGAGAGGAGAGGAGAGGAGAGGAGAGAAATAACAGACCAACATGTTAAGTACACAGCTGCTCCTTTGTGATCAAAACTTTATTGACCTTACAGTCCTTGAAAGTTCGCGCAGAAATAATGTCTCACAAGGATTTTCTCAGGTTCTTATAATAATAATTATCAGATTAACAGTTTATCTCCTGAAGTCAGGCGATCGAGAAGATAGTACATCCAATTATATCTTCAGAAAGAAAGGCAGCACTGTGGGATTTCATGAAGGAAGCCTTAAATACATTTCAGAAAAGTTGGAACCTTGTCAAAAACATAACTAAAAGCAGACATGTATCACCTGCCATCCTGAGCAGAAAGTCTTTCTACAATCATCGCTTGTTTGAGTCTGTGGGCAGTTCTGTTACCAACCTGTTCACCGCTAAACTGTTCCAGCTTCCATTTGTAGCGTTCACAAACCTCCTGACTTGTTTCCCCCCGTCCCAGTGTGCCTGAAGCACATCGAGACGAGTTTACGTCCACCAATCAATGGTATTGATGAGGTGAAAACTGAACAGCCTTGTGCTGTTTTCAGGTGACCACAAACTAAGAGAACTTTGTTTGCAGGTATTAGTGGATAATCAGGAGCAAACAGATTGAGATTCAGCAACACACACACATGCACACACACACACACACACACACACACACACACACACACACACACACACACACATACGTATCAAAATCATGGCCCGGGGGCCAAATGTGGCCCGCCACATCATTTTATGTGGCCCACAAGAGCACAAAAGGTCAGAGTGTATAAAAATAAATACAGTAGATCAAAATTGTGCTTTAACCAAAACTACATTTCCCACAATGCAGTAATTCAGCCCATTTTAACTCTGACAAAAACGTTTTGAACAAAGTTGATGTCCTAACTTGTGTTTGATGTTATTTTTCTTTATTCTCTTGGATAGTTTGATCCTTGATTGATGGAGTTCTGTGGGTTTCATAACCTGACAAATTTATGTTATACCAGAGTAACAAACAAACATGGTTTTTCTGCGCAACTGTAATGTTTGTAACTTGAATAAGTAATAAATTCAGTCAAACATTAAGGAGTAGTTACATTGATAAGTTACATCTGGCCCTTCGAGGACAGCCTGATGTACTGATGTGGCCCTCGGTGAAAACGAGTTTGACACTCCTTGACCATCACCTCTAGCTAAATTTTTTGGCCACGAGTCAAATGAATTAATTTTTTTTTTCTGTCAATGACTGGATCTGAACAAAGGAATAACAATTACTCTTTATTCATTATTCAAATCCGTGCAGCCAGGTTCTTCAGAGTCAGACATCACAAAGGGAATGTTAGCACTAACTATGGTGCTCTGGTTTTCAATAAAAAGAACTGCAGCACGAAAAAAGCAAACTCTTAACTGATCCAAAAAGACTCATTAAAGGTGAGAAGTGTAATTATTATTTATATAGAGCCGCAACAACAACCTGCAGCCCACAGGGGGAAACATAATCCGCCCACACACTGTGTCGATGAGCGTTACCTCCTTCATCCCTTCCTCTGACCCCATTAATGTTAGAGGACAGCGGACGTGTGATTTTCTGTTTGTGTGGGACGGCTCACCGTCGGTGATTCACATCCATTACCCCACATCAAACAACCACAAGGCAACAAGGGAAGAGGAGGAGTGGAGGGGGTGTAAATGGACAGACAAACAATGATATCAGTACAGTGTCAGAGACACAAAAGAAAAAGAAAATTGAAAGGTTCCCGCTTAGATATCAAAATGGATTCAGACAATCAAGAGTTGCATAAAAGGAATTCTGTTTCTATAAAAAAAAAAAGAAGAAGCTGTATCTGTAAAAACAACTCCGTGGAGTAAATCTGCTCTCCTGTTATTGTTGGACTCGTGTGCCGTTCATCTCTGTGGCCCCTCCAGCGCTTCAACACCGACCCCTTAATGAGGCCTTCTTGCATAAGTGTGTGTCTGTTTCAGTCGTGATGTGAGCGATACGATACAGACTACAGGAGGCTGTTTCTTGTCTCAAGGGGAGGCAGAAGAGGAGAGACTGGAGTAGAAAAAGGAGATCATTTATTGCTGTGTGAATTGTGCGGGTATTTTTATATGACTCTTTATTTTTCGACTCCTTGCTGCTTTAAAACACATTTTCTGTCCTCATTTTTTTTTTTTTTTAACCTTTTAGAAAGATAAAAATGTGAGTTGACATCGATTCACCCTGACTGCATTAAAATGTCAGATGAACACTACACCTACTGAAGCAGGAAAAAAGGAAGTAAAGCAGGTTCCCATTAGCTGCCGACAAGCCGTTCACCATGATGGAGACGTTCAATTGTTCAGCAGCGACGTGCTTTAACATATGCCATTCAGTCGTTGTTGTCAGGTTGAAAGCTGTTCGTAGTAAATGAAGAGAATAATTCCCCTGAGTTAACAGCCACTAATCTTCTTCTTTCAGCGATTACAAGAAGAAATACAGAATGGCAGAATGTAGGACTCGTACTGAATTAATGTTGGATTATTGTCAGATTCAAACTAAATGGTTTTAAAATGTCCCTTAAGGGGTCTCATCTAATTTTCTGGGTTAATAAGAGAATTGAAAGTATTCTAATACAGATAAATAAAATATGAAGCTTCATAGATAGAAAAGGTCGCCTGAGAAAATCAATCCATCCATCCATCCATCCATCCATCCAGAGCTTTACTGGTCAATGATGCTAAACCGATACCTGATGGTCAGGCCAACAGGATTAAAGCTGTTATATCTCCTTTATGTACAAAGTGTTAATCACTAAGACTGGTCTTGTACCAGGTTCCAATCTTTATGCTACATGAAGCTAACCGTCCACTTAGTCTAATATTAATAGTCTGGATATGAGAATGGTTGTAATTTCAGGATTTTTTTTGTTTTTTTGGGGTTTTTTTTTAATGTTGGACTAGCCTTGCACCAAATGGATTCTTATTTTGTATTCTTAGCACTTTTCTGACATTTCCAACTCTCAATGAAAAACAATATTTTTGCATAATATGAGACCGCATGATATTAAAAACAAAAGGTCACGATCACATCTGTCTGCACTGAGTCAGGGGTCAAGAACCTCAGCTATAACTGATGCTGTTTAATCCTGGAGAACATTGTGAGTAACTTTTAACTTTTATCCAGAGCAGCACTGAGAGATCTGCAGGTCATCTTTCAATCTACCTGTAAGGCTGCACTACTGTATTCCGCATCACTCATTTCCTCACAATCAGCCGTACTCAAACAGTAGGAAAGAATAACATTTTTTGTTGGAGTTGGAGTCTTTCAGGCTGATAAACAGGGGTGGGGGCTGACAAACACAGAGGTTGGCTGGCTGTTCAGATAAGCAAACATGGCAGCTGTAGCTCACTGCTCCCCTCTGAAGGCTATCAGGTCTTCCGCCTCACAAGATCAAATATCAAACAAAACGGAGGTGAATTAAACAATTATCTGTGCTGTCAGACAGAACCGATGGGGAATGAAGACTAATTTTCTTAGGGACCATGTGGTGGCTGCCAAATAATAGGGGGGGGAGTGGTGTTTCTTTTATTGGGTAAAGGAAGGTATCAATGTTTGACTAATTCGTCAAAATTGACAAAATTAGGTTTACACTCGAGAATGTTTTTCAAAAATTGTATTTCTACATTTAAAACTTGAGATAAATGCCAAATACGTGCAGAAAATAACTCTTTTTAAAAGCTCTGTTCAAAAAATAAATTAAAAAATGTTCAGCCAACCTCCCAAGTAGAATTTTCCTACAGTCCCTGAAACAGAGGTCTTCTTTTATGCACAAATAAAAAAAAACAGATCTACATAATTCTAGAGCAGCGATCATTAAATTAAAACAAAACCCACGTCTGCCGTTGTTTTCATAAGCCAGTGATTACAGCCTGTGTCTTGATCCATCTCACAAAGGATGAAAAAAGACATTTACATTTTAAACAAACTTAAAGAGTCTCTGATGATTGAAAACAATGAAAGTGAAATGAGTGTTTTTTTTAAACGTGAAGTCATCCTCATTAACATGCTACTACTGCAAACACTTCAGACGATTCAAATGTGGTTCAGCGATCAGAATTTCAGGTTGTGCATAACAAAACATGAACAATCCGCTGGGGTCCATCACCCATCAGCCCAAACAGCGCACAAAGAATGAGACGCCTATCTTCTTCTTCTTGACATTTAATCTTTAGTCTCACACAAAATCAGACCAGTCATCTGTCACACGGGATTATCAGAGTGGAGCGAAAATGTAGCTCTGCTTGTCATTAAACTCCTTCTGTTTGTCATTGATTGAACTGTAGAATACATTAACTGCTCTTATTATCTAATACTAAAGTCTGTTTTGTCCATTAAGACTAAAATAAAGGGCTACTTCAATCAGTTCTTCCAAAACCAGATAACTAGTTCGGTTTTCACCATTCATTTACGGACTTCTGAAGATGGGTTCCAGAGGGTGAGTTTGTGAAAATGCCACCACACCATCATGTAAATGGGAAAAACTAAAAGTAATACTGGTACTGTGAAGTTAGACAGATTCTAATGGGTTTATTAATGCACTTCCACCATAGATCTGCTGAACCACCAGTGTAATCTTCTTCTGGGGTGTCAAGTTTGAAAGGTTACACCACCAATCACTGCTTTAGCATACATTTTACAGCACTTTTAACCCTCGACTACAAATCTGCATGTCTGGAAACTGTTTAGAATACACAGGTTTGAAAAGCTAAAGAAAAAAAAAAGCCTCTCTTTTCAGCAGAAACATTGTGTAAACAAGGCTCAAGTTGAATCGCTTCAAAACTGCAGTAATGACAAACCAGTTAGTTGCTTCCAGTTGTTAGCGCAGAAGTGGGAACACTTTTTCTTACATTTACAACACAAGATGATCAGTTAAAAACAAACCAGAGACAGAACTGAGGGTGTTGTTAAAGAGTTTTAATCAAGCAAGAATTTAAAAAGTTAAAACAGGATCATGTTAGGAACAGGTCAACGGTCACAGCACTTCACGAGAAATACAAACGCTTACAAGTATCCGCTGCAAAGTTGAAGGTGTTTCAGGGATCAGCAGGGATCCTAGTGGTGGTTCCAAACAAAACACTCCAACTGGGTCGAAGACACGTGAACCTGAGGTGAGCCAACTGATGTGACGGGCTTCATTCGAGTTGCTGGGGTCGGAAGAGCATCACATCAGTTTTGGTTTGGACTGTGAGCTGTTCCACTAAAGCTGGATTCATTAACAGCAATCAATCCCGCTTTGCATTAAGGAACTGATTCAGGCTGCTATCCAACAAATTAATATGCAAATTAGGACTTGAATTTATTCTCCAGTCCTTAAGAGTCTTCAATTTTTTTTCCACAATGGCTGATTTTCATGCAAACCTAATTTCCCCTCTAGTTTAGATATTAATTATACCAAAAGCCTGTCAGCATTCAAATGCAGATTTCCTGCAGTTGCTTCATATCCTGAGTAATGGAGTAAGTTTTTTGCCGTCATCTCACAACGTATGTATACTGTTTAAATATTTTCTAAAAACTTCAGACTTGGGCTTGGAATGAAAATAATGCACATGTATGAAACAAATAATAATAAAAGTACAAGAGATCTGTTTTAATGGCTCTACATCTACCAGATAGTAAAACGAGTCAAATAACTATGCACACCTACTAATACTGCAGCCTAAGAATCTAAGTGTGTGTTTTAGAATGTCTGTGGAGAATCTGTGCACACAGACAGAGGAATGGATGAAAAATTAAGTTTGAGAAAAAAATCTGTCTTCATGAGTATTTCTTGCTGGTTACACAAGCGTTTGCAGCAGGACGTTAGTGCAGTTTTACTTTTTCGCTGGAGGCAACAGAGGTGGGGCTTAGAAATCTGTCATTCACTTAATGTGAGCACTCATCGTTTGAAGGCAAACCCTTGGTGAATAGATAAATATATATCTCTATAACTTTGCTTGAGGACGCTTGGACAGCATGAAGAGAGATGCACAACTTAATGGAATAAAGATTAAAAGAAATAAATCACAAGAACTCAAAATACTGCAGGGGAATTTGTCTCAGGCCCAAATGATGGAAATCATCAGTTTGTTCTTTTGAATTTGTACAATCTATACAGGCAAATCTATCGATAAACACAACAGGTTGCAAATGGTTGAAGCATACAGTACAAATAAAACCATTTTCATCATCAATCTTACACCAGACTTAAGGCAAAGTGTTGCCAGGAATAAGACTTTTACAGTAATGTTCAATGCTGCTGTGAACTGAAGACTTTTACCGAACTCCAATTTCACACCACCTCCAGAGGGCATCACTGAGTGTGAAGTCACTGGACTGGAAAGGAACTAACAAAGCTCCGGTCTGGTTCTTATTAGTCGTGGCAGCAGTACTGAGCAGCCAATTACATGGAAGTGCATCCAGTCTGTCCAAGCTAATGGCCAAACTGGAGCCAGGAGCACACAGAAAACTCTGCCTGCCACAGAAAAGATGGACACTTCACCAGCAGAGGAACATGTGTCTGTTACACTAGGTAAAAATTGGTGCAGTCTCCTGACAACAGCAGAGTAAAAAGTAAGCAATGCAGGCCTTATAATCACCAGTCTTCAGGGTAAAATAAGCTGTTATTACTTTACAGAAGGCAGACACTTCTATTCCCAAACAGGGGGTGATAATATGCCCCTATTCTAACATATTCCATTATAAGTTAATATACATTTTATATCTCTTCCATCAGGTATAGCATAATAACCCTGAAAGTGACTCATCTGAATGCTACGGTGTTCATACGAGGACTTCTTCAGCCACCAGGTCAGGTGTCGGCATTACAGATGCCAGTTCTTGGTAAACCGTCAGGAAGTGTCAGAAAAAACATGAGATGTCACTAAGATGCAACCACAAACATGTATGGAGTGTTAATGTTAAAACAGCTGTAAGCTGTTACTTCTTAATCCTAGAAACACATCATGTGATCATTTATTCCTCTGCACCAAAACATTCCACCTGTGTGGAACGTTGTGCATTTGTAAATTCTTCTGGTCACATCTTGATGACATTCCTTCTGAGGACATTATATCTGGAGCTGTTTCCTCTGAAGCGTCTCCTCTCGGGCTGTTTTGACAGACGTTTGTTGGTGCAATTGCTGTCAGTTTTCCAGAGACCTGATGCCTTTTATCTCACGTCTGAGATCCGACTGACAGCTGAGGCTTTCCTAACACCATCAATGTTGCACTACGCAAACAGGAGTGAAGTGTAGTACCTCCCTGTGGCTGACTTATCACAGAAGATCTACAGAGTCCGTACGCTGCAGGGTACCTAATGCCTCGACAAAAATCCAAAAAACGAATTTAAACATCTCCCTCATCCTCATCATTATTTTTTCGCGAAGCACCTGACTTGAAACTCGACTGTTTTAAATTCCAGATGGACAAATGAGCCGATAAATAACTTGAAGCAGGAAGTGAACAATGCCAACAAATCACATTTACAACGGATGTTTAGATCGAACTGTCGAGAGTAATGCTGCTAATGTCAGTACCATTCAGGGAAAAAACAGAATATCGAAACACATCATTAAATCATCTTAAGTCACATCCTCTTTACGATAAAAAATTAAAATAAACCTTAACCAAAGACATTATCCAGTGACCAGTCCAGTGCCTACTGATTTGTTAAATGAAACTCAGGACAATGTCAGACTTTGGTTCACCATTAAAACAACTGTAAATAAACACAAATCTATTTGACAAATATGTTGCGACAAATTCTTTCGAGACCATTTGAGGTGGTTCTAGGGTTGAATCAGCAGAATGAATTGAGACACAAATGAAGGCCCCTCAACTCCTTCCTCACCTTGCTCTTCCTCTTCTTGTCTCCTCCGAAGAAGTTTCCGATCTGATCCAGGAGGCCGGGGTTCTTCTTCCTGCGGCCCAGTCCGAAAGCGGCCTGTGCGGAGCTGCTTGCAGATGCCATGTTTGTACTAGTGGTTGGTGGTTTGTGTTTGTCAAATGTGGGGTTCTTGTCACTCTCTTAAATGAGAGAACCAAAAAAACAAAGGAGGGAAAAGAGAAAAAAAGAGGGAGGGAGGGGAAGAAGCTAGCCTATTCTAGGTCCTGTTCGGGGCTCTCCGACCCGCACTCTGAAGCTGCTCCGCTGTGCTCCTGGATGGTCTGCAGCTCGTCCGATTCAGAGGGTCGGTCTTTGAAGGTGTTGTCTTCTCGCCCCGGGGCATCTCGGGAGAAGAGGCGGACCAGGTGGGGGCGTGGCGTGGCGGCGTCAGGGTCGGCCGTGCTGGCAAGAGTCCAAGGCTGGCGGGGGCCCTCAGCGCCTGTGGAGTCAGTCACCGCCGGCTTCTGGGAGATGCAGCCATTGTTCTGGTTCGCATCTGCCTCACCGAGGCCTGTGTGGAGACAACAAGGGTCATCTATGGGCTCGGGCCTGCACACAGCACACAACCCAACGTAGCAACACAATGGGGCCTTTTTGACGAGACCGCACCCCTTCCTGCTGCAGCCAACACCAGCAGAACTAAAGATTCACATCTGCATAGCAAAACCTAAACATTAACAGATCAAGAACAAGAAAACCTTAAATATTTATTAGATGATTGTGGCGAGCGCAGAACGCATGATAATTCTTCTGAAAAGCCCTTCTCAAAGGTTTATTAATACTATGACTGATGGATTCACACGACACGGGATATTTTCGGGCGGCATCACCTTTATGACCGAGTCAACTCCCTGTCCAAAACAATGAGTCCTTCATTTCATTAGTTCCTCCACGTTGACAGCTACCCATTAAGTTGGACAGCTCCCACAGCAGAGGACATCCAGTGCATTCCTGCCCCCCCCAAAACAATATCCACACTGTACTGGACCAAATGGTGTAGCGCTACACCAGAGGATTTGCATGCTGCTATTGGCTGAAACAGTAGCCTGTTGTTGGAACTGCATAGTTATTACAGAGAGACAAAGAGCCCAGTGTCACAAAAATAACTCCTATAAGTATGGATTTTCGACCCGATGCGTGATGACACTTATCTGATTGGGGCAGCAGCTACGAGACCTCGCTCTGAGTGCAGAGCAAAGGCTGGTTCTTTGACGGATGCTACATCGAGGTTCAATTTGAAATGTTCTTTTTACTATGCTTATGTAGCAACACCCACATTCTCCTCCCTTCAGGGGGATTTGGAAGCCATTTATCAAATATGGATGTAGTTTGAATAAAAATATGGCTGAATATGAATGAATTCATTTAACCTCACTGCTGTAAGCGGCAGGCCCGTCACAGCCCGAGACAGTAGAGACTGATGGATAGTGATAGATGCGTACATATTGTTAACATTCAAACCTGTTTGTTCGTGGTTGGACTGGTAAACAGGCACAAAAGCATGCTCATTTAATATCATTTATCTTCTGCTTCATTATAAAATGCTCCAGTTTCATTGAGAAGAGTTCTAAAGACTGTCTTTTAAACACCTTCTGCAAGAATAAGTGAAAAGGCTTTCATAAAAATGCTCTCGTTATACCATTTCATTATTCCTACAGAGAAGACTGAATCACACACGCACAAAACACTGCAGTAAAATGTACTAAGTGAAAGTTATCTCACTCTGCGTGTCTCATTTGCTCCTAATGTCATTCTTGAAAACTGGCCGTTTTAGAGTCGGAGACAGTAAAAACCACTGCAAAGAAAATTGTTGAGAGGTTAACAGCGACATTCATTAATGCAGGTGGCAGATCCCGTTCAACGGCTTTCAAAAAATATATTTCTAATAAAAACCTAGCTTTAACACCAAGGAAACAGTAAATGTCAAGCAAAGAGAAGAAAGCTGGGACTGGAGCCAGTGCATGTGAAAAATATTATAATCACATGGTTTGAATTATTGTGATGGACAAAATGAAACTTCTGAACAAGTTCTGAACAACTGAGATGTAATAATAGCTGGCTGTGGTTTCTCCTACACTTCTGCACAGTTTTGGAACTGCTGGCATGTTGGAATGTGTGTTTCTTTTATTGGTCTGAAAAGCTATTTGCTGTGGTTTCAATAAATCCAAAGAACTCCAGGGATAACATGATGCACCAGGAAGAGAAGCTTCCTTCTGATCTCGGTAACCAACAGCGATACTCAAAAGTCTCTTTGCATATTACAAGTATATTTATGGATCAATGAAGAGACTCCTGCAGAATAATAAAAACAATACAATAAGATGTTTACATGGAGCTATATCCTCACCTCAGCCACATGGAATTAGAACAAATGTACTCTAACTAAATAAAGCTGATATGAACTCACAAACAGTAAATATGTCATATCATCAAGTTCCTTCTCAGCAGAGCTAGTGGGGCTGTTACTTGAGAATAATTCAGAGAGCTACTGATTTTCTGCCCATGAGTCCTTTGATATAACTTCTGTCATCCATCACTTATTGATCCAGTTTCTAATCTAAGCAGAGAGAAAAACATCCTGCAAAGACTGAACTTGCCGATAAAGCAGACTTTCAGTGCCCAGCTGTTAGGTGGATTTAGCATCCTAACACACACAATGGCACAATACAATATGGTGCATTGATAGGATCATCAATCAACGCCAATGACTTGGTGATTATTAAGTCCGGTATTGGTGTTCTGCCTAATCAGAACTCTGCAGCCCTTATGGTTTGCTCAAAAATAAAAATCCTCCCACACACATTAGTAGCAACCGAAAGAAGAAGACACGTCGATGAGTGTGAGACTCGAACCAGATCGGCTCAAAGCCCAAATCACACAGTGGTGTTATTGTGGTTCCACTGCTTATCATGAAGTAATTTCATTGGATCTCTGAACACTGCTTAGATTAGGTGAAGACTGTTTATCATTTCTTTTTTACAGTGACATCACTTAATGATTGGTGCTAATGATATTCATCGGATTCATCGGATGCTGACAGAGTTCCATTAAAGTATGCGTAATGATACTTTAATGGCAGCTCATGATTGGTTCAGCTGTTTTCAGCACATGCAAATCAAACTTCCATTATGAAAATATACAGCTAGTGAGCTGAATAAAATAGCATGGGGTTTGTAAAAACATGCCTTTGTGAAAGATTACTAAGCTGCTTCGGTTTCAACTACATGAAGAAAGTGACAAGGGAGTGGGTAGTATTCCAGTAAAAGCTATTCCAGTTTAAATATTCAACTGAAATTAAATTATCATGAAATTAATGTTCATTATACTTTAATAGGTCTTAATTCCCTTTTTCTATATGAAACAGCCAATCAGTACCTAGCAGATCTTAGGAATGGCATTGAAACACTTAATCAGTCTTTTCAGTTATTCCACAGTGACATATGCTCAATAATATAGTAAAAGTTTTCAGCGCGATAAGAAATCACTCAATCCTGGGTTCTAATCTGAAAACTAACAACTACAAGACAAAGGAATGAACACACGTTTATGCCTTTCCTAAAGTACTACGTGAAGGAAGAGGCATCAGAAATGATTTCTTTCTTCCTCCCAACGGAAGTCCATCACTACATGCAATGCAGAGGAATCACAGCCTACAAACACCACTAATGGACAATTAACTACCAGTTCGACATATAACACTGACAGAAACATGCTATGTTGTCTGTGCTGTCCTCCTGTTCAAATAAGATTCATTTATTTATGTTACAGACCTGCCTCTCAGTGGTCCAGCAAATGGGTCCAAAAGCCACAAAGATGACCAAAGGTTAGCAGACATTGAACAGCATTTTTGGAAGTCTGAGTTGGAAATGGAGCCTTCTAGGCCAACTGAAAGGGGGGGGTTATTGTTTCCTGTTGTTTGCAACAACAGGAAATAGCTCTTGGCTTTCATCTGCAGCACATGTGTCAAACTCAAGGCCCAGGGGCCAAATTTGGCCCACCACGTCATTTTATGTGGCCCGCGAGAGCACTAAAGGTCAGAAAATACATTTCCCACAATGCACTTATTAGGCCCATTTTAACATTGACAATGAATAGAGTTAATGTTCTAACTTGTGTTTTATGTTATTTTTCTTTATTCTCTTGGAAAGTTCGATCCTTGATTAATGGAGTTCTGTGGGTTTAATAACCTGACAAATTAAAAGGATTTATGTTATAATAGAGCAACAAGCAAACATTTTTTTCTGTGTAACTGTAATGTTTGTAACTTGATTGAATAATAGAGTTATTTAACATTAAAGAGTAGTTACATTTACATTACATTACATTGAGTTACATTCATCAGTTACATCTGGCCCTTTGAGGACAGCCCTTATGCTGATGTGGCCCACAGTGAAAATGAGTTTGACACCCCTGATCTACAGCATACCACAGATGAAAGTTGAGAGCCTTGTTCTAGGTCAGCTGATCCATTATATGAAGCTTTATGAAATCTGAGCAGAAAGAGAAAGACATAAACGAAGATAGCCTGATAAAAAACAGGAAGTCAGAGTGACATGAAAGCAAGTTATTGAAGACTGTCTGATGGTCTACCATGTTTTGATAATTTGAGAATAATTATGCTATGAATGACATGTTTGCTGATGGGGGTGGGGGGTGGGGCACCACAGACTTTCAGATTTTGGTGCCCAAAACTATTACCATCATCACCGTTATCTCCTACCCCTATGTCATTAAATTATTATGAAAACAGGTCACAACCGGCTGTCCGCTCACATCACCGTAGAAGTTCCACGTCCTGAAAGTAGAACCGATCAGAATCGTGATTGGAAGAGGTATGCGGGGCGTGGGCCTCAATCTCCTCATTTTTCCTCCTCTTCCTCATTGTGAAGAGGATGTGTGGCTAAGCCTCTGGGACAACAGCAAAGGCTGTAGTGGGACTGAAGCATGGGAAGCATTCCTCTGAAAAAAACCCCATCGCTATGTGGAGCCGAACCAAACCTCCCACCCAGGGGTGAAAATCCCTCTGCCGCTGCATTCATCCTGGAGATGAAGCACCCACAAGCCCCGAGAAATAAGCATCTCTCTGTCTCAGAAACTTCAAGTGGAATTCAGGACGTTATTCCTCCAGAGATTTTTCTGGACAAGATAAGAGCCACAATAGAACCGCACCCTTCATGTCACGTGAACCTTGACCTTTGAACTCTTTAATGAGTTTAAAAAGGGAACAACAATTTTAAAGAATAAATGTACTCATATAGCAGACAAGACAGCACTTCTATTTAGAATATTTAATCAGCAATTACATTTCACAAATTGCAATATTCAAATTTTGCTGCCACACAAAATACAAGGCCTGATTACCAACACCTTTCCACATCAATTTCTTTTCTGACATCTTTTATCTCTAATTGGACATACCACACAGGCTTTAACCTAGTTCTTAACAATATTGAAACAATTTCCTAATATATGTCTCTTTGTTTTGTAGATAATATAAGTCACAATGCAAGGTGCTGCACATTTTTTCTGTCTGTGGCTGCAACCAATTATTACATAATCTGTCGTCATTTTTTAAATTTATATATTTTAGTATAAACTGTAATCATATATAATCAAAGACTGATGTGACTGTAAATCACCTATGTATAAATAGACTATACCCGACACAGGGTGCATTCATATTTAATTACGAGACATTTAGGAGCGGGAAAATGTCATTTAATATTTGAAACAATTGATCGTTTCATCAGTCTGCTGGAAAATTACTTCATCAATTTATTGACTAATTCCTTTGCCATTTTAGTGAAATAACATCTGCATAGTCGTACAATCTCTGAATTAATTATACAAAGACATTATGTTGTGTTTCCAAGTTAATTACCTTTGTTTGCATGCTTCAATCTAAATATTTTTGACTGTCAAATGGTTGGTCAATCACTTCTTGATTGGTTGGTTGGTTGTCAGTAGGATTATTCACAACATTATACTGTAGGTTCACAAAACCTTATAAAGGAGTTGGACTAGGACCAGGAACAAATCCAGTAAGTTTGTGAAGGAAGTTCTCTTTTATTCTTGACAACACTGTGGAATTTATTAGACTCTTAAAATAATGATAATGGTGGAATGATGGGATATTTTTCATAAAACAAAACATCAACTGTTGCTGAGAGAGGCTAGAGATAGGGAAAGATTATATGCTCACTGACAATCCTTTGCCAGACAGGACATTTCAGAAATTCCTACTGTTCATTTCTTAAGAAATACTGCATTAATTCTAACATACGAATCCCATGTATCTATGAGACTGATGCACTGTGCTGCATATAGACTGATAATAATCTGAAAAAAAACAACACATTTACAGGGTGACTTTTTCTTACTCACCAGCAACAGGTAAAAGTAATTTGAATTCATGGGTTTTGTTTCCTTTTCCACAGTTCTAGTAATATATCAATACCTGTGTGATATAATGATGGCTTTTGGTGAGGATTCAGACCTAGGGCATGGACTGCCTAGAAAAACAGCAGAACTCAACAGGATTTCTACCATCACTGTATTGCACTGGGGTGTTACCTTAACCATGAAGACAAAAGATATTTATTTATAGATAGACACGCTTAAGCAGGACAGTGGACATGACTATTGAATTGAAACTGAAGCTAGGTTAGAAGCATCAGCAGAGAAAATAACCTTGAACATCAGCTCTAGTTGGGAAAATCATGCTCCACAAAACATACACATTCCCTACAACCATAACACCAAAATCAACCGGGAAAACATTGTAAATATGTAAGTGCAGGATGACATGAAGCCTGACTAGCTGTGACCTTTTTTTTGAAAGTGTGAGAAATGAAAGATTTATGTTGCACCAAAAAACATCAATAAGGCACTGAGTTGAGACACTTTCATTTAGCTGTTGGCAGATGTAGTGAGAAGGATCCTGAGACTGAAGGCAATCGGGGCACAAGCTGGCAACTTTTTAACAAGTGCACATAAAATAGACCAAGTAAGTGTCAATCCCATTAGAAAAGTCACAATTCACCATGACCATGATTGTGCTGCTTGTCTTTGTCCCTTGAAAGTGCATCTCTAATAGAACTGGAGGATCATTTGGTCAACAGGCGTGTAATCCTGCCATTCCCAGGGGTAAGGTCTGTCTGTGTTCTGATGAAAAACACCACAGGTTTACTTTTAATTTGGACCCCAAACTAGATATCAAATGCTCTCAGTGGTCTTCACCAGCTGTGAAAGGTGCGTATGACTCTCATCTGTTCAGTGTAAAAACAATTGATTCTGTGCCAAGTGTGAAAAATAAATCCGATGACAAGAAGCCAATTAGGCAGTCTCTTTCTTGTCAGGCATGAACTGTAACTTGTATGGACTGTAAAGAATCAAGATGTTTCTAAATGTACATTGTCACTTGTCACTCATTCAGACACATGTCCACTCGGCTCTTGTTTCTCCCCAACGAGAAAGTACTGCAGCTCATGGTTTCAGACATATGGGATGTAGTAGCCCGAGTAGTACTTTTGTACCCTCTTGGTTACTCATCATCCCCTCCTGTTGGACTCTTGAAGCCACAGACCCAGCTAGCTGCCAACACACACACTCTCAGTGATTGTCTTGCCAGATGGTCGAGGCCAGATGACATGGTCTCCTGAACGCAGGGCGACACAGAGGTACAATCTCTAGGAACATGATGACACACAAAATACGCAAATAAATAATGTGTGTCTTCATGAAATCAATCATGAAAGCCTACAAACATAAGAATCTGAACATGACTGTATAAACAGGAGCACATTCAGCAGATGGCAGGAAAATATTTGCCTGCAGCTCACATCGAAGGTGTATCCATCCATCTGAGAGACAAATAAAAACCCAGAAAGAACTAAAGATCAGGAACTGAGGTGAGAGAGGACAGAGAGGGAGAATCTGAACAATGGTGTCAAACTGAGGAACACTGACCCAGTGATGGATGCTGTCCTTTAACAATCACAGCTTTTGAGGGAGGAGGAGAGGAGGTGCTTCATGTTTGGCCGTGCCAGGGCCTGAACCAGTTAGTGTCAGCCACTGCCACAGACAATTGACTGAGCTGCTGGGCTTTATATGACCGACAAAAGCACAGCACAGACACAAACTCACACCTATGTTCAAAGTGCCGCGTGTCTAGGTGATATGATGTACATTCAAACATGTTATACTATACACATGTATAGTATATGGACAAAATGCTTGTTAAATGCACAAGAAACCCAACTCAGTTATTTTCAGCTTAATGGAGCATTTTACCGTCTTGGATTTGTGGTATTACTGCTCACAACCTTGCTACTCTGGTTCAGTCTAACAGCTCTTGTAATCGTGAGTTACAGAACTAGGAAGATAACTTTTCTTTAAAACTTGACTTTCCAATGTCACATAGATATATTATAGCATTCAAAGACTATTTGTGAAACACCCAGATATTTTCCTCAGGATATGGAAATTGTGTAAAAAATATAAACAAGAAAGCAACTTACAAAAATACAAAGTTATTGCTTCTTGAAGGTACAGGTTTTAGAGAACCCTTCTGTCTGGGGTCTGGCTATGCTAATTGTAATTGTAAATTGTATATACTGGTTTGATCCCCGAAGGGAAATTAAGAACGCACACTCTAGCTACTGATTCAAACGGATGCATACATATATATTTGTGAGTACAGGCCCCTGTATCACACACACACACACAAGGGGGCCTGTAGGCATGCAGGGGAGGTAGAGTGGCAGGCAGCTCCTTCTTGGTGCGCCTCAAATGAGCAATTTGTAAAGGGGACGGCACCTTGCTCAAGGGTGCCTCGGCAGTGCTCCAGAGGTGAGCTGACACCTCCCACTGTCAGCTCACCTCCGGGTATTTTTTGGGGGGGCGGGAGCGGGAATCGAACTGCCGATCTTAAATCATAGGACGACCCGCTCTACCGCCCGCTAATAATAGACTGTTGATAGAGCCCAATCAACCATGAAGATATAAGTATGATACAGTATGTGTAGAGGGTTCTTGGAAGAACAAAAGTTGCTTGATATGACCCCTTACATCTGAGTAGAGGAGCCCATGTCCAATGATAAGATGATTCACAGGCTCAAGTCCTCATGGGTACTGAGCAGACCACATGTTCTCTTTTGATGTTTCAGCTGAGCTTGAGCTGGAGTTCTCCTGAGTTAGATATCAGCCATAACTTGTAAACCATGTCTTATTGATGTCCTAGACTTTGGCTTGGACATACAGTATATGGTATGTTAGAGGATAAAAAGAACATTTTGATGTCTGGTCAGAATACTGTTGCTGCATTACAGGTTAGCCATGAAAGTCACCCATCTCTGCTAAATCCAGGTTAAAATGCTTTCTTGTTCTTTCTCAACTTTAACGGTAGGTTTTTATTATTCACTTAGTTTACTTTAAAGCTATTAGATCGGTTTTGTTCATAAAAAAATATAAATAATAATTTGCTTCACCTTAAGTGTCTGTAGTCCTCTGTTGTTAGAGGAAACAAAAAAGCTTCATGCCAGTTGCACAGATTTTTTAAAATTATACTAATTATTTAAGTTTTGTAAAAGAATAACAGAAATGTTCTAGCTGCACCTTTTCAAAGGTAACTAGTTAATGAAAAGGATTTTCTGTCTATAGCTGTGGGATATTTGTATTGGATGAAGCAAAAATGATCAGAGTGAGTTGTGAGTGCCAGATGAAGGGCATGCAGGTAAATAAAAACCTTGCTGAGCACATCACAAGAAATGCTGCATTAACGCCATCATCCAGCTCTTCATCCTTAGAAACTAAAACCAGACATTAAATATTCAGACATCAAAGGCAAAAAGAATCTAATTTCTAAAGAGCATTTTCTGAATCTATTTTCATTACAAGTGGATCTGTTTTTCCAGATGTGTCTGTACAGAGTTAGTAATGAGCGAACAGACAAGCTGGGAGCAAATCTTAAAACATCATGACTGAGAAGTAAATCCTTAAAAGTACATATATGAAGGAAGCAATATCTGTCTCACACCAGTGATAGAAGCTCATGTGTGACCTCAAGAAGGGATGAATCTGAAAAACAAACTTACAGTATCTACAGTGGACATCCTCTTCCCTTCATGGCTTTGACAGTTTTCCCAGTTTTCTCAATGCTGTTATTTTGAAATGTTGAATGTATTTGATGCACATTCATCTATATTTTTCAGCAACTTTCCCTGTCTATGATTCGTGTCCTCGCAACTGGCTGACTCCGACTTTCCTGTGCATGATGCAAATTAGGTTTGATAGGTAATTACATTTTTGCTTGGAAGAGATGTGGAGGAGAGGCTGAGTTTTATGAGCATTTTGCTTGCTACAGGGTACAATTATTTTTAGAGCCAAACTTTTTTTGTCATTGATGAGTTTTGTGAAATAAAATCTGAAAAGCAGATTTAAAAAAAAAATATGCTTGTAACATATTAAAAAATGTTTGAAGCATTTTGCCGAACATCATTGTGCCTTTCAGTTGGTCCGGACCAATTACTGTCCACCATCCTTCTTCACAAAATGATCAGATATTAATACAAGATAATATCACTATGATCTACACAATCATTAATTTTCAAGCTGAGCACATCATCACACAGAATTTAAGGTTAGTCTTTATCAGGAAACTATTTTTTCGGATGGTCTGCAGTTTCTTTGCACAGGTGACACCTCTCTCCTGTCATCTGCATTTCTTCTTTCCCAACATGATGCTAGGTGTCCTCTAGTACCCTGTTCTTGAACTCAAAAACATTTTGTTTATTCCAGAACTCACTCTTTTTCTTGAGAACATATTGGCAAGAGCTTAAGTAACCCATATTGATTAATTTATCTACACTTCTTCTGTGGGTGTAGGACAAACACAAAAACAAACTGATTGAAAGGAAAATATCAATCTTGTGAAGCCAAAGATTTAAGACAAAGTGATGAAATCCCAGTTACACTTGCAGCCTTTTTCTGTGTGAATGAGCAGGACAGACAACTTAGAGATGATGAGTGTCTGTCCTTGAAAGTTTTAGTCAATTTTAACTGATGTCCTATTGATCAGAAATTCTTTACATGCCCGCCAATAATACTCTGATAGCTGCAGCTTCATTAAGTGGACTGCTATCAAATATTGTTAGTGTCTTTTCAATCCATTTTTCATTTTTAAAACCTCGACAAGCTTGAAATGAAGCAAGGCAATGTAAGGTGAGGTAAGGTAAGGAAATCAGTCTTGTGCGTCTGTCTGTAGCACAAAAGATATTTACTTGTACGATACTGCATTTCTAATTACTACCTCTAGCAATGAATATTGTTATATATACATAACCTGAGATCACTGGTAAGACCCTTCAGCTCCTTCTGCAGAGCATACAAGTATGCAATACTCAAGCCCACTCTGGGTCTCAGTAATGCTGTCCCTGTTGCTTTAATATCTAAGAAAAAGCTTCCATACCCCACAAAAAAGGAACAAAAAACGTTGAGGAATTTATGTAACTTGTTACATTTCAGAAGAGCACGAGCATCCTGTTTTTCTATTCTGTTAACTGACTTGACGTTCCTTACACGGATAAATCAGTTGAATTTAAGGATGGATAATTCCTACTGATTTATCCATGTTTCCCACACAGATATTCACCGTAAGTACAGGAGACAGATTGACAGTGACCCGAATTTACAAGCAATAAAAACAAAGGTGGACAAATGTTGACTCCAAAATGCAATCCAGGCCACCACATCAGTGTTTCTTCACCAACACCCATCCTGTCGCTAACCAACCTGAACCTGGTACCAATGGGAGGGAAGCTAGCTCTGCCCTGAGCGCAAACATGGCTTCACCCACCGAGTACACAATCACAGAAAGACAGGCTTTCAGGCCTTGACCTAATTCGGATGTTAGAGAGGAAATACTCCTCCTGGCACTACAAGACAGATATAAGGTTTGGTGTAAGAGTAAATACAATTTTTATTTATTACATCACAAATCTTGAAGACCAGGCCACAGACATCCTGGCAACGGCTTCATTGTGTGGCCAGGATGATGAAGAGAACTGCTGGAATATATTAATGTACACTAGCCTATCTATTAACTGAATATATTAGCTAACATGAACAAAATTAAATTTTTCTTGAATACCACTTTAAATATGACTCCAAAAATATAAACGGACAATTCTCATGTGAAGAAACATTGAACAGTTTTTGGATTAAGCCCCATGAAGCCTCATCTGAAACAAATCCCATTCACAGGAGTCAAAATCAAACTTCTAACCATAAAAAGGATAAAAAGGCAAATGACAAACATTCCTGAGTAACAACAGTCATCGCCTTAGTACTGAGTTCTGTGGCAAAAAGATTTGTGAAGAAAACATGGCATTTAAGAAATGCTCCAGAATGAGCCTAAATTCAACTTGTAACCATGGAAACAGAAAAAAAAATGACAGAAGTTCTTAAATAACAAAATTATGTTACTGTTGCGTGCAGAAAATTCTGTGTACAATATGAAAGAAATTAAAATATATACTCTTTTACTATTCCATGTTAGGTGTGAAACCAGCAAAACCAACTTTGTTCCACACAGGCTTCTTGGAGCATGTTGACTTTTCTCTCCAAGTCTCTCGGGTTTCCATCTAGAGCTGATTTCATTTCTCCTTACTTAACCCTGTGAAGATGAAGAAACAATGACCCAGACAGAGCCGGGATGAAACAGGCAGATAGAGGAGGGTCTGCCTTGTCGAGCGGGAACCTGCTGCAGACTGGGTCAGGTAATGGAGCCATAATGGGCTTTTAACAGCCGTACAGCTGATGGTGGTGTTTGCCCTTCAGTGGAAAAGCACTGCAAACAGGAACTGCTGCATGGAGACATCCCCAGACACTGGACAGGCTGGGATGAGTCATGACGCCTGCTGATGACAACTAAACCAAAACAGGTTCCAATAAAGCTGACCTGCTCATCATAAACCACTCTCAGCATAACAATTAAAAATAAATTCCTTTTATTCTCTGTTAGCAGCAAACTAATGGAGTTAAATTAGTTCAGTATGGAGGTTTGAAATGTATCCTCTGCCACTTTCCCTTGCTGAAGAAGAAAATGGGATTTTTACATGCATTACATCAGAAGGCAGCGTCGGTTAACCATTGATTAGTGGAATCTATATTTCGCTGTGCCAAAACAGCATTTGCTAATACCTATATACATTAACTTTCACTTACCCCTTCGACACACGTTAATGAGACCAAACACTCTTCATGGTTCAAATTTTAGTAACCTTCTGACACATGGTCATAATTTACCAGACTAATCAACCTAAAATCAAGGGAATTTTTTCTTGATATAATCGAGGTTCAGTTTGATATTCAATTTGAAAAGCAGCACGAAGAAATCCTGAATGACTATGAGAGACCCAGAGCACTATACAACACCTTGTAATCTGCAACCTGGTCCGTTCATCATCATGTGCAGACATTACAAAATTTCAGCATGAGTGATTCGAAGAATCAACCCTTTGACCAATCCTGGCTTCAATCAAAATGTCATAGATTTCACTGATTAACGTCACATATCTATTGTCACTGATGATGACACACGGCCAAGGGCTGTCAAACTGATTTTCACTGAGGGCCACATGGGCAGAATGTCTGTCCTCAAGGGCCAGATGTAACTACATGTAACTCAATGTAATGTAAAATAAATGTAACTATACCTTAATGTTAAATAACTCTGAATTTATTACTCATTCAAGTTACAAACATTACAGTTGCAGAGAAAAAATGTTTGTTTCTGTGTTTTAAAATAAATCCTTTTAATTTGTCAAGTTCTGAAATCCATATAAGTCCATCAACCAACGATCAACCTATCCAAGTGAATAAAGAAAAAGAACATCAAACACAAGTTTGGACATTAACCTTTTTTTTTTAAACGTTTTTGTCAATGTTAAAATGGTCTTAATGACTGCATTGTGGGAAATATAGTTTTGGTCAAAGCACACCAATTTATTTTTAGACACTCTGACCTTTTATGTTCTCGCGGGCCACATAAAATGACCTGGTGGGCCACATTTGGTCCCCGGGCCTTGCATTTGACATATGTGGTTTAGACCTGTGCTGAGTTTTCCAACAAGACTGTTTTAAGAGCTGGATGTCATTAAGTTTCCTCCACCTTAACTCAAATGATTTGGCCCCAGCACATGATTACAAAAACAGTACCCTACCCTCCTGATTTCTGACCTTTCAATCACACATGACCTTTCACAGATCCCCATGCATTTATCTTGTCTGTTCCTGGAGGACAGGTTTTTTTCTGGGGTCTGAGCCATCAGAAAAAAACCTGTGTGAGGAAATCAAAACGTCTGACAGTGCCTTCTATTGAATGTCATCTTTAACATTTCATTAGAAAATATATTTTGATTTTGTCTGAAATTCCTCTTAACTCTACTTCTATGTTTTTGTAAATTTACACTTTTTTAAATAATTATTCTTTATTAAGTATTGCATAAATCAAATTTTGTTATTAAAATTAAAATTTACAACAGACGGCATGATTAAATTACATTAGTGAAGAGCAGGCTTGTACAGTATAAGGATCATTAGGAAATGAGAGAGTAGCACGTCACTTTACTGACAGTCACGCAACAACGAGAACAGCAGCAGTAACTGTTTCGGCTTAGACAGAGATTCCCTCTGCACGAGGAGGAATGATCGCACTTTTAAACAAGCTGCCAGGACATGACATCAATATGGATAATCTAATCACACAAGCACAAACACACACAGAAACACACACTAGCCGTAACTAAGATGGGAAATTGGTTTTGCATAATATTAGGTCAATATTGACCTTTCCATGAAAAGCAGTTGTTCGTACATCACTTTATTGTGGGCCCTGTTTTCCAGTCACTCAATAATACAGTCAGTAATGTTGCTCATAAACACAGAACAGAAATAGAAGTATGCTAAGCCCAGTGTTATGGTACACACTATGATACGATTCCCGTTTCATACGCCCAAATCCTGAGTCTACCAAAAGGTGAATGTTTAGCAGTAGATCAAAAATAAGGATTTACAGCTCACGCAGGTAAAGCTGCAACACAAACTTAAATTAAAAAGGATACAACACTAACATCCTCAAATCGTTTCTGCTTTACTTCAGTTAACTCAAAATATCAAACCTGACACAGAGGGATGAAAACAGGCTGCTGTATTCCAATCCATCATGGACTTTATTCACAACCTCTAAGGATTTTAATGTCTTGCAGTATGAACAAGCAAAACTTCAAAACTCACATCTCTCTTCATTTCGGTAACATCCAATGAATTCAACATGGTTTGTCTGATCACATACTGTACACAAGGAGTAAAATGAGTTCATCACAGCTTGCAACTCCTGAAGTAGTGTCATCACTATTATCCAATCATTAAAGTTGAGATAAAAAATCTCAATAAAGCCTCAGAGACATTATCATCTAAATTTTAGTTTAGCTCCTACTTTAAGCCAAGCCTTGATTGAGCTGTTCTATTTAACACTTGATCTATTATGTATGCAGTGTGCTTGAGTTACAATATATATATATATATATATATATATATCAGCAGAAATTCTGATTTGCATGTGTTGATTAATTCAAATGTGCTGGTTCAGTTAAAAAGAACAATTCTGTATATTTAAACCAGCAATTATGAATTTGGCCTCTGGATGCGTACTGAGCATTTAAATCAATTAAGTTCCTGCTAAACATCACGCGGTCTATTTGTTTTGCACCAAACGCTTCCTTCATCTGCTGAGCTATAGAATTATCAAGGTTGTATTAAACTCTCATCTGTTGGATAAATATGCTGAGTTCCGATTAGGAAAACCTCTTAAACACAAAGATGATTGGACGCTCATAATTTTTGTCCCAACATAGATTTCTGAGGTTCTCTTATTCTGAGAAAGATTGCAGGTTTTTCCATCATTGCCTGCTAACCTCATCAGCTAAAAGAATCACCCCCGCCCAAATAATGTCACAAAGCAGGATCAGTTGGTTCTGGCCAAAAATATATTTTTGAGTCAACCTGGATTTAAAGATGGCAGGTTCTAATTATTTCTAGGAAGCAGACTTCAGGGCTTTATGAGCAGCTCAGCAAGAAACTTCCCCCAAATATTTTATTCATTGAAACTCATTTAAATGCTCAAATTGTGCACGGCTGAATATTTATCATGTTTCCAGTTGAAAAAGTACCATCTTAAACACTGAATAATCATAAATGTACAGTTAATTTCATACATTACTAACTTTTTTCTGAGTATCTATATACACTTTTCACAATGGACTCGTAGCGCTGTCGCAGCACAGCATGGCATGTTCTCCCTGCGTCTGCGTGGGTTCTCTGGCTTTTTCCGTGTCGGCTTAGTCTCCCCATTACTGAGAGCTTAGACTAACATGAATGCACATTTCATTTAAATTTCTGAGGCAGTTTGACCCCTTACCAAAGACTTCATCTTGTGATTCCGGTTCTGTTGCTGCTCCAACCGTCTGTACTGCTTTGAGTTCAGGTGACGAAGCCTTTAGTAGGAACACAAAAACAGACTGAGGTGAGATGCTGAGGCGCCATGGCAACAGAGGAAAGAAAGAAAGAACAGACAGCAGAAAAAGAGAGGACTACAGAGAGACACACTTATACTGACATTAGTGCTCTATGTTAATTTTAATAATCGTAGCAGAATTAAACTCAGATAAATTTAAGGTTCACAGAAGGTGTGGAGTCGTTTTAATTATGAACTCACACTGAGATTTACACATTTTGATGCCAATTATCAGTCACACTTAGCTGAGAATAAAGCATGTGAATAAAAAGGGTTTGATAAGAACATAACAAATCTGACTTGATGTAAATCCATCAGCAATCAACACTTGTCGATAATTTCATTATAATCATTACTTTTTAAGTTTAAAATGTATTTTCTCTTTCACTTATAGAAAGCTTTCTATAAGTGAAAGGGGAGCCTATAAAAACACTCTATAAATAACAGTTTGTTAAGGTTACTTAACTGTGAGCAAAAACAAAGCCTCTGAAGTTCACATTGCAGAAAGGGTGACTACAAGTCACAAAAACAAAGCAATATATCCGGCAGCGCTGTAAACACTGTGGGTGAACGTTTACCTGCTGAAATCTCTGTATCAGGCGGTCAAGTCAGAGTGTGTTATTATGAACGTATCAATACTTTGATAATAGAAACTTTATCATTTATTTTGTCTTAAAGGACAGCACTGTAAGTGATCAGAAGACACATCAACTGAATCACTCCTTCAGGGACTGTTATCATCCAATTTTTTGGGGTTTAATCAAAAAGGTTCTACATCATGATCACATCGGCTTGAAATCCCATTACCTGCTGGAAAATAAGAATTTGTGAACATGCAGAATAATTTCCATCAGACTGTCTATTAAAATGACCCACTTCACTTTACAAATCGATGTCGACTCTGCGGGCTGAGGCTGAAGAATAATAATCCGTTTTGGGGGGTGGGGAGGAGGGATGGGGATGCAGAGATAAATAACACAACTTATTATAATGGATGTACTCATCAGGCTTTTCACATATGTTGAAATATTGACTCAGCAACAGATGCCAGTTCAGTTCGATATATGAAGTCACGACTGAAACATTATGCAAGCTGAACTGTTGAAGCCACCTGGTCTGCATTATTGACTCTAACAAATCCCCATCACCTTCATCTCATTTGTCGACACTGTTTCTTGTTTCTCTTTACGAGCTCTAAGTGAACTAAATAAGAGCATGTAAATCCCCAACTTTTAAAAATCCTCTAACTGATTCCCTCCTTTCTGATGGAGGTGTTTTCACCTTAGATTACAGTATGTTGTTAGCCGTCGTGTGGAATAAGCACAATAGAAATCACAGAAAGGCTTTGCGCCAGGCTTTTCAAATCTCCTTTGTTCATCATGCATGCAAATTCAGCAAATATGAAATGACTCAGATTGTATAAAAATGAATCTCAATTCAGTGTAGAACATAAAGAAAGAACAATAAAATGCAGTGACGTGCGGTCAGGGGAGGCAGGTGAGGCACGGCCTCACTTGCCATCATAAAAGAAAAAAATGGAAAATGGATTAATAAATTAAATGCTAATATTTATCCATCGATATGTATCATTAACTTATTTTCCATTTAACGTCACCAATTTTAGGTTATTTTTACTCAAAATCGCTGAATTTTCACATTTACCGCTGAAATACAGAGCAGAGACTTGCGGTGAGGCACCGGCCATCAGTGCCTCACCATAGATTCGCAATATCTCAGATAGCTGTGCTGGTATGCTATACAGTAGGACCGTAATGCTATCTCTCTATATGTCGCTATTAAAATGTTCAAACACGTTTGCTCTATGAACTAAATTCCCGTAATTTAGCTAATGTATATAATGTACAGTGTTTTTTTGTAAACAGCTGCATGTGTGTAACGACTTTCTTGAGTTGAGCGGCACAAAAATACCCAGCCTCATGGATGGGGGGTGCTGGTGATCCCAGGGATCCGTCTTGGGACTCCACAGCTGAAGAATAAGTGAATGCAGGCTAAGATCTAAATTAAGTCAAGTGCAGCAATTTTTTTTTCTGCTCGCCTATTCAAATGGAGGATTAAATATTACAAACTGAAGGAAGATACGGACAATTTCTACAAACAAGTTATTGATGCGGTTGTTCAGAGGGAGCGGCGCATGGACTTCATTTACAAGTAAACCTGACATATTAACAGGTAGGTAACAACATTACGTTTTTTTAATCAAATATGCTTATTTGTGTGTTAAATATGAAATCATGAAAACAAAAGAAGAATTTATGCTATGGCTGTCAAATTTCTAAAATTTGCTACACAGCCCAAACTTTGTGCCACAAAAGGAACCATTGAATTTAAGAGGAGATATGAAATAAAAGAGTACTGTAGATCCATGATTTGTTTTTTTTCCTCTCACTTTCTTTCTGCCTTCCCACATCCTTAAAGAGATCCATTTTAACGGGCCCAGTAAATGTATTTACGGAAATTAGACTGGGATTTAATACAAGATACCTTCTAGGTAGCACTGGAACTAACCAGACCCTCTGGCAAGTTTTATTATTAGCTTAAAAATAAAACTACATTGAACAATAATCGTAACCCTAACCAGAACAATCTATAATGAAACTGAAACATATTTCAGAAGGTGATTTTAAAGCCACAAGAGATAGAGATAGAAGATAATCCAACAAGGACGTCTATACAATTTCCTCCGGGATTAATAATGTATCTATCTATCTATGCATTGACTAAACTCCAACCATCAATGCATTCTGACAGATAGGCACAGAAAGATTTTTTCTGTCACCACACACACACACACACACACACACACACACACACACACACACACACACACACACACACACACACACACACACACACACACACACACACACACCCCTAGGCACAGCTGTGGTTTCTCATCCTTCAGCCTCACACCTCCTCTAAAAAAAAATTAGCAATTCAAACAGCAAATCTATATTCCTACGGATAAACTGATGGTGATTGGATGTTTGCCGAGTCTTTGAATGCAAATGTTTCTCATTAGACTGAAGTTGATCAGCCCTTTGGGCGATGCGAAATCCAAACATACAATCACAGTTTGACATAAGTAAAGCTGTTTAGTGGAAGCTGCATTTTATTCCTTTTTTTTAAAACTTCAAATTTACTCTTAGCATTTAAAAGGCAGTAATTAACCCTCAACCCTGACAAAGGACACAAGCAGCATATTTTGTTATGTTGTGCTTCATTTAATTTTAATTCTAATGACATTGAAATTTAATTCACTCACTTGTCACATTGTTTTTAAAATGCCAAACTACTTTCTGAAGATCCAGGGCTGACACGCTGTATATGTGAAACATTTCCACAGCCCAGAACAGCAGCTAATTCATCCTTACAGACAGCTGATCCCCGCTGGATGCTTGTTACTTAAAGCCCTGAACAAACAGAGCTTGGAGAAGCTGGTGCTGGAGACGGGGAAGCTTCACCTGACCATAAGGCACGTTAAAGAGATCAGGACAGAGGCTCAATCAGATCACACACCAGGAAGTGATTCATCTTTTCCTGAGAGATTCATCCTTCTCATCTCTGGGCTCACCCATTGACCTTTTAGTTTGTGAAGAGTGCTAGGTTTTTGCTTCACTTTCTATTCAACCATATCCTCCCACTTTCCCGTCACTGCTCCGGGCAGACAGAAGCCCATATGTAACAGGATTTTTATGCCTTATTACTGCGATCCACGTTTTTCTTTTTTATTTGCTGAAACAATTGTCATTTAAACTTTGATGGATTTTATCCTATAACAAACCCTCAGGCAAAGAAACAGCTGTCTTTTCTCTCCCTTCAGCTTTGGGCATTTTAAGTGTGTAGCAAATTAGCAATGCAAACAACAAACGCATATTCCTGAAGCTGAATTGTTGGAAATCAGCAGAACTGTCATTTTGGTTACGTAGGCAAAAAATGGGTGCAGGGAAAGCATTCACATCCTCCCTTATCATTATAACCTCCCTGAGACAGCATTATTTATTTATTCCACCGACATGACAATACATGACAGACAGTGCCCTGCCTCCCATCATTCAAGATATGTGTGATAAAATACAAATTATGTTTGGAATTCAATAAGATAGTTGTGAAGAATCGGTCTTGAGTTACGTCTGTTGCTGAAGCTTTATTGTCTCTTCCACTGCTCGTACTTGTACTGCTACTTAGGTCTGAGGCTAATAACTGTGAGCTGGTCACGTTGATTGCTACGTGTCTCATTTCAAGTACACCGAGCCTTGGTAGTTGCTGCTACAGAACCACATAGCTTCTGATCTCTAGTCAGCACTAGGCTACTGGATGGTGTTCAATTGGTCTAAGTGCTCCTTGCCTTTGAGCCGAGATTGGGGGAGAGGAATTCCGCCATTTGAGCAGCTCTCAAGGTTTTGCTGATTTGAGACCATCAAAGGAATCCAAGCTCCTGTTGTTCGTGCCCTTCAGTGTCTTCAAAGACAGAAGACAAATGGAAAGAATTCCACCGTTACCTTTCACCAAGATATAAAATGTACTAGACAGGCTTGAGTCCCTTTAGCTTGACCTTCAAATTCAGACGGTAAAAATATTTCTTAAATGAAAGAACAATTTCATATCAGCTGTATGTCTGTTAGTCTTATTGAAAAATGACTCAGTTTACATAAAGATGTTTTCTATTAAACAGTTTTCAATATACACTTTCATTAGAAATAAAACAAAGGCAATTTTTATACTATCAGGCAATCAAAAGCACCACATCCATTTATTCACCCACTTATCCTTCGCAGGGCTGTGGGGGCTGGGTCTTATTCTCACTCTTTTGTAGCTGACACTGGGTGAGAGGCGGGGTTCACCCTGGATGGGTTGCAGCTTCGTCCCAAGAGGAACACAGTTGGCACTCATCATCACATTTAAAACATGGGTAATTCAAAGTCAGCCTGTCTATAAGAACCAAAGCAGAAACGGAGGAATCATGCCAACTTCACATGGAATGACCAAAGATATAGATTCAAAGTCAGAAGTTTGCTGCTGTGAGGGACCAGTGCTAAAGAAATCATAACTGTTCACCGAGTCCAGCAATGCCGAGAAATCACAGCACAGTGTGATTCAGATCAGACAGCAGAAGAGAAAAGTGATATAATGGTTCAGACATGGACGGAAGAGATAAACAAGCCTGCCGCTCTGGACAATGCATAAAGGTCTCTTGTTCTACCAGCTGTGCCTCAAGCTCCCTCATCTGGAGACTTTATTTAGACTTGCATTCCATAGTGATAGCACTGCAGTGTTCATCGCAACCAGTAACAAGTGAAAGACGGACTGACGACCCAAAATCTGAGATTACTGGGCAAAATGATCGCTTCAATGTTTATATGAAGTGCCGGAAAATCCTCTTTGCAATATGAACGATCTGGTCTTCCTGCCACAGCTCCACATCCTCATTGACAGCCAATACGTCCAAACCACTGACGGATCATTCTGTTACTCTGAATGTTATCTGCTGCAACCATGCATGTCTTTTTTTTTTGGTGCAGCCACATGTACTCATTGCACCTTATCTAATCCTTCCTCCATCCTAATCTGACATTTCACAAAAATGATTTTTACCAATATCTAGAAATGAAAATGGTTGTCTACAACTCCAGCAGAAGACAGCATCATTCATTCAGTAGCAACAGAAATCATACACCAAGAGCCACAGAGTGTGTTTTCCTGTTAAGCTGCAGTAACGGGTGTTCTTTACCATTTCTCTGATGATGATTGTTGAGCACTGACCCTGAGGCCTTTACACTTCAATCCAACGTTCAACAGCGAGGTCTGAGATTACTGAAAGATTCATTCAACTGGCTTTAGTTGAGAAATTTAAAAAAATATGTCAACTCAACGTGTCGTATCAGTTGCTTACTCGAAACACAGATAATCTGTGTTTCATTCAGTGTACTGTTTTTTCCCCCCTATAGCATCCTGTTAAAGTATGAGACAAATTAGATTATGCAAAGCATGAAATTTAGTTGAAACAAACCAGATGACGGCCACTTGATTCAGGTTAATTTGTTGAGGAATTTGTGTGATTAATTACGAAGAGAATAAAAGCAAAAGCTGATTATTTTGCATTCAGTGTCTCTGTGTATAATTTCATAATGATGACAAATCTAGAGAAAAACAAGATATAGTGGAAAAGATCAACTTTCCCGATTATCTGCTGTTACCACCCCCCCCCCCCCGAATCAATACCTTTGAATATCTGATTTAGAGTCTGTCAGCAGTTCCTCATTCCTTGAAAATTGTATAAGTATGTACTAACATAAATACTATAGTTTCACCTGAGCAAACAATTCAATAGTGTATACTGTCAAAAAGCATAGGCCAATGATTTTATCCCGTAAATCCAAGTGAACATTTCAGAGAGCTGGAGGGGAAACGTTTTCTAAAAGCTGCGGCTGCTGAGGTTTGTCACAGGAGGTACAGGAACATTTCACCCTTCAAGAAAATGACAAGATCTTGGGAGAGGGATCACGACTTCACTGTCATGACAACAGCACTGAAACAGAACCTTTCCTTTTGTCGTGCTCTGCTCCTGCCTGTCAGTATGACAGCTGTCTGTTAAATGGAAGACACTCAGCATGAAGTATTATAATAGTGATGATTAAAGCCATGATAATTAAGCCAACATGAAAAGAAAGCCAAATGGTAGACCTAAAGAGATATACAGTATGATGATGACGATAAAAAATATACAGCGTTAGGGCAACATGCTGTTTTGCCACCTCTCTTGGCAGCTTCACATTTGACAAATTAACCCAGTTCTCTTGCACCAGCTCTTCTCTCTCCGGTGTGTGCTTTGCAGGCAGATGAAACAAATCATCTGTGAGCTGAGCTCTCAGCCTTCCTGCTGATTTGGGCTCCCATCCTTCCCAGAAAGTTGACATGATCACCGCGTCCATTACAGGCGCAGGCCAGACCACACAGGCAGGACTCAGGTTTTTCACCACTGCCCATGGCCTCAAATGATGACAGTGAGCAGTGCTTTTATCTTCCAAATATTTTTCTTTCCTCCCCACCTGACTCGTGTCTGGAGTGGCAGCTGCTCAAAACACTCTCACAAATAGCTGGACAGACTTCATACAATTCATAATTTTAGTTTTTGAGTGAAACATCAGTAAAAAATGTAAATGATTACAAAGAACATTACTTACACATTTACATTTAAAAAAAAAAAAAGGTGAAACTCTCCTTGCTTGCAAATGACTGAGCTTCTAAAGATACCTCTGCCTTTCTCAATCATATACCTGTTGTCTTTGGAACAAACTCTGTTCAAAATGGTAGCATCAAACTCCAGTTGGTTGTCAAACAATAAATTACCGTTTTATGATGTCTCAACTGGATAGGAATCAGCACCAACGTCTCATTTTAATCCTTATCCTCTGCCACACTCAATTTGTGTTTGCATTTTTGTGCTCTCATAGAGCAAAAAGACAACTCAAAGGGTCGCTCAAATGCTTGTGGTGTTTTTAATTAGAGGTGGATATATTCTGTCAAACAGTAGCCCAAGGGCAGAGCAGTGAATCCTGCTTTTAAGACAGTAAAGGCTGTACTGAGGCAATAGTCACAACGACACAGGAAGTTTGATCAAAACTCAACATTTTAAGTTCATAGTCAAAAAAGTTTGGTGTCCAAACTTTTGACTGGTTATGTAGTTTGACATGCAGGGAGGAGATGGTGTCTGCCTCCTGGTCCAAGACTGGAAGATGGTTCGACACAAGAGCAGCTTGATGACAGGGGTGTCTGCCCCCACTCAGCTTCCCTACATAACCATTACAGAACCATGAGCTCTTTGAGACATGGTGGCAACTGGCAACTAACAGTTTGGAGTTTTTTATCAGGAAGGAGGAGATTCAACATTTTGTTCTGGATTTTAATAGGAGGTTGATAATGAATATTATCTCTCACATTGTCAGTGAAGCTTGAAAATAGTTCATTATAATAATCTGATCCTGGAATTGTAAAAAAAAAAAGTATTGATAATATTTCTGCATGGCTAAATGTTAGGCAGGTGAATAAAGGTTCAAGAGGAAAACTTGCACCTGCTTTCTTGTTTATTTCTGATCAATTCTCTTTGTTCATACTGGCTCCGATATAAAAGGGTTTTTTTTGTTTTGTTTTGTTTTTTCAGAGTAAACCCACCAACCTGTCCAAGGGCAATCATTGTTCCAACAGACCGGTTAGGAGAATAAAGTGGAAAAACAGCAGTCAGCACAATCCATTTCTCTATGTGGGACTTCAAACAGACCTTTTAACAGAGCAACAATAATACAAGATGCATGTGCACAGAAACATTTTACAAATCTCGCTTGACATTGAAAAAAATAAAACATCTTCCATATGAGATACAAATAATGATTTGGTTGAAAATGGACAGATAAGTGTGTGAACGTTGCAGAGTTCTGATAAATGTGCTAAAGCTAATGTTCAGATGACATAAGCACCTTTAGTCTGCGCATCGATGCACATAATGACCTATTAACCACATCCACTTCAGACAGGTTGTGTCCTGGAGCAATTATGTGTTGCTTTAAAATAAATCATCACACTTTGGGTTTGATGGGTTATTTCAGGGCAACACACAAGAACCCCAGCAACTTGTTGTACTTGGAATATCTCCATGGCAACACAACTGAATTAAAAGTGGAATGGGGCTGTTTCAGAAGAACTGTTTGAGTGTGGTGAGTAAAATATTCTCATTCTGTCTGCAGACATAATTTAAACTTCAAACTCCTAAACTTGGCAAACAATACAACAGAAAAAGTGTCTCTTTCATCATTTCAATAAATTATAATAATATAGAACCAATAAGTATTTGGACCCTATGCGGAAACTTTTAAGACAAAATAATGGATAAGTGTAAACATATAAAACACAGCCAAGTCAATATTTGCAAAGTTATTCCCTCATCATTCCTCACTCTATGCTTCAAAGCAAAACTCAATATCCACTATGGACCCCTACTTACTGCTCCACATCTCTACCTGTGGGAGATGAGTGTTGCCTACAGCAAAGCCATTTCCATGAAACCTGTATTTGTGATCCAAGCGCCGGAGGCAAGAGAGTAAGCAGTAATAACCAGACACAGGCAGCTCACGGGTATTTGTAATGGCTTGATTTTTTTATATGTTATATACGTATAAGTTTCTATACTTTTTTTTTTTTCAAAAACCATAAGAGGTAAACGGACAGCTTATGAAAAATGTTTAACAGTCTGATCATGTGACTGAAAGAGTCTAAAGTCCTGCTGATTGAGGCCAGTATTCACACTGATAACATTAAACCAAACTCTAAATACACATGATTCATTCTCACATCACTGTTGTCCAAATGCTTACACTGATATGTACTCATGTTACAAGATTTACATGTCCACATTCACAAAAACATGAACCAACTGAAGATGTGAACTCTTACCTTACTGTCTGCAGGTGACTCTCTCTTTCCTAGATGCTGGCCCATGCTGCCGACAGAGACTGGAACAACAGCAGAGAATCAGTTAACAGCAGCAGAAGACAACAAAGTTTTTATTTATTTTGATCTACGTTTGGTCTTTGCTAGGATCTAATCTGTTAAACTGGATCCTGGTGCTGCTCAAAACCTAGATGGTCCGGTTTTTGATATTTTACCCAGGTTCTCAGCACACCATCTAAACTGGCAGAAAATTTATAGTAAAATATTTTCACATCGCTCATTCTGCCTGCCTTTCAGCTCCCTCACCACACCAGCATGCAGCTGCAGTTTCGGTTTTGAGGATACAAGATGTTTTTTCACCATTTCCAGCACCTCTATGGAAATATATCAGTGTGGAATGAGGGTCATCGGATAATCCCTGGAGTATTGGGGCTCGAACAAGGAAAAGATGCTGAAGAACAAACCGGTAGTTCCTGGCATGCATGTAACAGTCTAACAGTGTGTAACAGTGTGTAACAGAAACCGCATGGAAACAATGTTTTGCTCTGTAAAATTACATCATCAAGGTTCACATTTTTTCTACAAAATGCTTGCTTCCGAACTAAACGACATGTATTAGCCTTTTTGCTGCCTAATATAACAAGAAAATGCATATAACCATTACTATAATTTATTCAATTCTGTATAAATGCAAGCTATCCAGTGAGTCTACAGCCTGCTTTTCAAATAACTGCTCCCTGAGCCATTCACCATGTAAGATAAGCTAAAATTTAAATGAAGTATATGTGTGTTTCTAAAGTGTCATAATCTACCTTAGAAGTGCTGCACCCGAATGTACTAACAAACACATCCTGTTCCGGTTAATCACCTACTGCAGACAGCTACAACCTTGATGACGATTAGAATGTTCCAACATAGATAACCACAAGTTAACTCCCGACATGTAGAAAAACATCTTATTGTTCTTGACCTTGTGTGTGATCTAAACTGTTACGGCGCCTGCGCGCGTCTTTATCTAACCCTGCTCTATCCATTTTTTAATAAAAGAAAGCAGCCGGGTGGGACAGAGTCAGAGTCTACTTTGAATTGCACCAAGTCAAGTGCATCTCTTCTGTGTCTCTCCCTGCTGCAGCTGGTAAAACTTTAAAACCTCTCTAGGTGCCTTTGTCTGATGACCCTGGTCTAGCTTAGAACAGTTTTTGAGTGAGTGTTCGAGATTTAGACCCAACACACCATCAGTAGATGGATGGTAGATTACTTAAGACCACACTCCTACTTTTATAAAATCCATTTTGCAGCAGGTTGACACGGCTCAAACTAATCCGTGACAGGCCCCCAGTTCAGCGCTTTGTGTCCTACACCTATATTCATTCACAAAATTACAAAAGCAGAGGATTTCTTTTGGCCTGTAGTGCTGTCACACTGTACACCACCTGCTGTGATCAGTAGGCACTGCATCTGTCAGTAATAGCATCAGTGTCACATCTTTCAATCAGATGCAGTTATCCACAGATGATGGACCATGTTTAAGAAGTCATTCTATAAATGAATCTCACATAACAAATTTAAAACAAGAACATATAAAATAAGTATAAAAAGATCTCTAATGAGTCTTCAAAATTAGATTGCATAAATGCTAAAACAAATGTTCATTATTATTTATTTATTTTTTGGTATAGAAAAAGGCATCATACATGTTTTTTTTTCCAGGTATAACTTTCATATTCTAGTACTGACTGAGAACGGTATGAAAACGTATTGGAGACTCTTCTTATTGGTTGCATGAATCACAAACAGCCTGCTCCCACCACTCAAAGTAAGGATCTGGTTTCCTCTGGAGGATCATTCTCATGCCTTTCAAATAATCACAGCAGCTCCATTTCTGGGTTTCTTTTTCCAGTCTTCAAAAATGGTTTCGATCATATTAATTCATCTTTGGCACTGTGAGCATTTTCCTTTTCTGGCCTTTCTTCATTTTAGAACAATATATGGACAAAGAATGCCCATGCCTCTTTCCAAAAACAGTTTTAGTAAAAATTTATGATTAAAAAAAAGTGTCTGAATGTGTGATGGTCTACTGGTGACCCACATTGTTGTTCTCTGAGCAGGATGGAGATATTCCTTGTGACTATAAGAATATGAGGCCAGTAAAAGATGAAAAATGATCTCAATCAGCTCAAGAATGTAATATATGCAAACTTCATTATTCAGATTTGATGTGAACCAAAGGTCTCATATTCCCTCCACACAGCTCCATCAGTCCAAGGGATTCCTATATATTGTGATAAAAGCCTTTCACCAATTCTGAAACTATGGCCTAAAGACAATGCTAATAGCAAGTTTTATCATCTTACTTTGGAGAGGCTGACAGTCTGTGCTGAGACATGCGATTGCATCCACTGTTCTCTAACAGGGAACACTGCACAGTGTGATTAAAAACTGTCAAACTGAAAAGTTAACCATGTATGTCACAACAACAGAGCTGAAGAAAAACAGCTTTCCATCCAATGGTGCACATTTTACAACCAATGAGTAAAACTTAATGAGTAGTTCTTCTCAGAATTAAAGTGAGTTTCTCTTTACAATCAGTCTTATTATAAAGTGATGTGCTGCTGCTTATCTGAGGAGCAAAAATATAATTTAATTACTTGGGGTAATTTAACAGTGCTGAGCTTCACTTTATAAAGCTGCCATGGCAAACATTAGCTAACAGCAGCGTAATTACATACCCAGGAGATTTTTATGGCTCTGGAAGTCATTTTGCCAAGTTGGCACACATTTCAAATGCATATGCAACGTTAACTACGGTAAATTACTATTCTTTTAGTTTAAGGTTGACTTTTTTTTACCATATTCATTATATTCACATGCTAGTACTGTAGTTGACTTTCTGTGTCTGCTGGTATAGGTACCATTGATCGGTATTTGTTCCAGATTTTCATCTGGAAACAGGTACAGCAAGAGAGCTGAGAGTGATTCCGACATCTACTCGACCTCCTGCTGCTCCATCGGGCCAGGGAGCTGTCGGCCCCCACCCAGCACCCCAGCACTCATGCTGATAATATTATTAAGGACCAGGAAGATGTCCCAACATCTAAGCAAAACTGTTTACTAGGGGACATCACCCCTTCCCCGGCTGTAAATCCAAAGATGGAGCCAATTTTAAAGAATCCTCTGCTCCATCATCAATACTCAGACAAGTCATCTCCATGAGGATGTGTTTCCAGAAGAGACCAAATCCAACAAAGGTTTCTTAAAACTCAGACTGAGGGTTTGTCAAAATGTATGTGCAACAACATAATAAAGTAATGGGTCAAAATAAATAAATGTTGAATATATCTGAACTGCAGAGTTTGGTTCTCTGTTGGTTCATTAATACTAGTGACAGCTCAAACATACAACATATAATCTGTTACAATGGTAAAACAACAAAATTAATTAGTTGAAATTCAAATAAGCTAACTGTTTGAGCAGAGCTCTTGTCACACTAAAAACTTAGATGGACTTTGAGCTGATTAAAGAATTATAACATCCAGGCTCACATGAAGCAGTCGAGTCGGGCTAACAAAGCTATAACACTGCCTCTGGACAAATAACAAGCCTTTGTCAATCTTTTCTGATCCTTGTGTATATCCTGCGTATTAAAATTAAGAAAATTGCAGCAGCATGGTGTCTGGATGTCTCTTGTCTCAATCACAGCTCATATTTGCATGAGAAGATTTCTGGGAAAATATTGGACAATTAAACCCAGTTGGGTGCAGGCCTTTGTTGTAGCTCTAAAGTCCTTTGCAATTAAATTATACTCTGACAGACACTGGTGAAAACAAACAAGGTGGAGGGGAAAAAAAGTCTAGACAGGTGATTGGACTACAATTAGCAAACAAAGGAACAACAGGGTGCGATGGAATTTTTGTAGTGTTTTACAGCAGATTTAAAATCTGCTAGAGCAGCTAGAACAGATTATTATTGACTTAAAATACAAAACGAGGTTGTCATGAATTTGAGTTGTCATTCTGTACAACTAACGTGTGAAGCCTTGCACCTTGTTTCAGAATAGAACATTACTGCAGAACTAACAATCGGCTCCTGCATGGACATGCAAACACAGTCTGTTGCGTAACAACATGTGAGGCAGCAGAAAGAAGGGGAGGTGGGGGTTAGAAACACCTCAGCAACAGCGCTTTATGGAGCCATATATAACCAAAATACCAGATAGCCTGGAATTTCTTTCAATTCACACATCACCAGGGGCCTTGGAAAGCTGGAAAACATGCATTGATAGAAATAGAAGACATTCATTGGTTTCTTCTCACGTTAAACCAAAAAAAAACTGCTGTTTGAGGACATCTCAAACAGTTTTGCTTGTCTTTTAAATAAATAATCAGGAGAAAAAAAGATCTCATAATAGGGGAGATAAAATACAGGCCTGCACCTGGAAGCATCCATTACCGCTCACAGCAGAGCCTGCACCACACATGAGCACTTATCTATGTGTCTGAGCTGGACATTAACTACAGCCACTCCACATCCACATCATAAACCGCTAATGTTTTTACATGGCTTACAGGGATGAGGAAGGGCTTATTACTTCATAAAATGTCTGTCTGTTGACCTAAACCGGATTATTTCAGTTCAATTTTCTCTTCTTTGTGACTATTCCAGAAGGCGGCCATATACTTGACTGATTTTTACAGAGGATAACAACCATTCTTTAACATTGTGTAGAACTATTAACATATACAACAGAGGTCTTGTCAGATAGATAGTCAACAGAGCAGCCAGATGAATCATGTGCTGAAAATTTGCTCTGCGTTTCCTATTGTAACTGTGGCTCAGGTGACGTTTTAGCTTAAAAAAGAAAATCCAAGGTGCAGATAATTACTTAACTGGCTGCAGGCCGAAGAAGATGAAAGGGGTGTTACCTTATTCAGCAACATAAACCTCCCCCTCCGGATCAGGTCAGAGTTTAATAATGCTGACAAAAGGGAGAATGGGTTACTGTTCAACAAACACTGCAATAAAACTTCTGGGACGAATCAGATTGACGCTCTTGCTTCATGACCAATCAAAGGGATGTGTGTTCTGACTTTACAGAAACAATCAAAAAGTCACATCACCCGGTCAATAAGGGTGAAGCTTCATCAAGAAAAGGGTCAGCGGGGATGAAAGTGACCTTCACACAACTGTGACTGCAACTAAGGATTGGAACTGCCATGTAAACAATAGGGTACTTCTTTTTTGTTTGTTTATTTGTCTGAACAGAATGTTCCTCAATATTTTCTCATTCACTAAGTAGCATTCGAATCAAGTTTTCCCACAATGGCAGACATGATGAAAATGTTCTGAACTTCATGGTGATGACATTTTTGTTCTTTGGGGACGGAATAAATTTTTGGGTCAGTGCGTCCAGCGAGATGAGGGTCACTAATGTGTCAAACACAGTGGAGATGAAGCAGATAAAACACTGCTGGAGTTAAACATGTACTATCAGAGATTTATACAATCCATGGTAACCGAGGCATGGATAGATTGTAACTGCTGTGGAGTTCAAATACAGACCTGTGTCATACAGTTTCTGCTTTCTGGTTGACTATATAGCTTCTTTCTACACTGCTTGTCATTGATCCATATTTTGATATCAGAAAACAAAAAGAGAGACAAGTATAACTTTGCATTCTGTTGTAAATCGTATTCTCCTTTTCGCTTTTCCCCTCAGGGGTCGCCACAGCGGATCAGTTGCTTCCATATAACCCTGTCTTCTGCATCCTCTTCCCTCACACCAACTACCTTCATGTCTTCTTTCACTACATCCATAAACCTCCTCTTTGGTCTTCCTCTAGTCCTCCTGTCTGGCAGTTCAAAACTCAGCATCCTTCTACCAATATATTCACTATCTCTCCTCTGAACACATCCAAACCGTGTCAGTCTGGCCTCTCTGACTTTATCTCCCAAACCTATAACATGTGCTGTCCCTCTGATGTACTCATTTCTGATCCTATCCTTCCTGGTCACTCCCAAAGAGAACCTCAGCATCTTCATCTCTGCTACCTCCAGCTCTGCCACCTGTCTTTTCCTCAGTGACACTGTCTCGAGACCAAACAGCATTGCTGGTCTCAGTTTTGTACAACTTTCATTTTAGCTGAAACTCTTCCATCACACATCACACCTGACACTTTTCTCCACCCGTTACATCCTTCCTGTACACGCTTCTTCACCTCTCACCTCTCTCAAACCTCCACCTCTCTAGCTTCTCCTCCACCTCTTCCCTGCTCTCACTGCAGATCACAATGTCATCTGCACACATCATAGTCCAAAGAGGATCCTGTTTAATCTTGTCTGTCAGCCTGTCCATCACCATAGCGAACAAGAAGGGGCTAAAAACACCAGCGGAAGATTTATAGCAAGGAACAGTTGATCATACACAAGATGTTAAATCAAAATGTTAATCTACTGTATACTATTTTACAGTCCTTCTATGTTGTATTTCTTTCCCTCACCCTGCAGGTCCATTAGTTCGAGTTGACAACTGCAGGATGCTTTGGATTACATCTTTTCTTGTTTTATAAAGATCTGGCACAACATTCATACCGAGTTATTTGAGGGGTTTTGGGTTATGGCACAATAAACATTCCGAAAGATTTAGGAACAGCTTCAGTCCATGCTGAATCTGTTGACAATTAAGAGTTGCAAATAGACACTGCTAATGTTTTGGCTTCCAGTCCAAACTGTGTGATCATCAATGTATGATCAATGTTTATATTATATTTATATTTATATGTTCATGTGAACACACAACTGTTAAATCAACAACACAATTGCTACTAGGCAGTTATGTCCTTAAAAACTAAAGTAAGTCTGCATTCCATATTTTCATTTAACTTGTCAATTACTGCATTACAAGACTAAATCTTTCAAAGACTGAATTGTCAACAATACTACAAAAACTAAGCCGTGAAAATTAGATGCGATAAAACACCCGTATGTACAGAACATGCTGACAAACCCATCTCCCAGTCAAGCTCTAATGGCTGGAACATGTGTGTGGTTGCTGTTGCCTGGTTCTGTGGTTTTAATGTAAAGCTGTTCCTATGCAGGACGCAGAACAGCTTTCTTTCAGCATCACATCAGTATGTAATAGAGACACAGTGTTTGTCAGAATGTTGTGTGATAGCATGAGAAACAGAGAGGCATTGCCTCTCCACCAGCAAACACGCTCTACCACAGCCCTGCTGCATGCAGCCTGTTCACTTCCTGTCAGTTTGTTGCTCCAACAGTGCGTTTCACCTGGAGGGCATTGCAGGAGTCTTCAAGCTCCACCTGAATAAAAGCTTCTGCAACTAGAACATTGATTATACCTGTATATCGGAAGTGAAATGAAGCATTGACATTGTTTTCTTTTTCTTTCAGGGAAATCTATGTTGACCACAAAACACTGGCATTCTGCTCATGACTGCTGACTGGTTGGAACAGGGTATTTCACACCATTTAAAGCCACAGAGATTTATTTAATAGACCTATGTGTATCATGCCTATATAAATATGAAAACAACCGAATATAAGAGTCACGTTTTTGGAGATTGTTCTACCAAGTGCCCAATTAATTTTGCGCAACTCCCACAAACCAAAAGTTCAGAAAGAAGACTTTTCTCTATGACTGGAAGATCTCTGATTCTATTCTGATATAAGATCGGAGGTCAAGGGTCAACATGTGTGCCTGAGGGAAGGCATTTGCTTCTTCAGTGTTTTATGTGCGTTACAGGATGCCTGACATCCAGCCTACCTTTTTGAAACTGTCTCAGTTATTTCATCTTCCTGGTAAAAATGTTTCAATATCAGTTCTCCTTCCTTGTGTCAGCCTACAGAGAGAACCAATCTATATTTCCACGATGAAAACAAAAAAAACTATAAGAAAGTTTTAAACAGCTGTACCCTGCTGGTACTGTATGGATGTGAAGTTCCTGTTAGCAGTAGCCCAACATATTTCAATTCATGAGAATACCATTGTAGGGATATGGCTTTGAAGACATATTAGAAACTGACAGGACAACAATACTCCCAGGGGACCAAGTATAGCAGCTGCTTTGTGAGTTCATCCATATATTTGTTGGGCTTGTTATGCATGGGCCCCTCCTGTTACTTGTCCAGGTGTACTGATAATAAAGCCCCGGGCACGAAGCGTTGGTGTTAATTGAAAACTGGCACTTGGGATTCGCAATTTCATAATCCAAGGTGAAGGCTCCCAATTTGCAGGCAAAATATTGTGGCATTTACACAACACTTGCCTCTCATGGGCAAGAAGAATCCTACTCCATAATATTTCTTCTAATGACACAGCCCTACATTGGAGACTGTGGCTTCTGTCGGAGTCGTGTCCTGAGACAACAGGCGGCACCACACCTCAGACACTAACAAAACTTTTGGTTTGTTCACTGTGACTCAACTTGTCTGCCAACAACAGGTGTCACCAGGAGGGGAAGTAAAAACACACAGGAAGTCTAGAGGGCGGAAGTTGACTAACCACACAGAGATAGCGTCAAGATTGCAGTTGCTGGAGGGAAAACTTAATTTGGTATGGAGAAAGCAAACACGACACTGTATTCAAACACCCAAGGCCTGCTAGTATCAGCCTGTCTCCTTCATGACAACTGTGGAATGTCAACAGCCATGTGACGGCTACTCAAACCTCTTTGCTGAGCTGAGGCAAATCCTGAAAAATACGCAGGAATGCATTCCTGCAGCCGCCTCGGCTCAGGTAGTCATGAGCAAACAGAAACTTCTCCTATAGCTATGTGAAGGTTAAGCTACAGCTGTTGGCACCCTGCTACTTGTACAACACACAATTTTTTCCCTTGTTGGTAATCCTTGTAGTTTCATAAGATCTTTCAGATCACACCAAAGGCATCTCTGTAGACACAGCTCAGATCTACATCAATATGTAAACAGAAGTATAATCTGACATATGTTATGTGACAATGTGTGACAGCATGCGATCCTAGAGACACAGTGCCACTGATCTGCTTTGTTTTTATGAAGCAACACGGTTGAGGATTAACGCCGCTCTCAGTTTGAGTCAGACAGAGCTGGAGGTTACCGTACTGTGTGTCCCTGGGCTAGAGGACATTCAGGGATGGAGGCTTTACTAAATCAGTGCAGTTCCGACATAAGCAGCCACTCATGTGTGAGTACTTTATTTATAGACTGTGGATTGCAGCGACCATACATGAGCATGTCACTGCTTGAGACACACTCTTTTTCCACATAAAACTAGAACACTATGCGTAAAACTAAAAGCCCCTATCTTCTTGTATATGTTAGTATGCAGCTGAGATTATGGCAGTGTTTCTTCTCAATACACTAAAAGTAGTAAATAGCTGGTCTGCTCGTTGTTATGTTCATGTCACTGTCTTCACATGAAGTCGAGTAACAAGTGGAGCTTGCTCCAGGCCAGTCCTCACAAAGGATGCAGAAATGTTACACAAGATTTTCTCAGCGTCATACATTTCAGGCTCCTTCAAGCGCTCGTCTAACCACTTGTCAAATAAAATTACTTAACTTGACAAGATATGTTCTACATTCCTCATTTTCACACATGCACGACTTTTCTGATATTCCCATCTCATACGTATGTCCCAATTATGATTTTTATTAGTCTAATCATGATAGTATGGTTGCTTTTGCATGATATTACAACTTTACCCCAGAAGTATAACTTCTCCTTGTTTACACTTTTTCTAATAAGAGATTTAGAAAGTTATTGTAATAATTTGAATCTCCACTGAAATTTCCTGATTCATTTTCTGTCTCCATGTGGTATGAACACTCCTTTGTGCTACCTTTTTCTAAATCTACCTTTTTCTAAATCTTCCCGACAAACAAACCTGACTTGAACCTGACTGAGGTAAAAGGAAAAAAACACTTCATGGATCTCTAACTTTGGCTCATAAACCTTCAGCACAAAGAGTTCCATTAGCCTCCACAATTCCATGATAAAGTTCTTTATTTCTACGTTATGTGAATTCTTTAATGTAATGGCCAACAGACTGATGTCTATGGTTATGAGGTCACAGATCACAATGGTCTCTATATGCTCCAATACTTTACAGAGGATGTGTCTGGAATATGACTTTATTCTAAGGAAACTATGAACAAGAGTTAACCCTTCACCACTGCTAACACTTTGTGGGGATCCCACTGACAGGTTCCCTTTTCCGCACATCTTGGAGGCGAAACTCGGCTTACATTTTTCTAAATACAATGTGAAAGGCGTTGGTTTAGGTGTTTACATAATATGGCAACGCAAGTAATACATTTGACAAACTTAGAGAGACCTTCCGGTAAATTCGGCTGATGTATGATCGATATATTAACACATAAAAGTGAAATGCAATGGAATCTAAACTGTTTTCCTTGTCCGTCTCCTGCCAGTCAAACACACCGAAACCTATGTCAACAACCAATGTGGAGCAAATACAAAATGTAGATTTTTTAAATAAGATTTAAGTCTCTTTTAGCTTTACATGTAATGCCGAATTGAAGATAAATAACTAATGGTTGATATTAACCATTACATGTAATCAAACTAAGTGTATTACATCACCAGTTAGCACAAACGCGCTAAATTGTTCCGCATTCTAACAGGGTCTGGTTCGTCGTTAGGAGGAAACAGGGAGTGCTGGTTGTAGTGGTGGTGTTTGTGGGGGGTGGTGGTGGTGGTGGTGGGGGGGGACCCTGTCAAAGCACATGACATGGCAGTGACAGCGGTGGGACAGATGCGTGAAAAACAATCCACTCTCCGTGTGGTTAGGTAGAGCTGCGTGGACTCAGACCGGAACCAAAATGACATCCTAGCGTAATTTCCTTGGTGGTTTCGCAACGACTGTAAACAAGCCGAGGTGGTTATTTACTATGTGAAGTCCGATCCGTATGGAGGCAGTAACATCTGTATTTACACCGGGCTTTGTCGCCTTTGATTGTCCTGTGAATTGAACCAGTGGGACTGCGCACACATACCCTTCTCCTGTTAGTCTGTGCCAATTACATCCACAGCTGAGCCTCGAACCGAACGTACCCAGCTGTCAGGTCTTCTTCCGGCGGTGGTCGTCAACAACAAACGCCGTTCCTGCTTCACGGTTCGTCGTTGAAGTGAATTTAAAAAAAAAATAATTGTCTCTGTCAAAAAAACAAAAGAAAACAAAACAAATAAAGAAAAACGTGCGTCGGTGCTTCCTGATTTAGGTAGAGTGGTGATGTTGTTTGTAAGGGGTGGGGCGGAATGTAGCCTCGGTGCGCCAAGAAATGTAGGCTAAAAAGCACGTTGGTGCAACACGTTGGTGCACGTCTGTGCTTGATTAGGGGCTCGTGGCTCATCACACAGACACGCGCGCACACACACACACACACACACACACACACACACAGCCAGACACGCGTGCGCATATACGCACGCACACACGAGCGCGCGCACACACAAACACCACAGCTGCTGTTAGTCACCGTCCAGTCAGCTGCGAGGCAAAGTGCCTTGCTCAAGGACACAGTTCTCTGTAGACATTATGCAACCTAATCCAGAGCTGCTCCTGGGGAAGAATGACCCAAAACCAAAGACGAGAAGATACCAAAGAAAACACAGGATAGAGAAGGACTGCCTAGTCTTAAAAGTGGTAATGGTGTCACCGGTTCACATTTTGAGGAAGAGCTACAAAATTTGAGTTTATAAAAACCAAATGTCATAACTAACCTTTATTATAGCGGAAGAACAGTAGCATGGTATTAAACTACATCAATTTAAACAATGTAGCCGCAAGAGGGCACAAGCCAGTGTCTTATTGTGCCGGTCCCAAGCCCGGATAAATACAGAGCGTTGTGTCAGGAAGGGCATCTGACATGTGAATCAAATCAATGACTTCCATACCGGATCAGTTGAGGCCCGGGTTAACGGCCACCATCGGTGGAAATTGGACTACTGTTGGTCGAAGAAGAAGAGGAGGAAAGTGTGTTCGTAGGAAGAGAGAGAAGAGGAACGCCAAAAGTATAGGAATGAGAGTAGGGACGCTGAATGTTGGAACTATGACAGGAAAAGGTAGAGAGTTGGTTGACATGATCCAGAGGAGGAAGATAGACATACTGTGTGTCCAGCAGACCAGGTGGAAAGGTAGCAAGGCTAGAAGTTTAGAAGCAGGGTTCAAGTTGTTCTATCATGGTGTAAGTAGAAAGAGAAATGGAGTAGGAGTTATCTTGAAGGAGGACTTTGTTAGGAATGTGATGAATCTGAAGCTAGAAATCGAAGGTCTGATGTTCAGTGTTGTTAGTGGGTATTTTCCACAGGTAGGATGTGAGCTGGGGGAGAAGGAGAAATTCTGGTTGTACTTTGACAAAGTGATACAGAGCATACAAAGACTAGACAATGTGGCTGTTGTGGACCATGAAGTCGCAAAGATTAGTCAGGATGAAGTGAGGAGTGCATTGAAGAGGATTAAGAGTGGAAAGGCACTTGGTCCTTATGATATACCTGTGGAGGTATTAAAGTGTCTAGAAGAGGTGGCAGTAGAGTTTCTGACTGAGATGTTCAACAGGATCTTAGATAGTGAGAAGATGCCTGAGGAATGGAGGAGAAGTGTGCTGGTGCCCATTTTTAAGAAGAAGGGAGATGTGCAGAGTTGTGGCAACTACAGAGGAATAAAGCTGATGAGCCATACAATGAAGTTATGGGAAAGAGTAGTTGAAGCTAGACTAAGGGCAGAAGTGAGCATTTGTGAACAGCAGTATGGTTTTATGCCAAAAAAGAGTACTACAGATGCAGTATTTTCTTTGAGAATGTTGACAGAGAAGTACAGAGAAGGCCAGGGGGAGCTGCATTGTATTTTTGTAGATCTGGAGTGGTATTGTATGAGGAAGTCTGGAGTGGCAGAGAAGTATGTTAGAGCAGTGCAGGACATGTATGAGGACTGTAAGACAGTGGTGAGGTGTGCTGTAGGTGTGACAGAGGAGTTCAAGGTGGAAGTGGGACTGCATCAGGGATCAGCTCTGAGCCCCTTCTTGTTCGCTATGGTGATGGACAGGCTGACAGACGAGGTTAGACAGGAATCACCATGGACTATGATGTTTGTAGATAACGTTGTGATCTGCAGTGAGAGCAGGGAACAGGTGGAGGAGAAGCTAAAGAGGTGGAGGTTTGTCCTGGAAAGGAGAGGAATGAAGGTTAGCCGCAGTATGACAGAGTACATGTGTGTGAAAGAGAGGGACCCAAGTGGAAGAGTGAGGCTACAGGGAGAAGAGATCAAGAAGGTGGAGGATTTTAAGTACTTAGGGTCAACAGTCTGGAGCAATGGAGAGTGTGGAAAAGAGGTGAAGAAGCGTGTACAGGCAGGATAGAACGGGTGGAGAAAAGTGTCAGGTGTGATGTGTGATAGAAGAGTTTCAGCTAAAATGAAAGGAAAGGTGTACAAAACTGTGGTGAGACCAGCGCTGTTGTTTGGTCTAGAGACAGTGTCACTGAGGAAAAGACAGAGCTGGAGGTAGCAGAGATGAAGATGCTGCCATTATCTTTGGGAATGACCAGGATGGATAGGATCAGGAGTGAGTACATCAGAGGGACAGCACATGTTAGAGGTTTTGGAGATAAAGTCAGAGAGTCCAGACTGAGATGGTTTGGACATGTCCAGAAGAGAGATAGTGAATATATTGGTAGAAGGATGCTGAGTTTTGAACTGCCAGGCAGGAGGCCTAGAGGAAGACCAAAGAGGAGGTTTATGGATGTAGTGAAAGAGAACATGAAGGTAGTTGGTGTGAGAGAAGAGGATGTAGAAGACAGGAATAGATGGAGGCAACTGATTCACTGTGGCGACCCTTGATGGGAAAAGCCGAAAGGAGAAAAATACTTTAAAAATACAGTAATTGTTAATGTCAACATAAGCGAATTGTAGAAACCCACTGTGGCATTGACAGTTTCAGAGTTTCGACAAATTGTAGAGTTTAGACCAGGGTTGGGCAATCATTTCTTACACGGGGCCACATTAGAAACCCGAATTGTGTCAGAGGGCCACACCAGTTAAACATGATTCTGATCATACTTCTTTCAATAGCGAAATGCACTAAATAAAATATTTTGAATAGCTGCTACTGATAATCAGAAGAATAAAACACTATTATAATGGGCTATTTGAAATTGTGGTGTTTAATGTATGTAATTTGTGTGCGCGTAATTCATGGTCTGGACAGGGATGTACAAAGGACTGGATGTGGGCTGCGGTTTGCCCAGGTTTGGTTTAGAGAGACACGTAGACTGGAACAATATGGTAACTTGCATTACATTGTGCAGGTTGTCTTATCACTAAACTTTGGACCCATCTATCAGAAGAGTGGGCACTTTGAAGTTGAATCTTCAAGTTACATAAAACCTTAAAACTTAAAATTATGTAAAAATGTCAAAAGGACAGCTTTTCATTCTGAGATGAGATGAATAAATATCCTGCTTTATTCTCCTCAAATCTGTTTTTTGATTTTTTGATTTATTTTTCATTTAATAATATTTGATTCCAATTATTTCAAGTAGTTAAGACGATTGTAAAGCTCACTATCATCTTTTAACATGCATGTTAAAATTTTCTAGTTTGCATACACACAGTAGATCTGGGGTTTGGAGGAATGTCTGTCATTGTGGAAGTGTTTGATCAAAACTGCTAGACGTCAAAACTTAATAATTTAATAATATCAATAAATATCAATAAAATTTAATAATGTCTTTCTTGTGTCTTAATGGTATTTTTGTGTCTAGATATGTGTAAAATGTTGTTTCAATATTTAAAAAATTCAAAGAAACTTATACAAAGATGCAGGTTCAGTACAGAATGATGGCAATAGTGGAATGATACATTTATTCAGTTTTAAATTGGTAAATTTATCAAACTCAGTCCAAGTTGCAGACAATCGGATTTTGCTATAATATGATGAATCGTTGAATCTACCAATATGATTTCTTTGTGATGGATCTAGAAGGTCGGGGCTCCATCCATTCAGGCTCAAAGCTGCTTGTAGCCTTTTCAACTTCAGGATTTGGGGGAGAGAGGGGGAAGAAGGGGCTGTGTGTGTGTGTGTGTGTGTGTGTGTGTGTGTGTGTGTGTGTGTGTGTGTGTGTGTGTGTGTGTGTGTGTGTGTGTGTGTGTGTGTGTGTGTGTGTGTTTGTGCGTATGTGTGTTTGCTGGCAGAATCAATGGAGATCATACCAGTTCAGAGAAAATTACTCAACGTCATCAGTCATATAATACTAACCCATTAGCTTAGGGCCTGGACAGATTTGGACAGAGATACAGTCAGTTGTCATGGAAATACCCAGGCTGCACTTCAGGTAATGGGCATAAAACTGCATGGATTATCCATCACCATTCCTCAGGCAAAGCGGGGGGGATTGTTCTCTATGTCTCTTTGTTGTTAGAAATATGTTTCTATAGCTTAAGAAGATGTTTGTCTTTTCTATAGTCAGAACTACAATTCTTACCATCAGGTATTGAGAGAAAAATAAAACTCCATTTGGATCACGACATGTTCATTTTCATCAGCTGCACACATGGACAGATGGTGAGTTACTGGTGCAAAACAGAAACATCCTCATGATTTCATGTTTTATGAATTTCTTGGTGTTCTGCTCGATGATCTGCTGGAAAAAAAAAAAAAGAATTCCAGGTGTCTTGCTTCCATTGATTCTGTATTTTTTTCTGAAATGTAATTACCTTGATGGAAATGACTCTTCCAAGCAGGCTCAAGATGGATTTCCTTTCATCCTTAACTGAGGGATCATTTAGTTGTAGTTTAAGGTTCAACTGGCTTTATGATGGTCAACAGATGTACAGAGGTAACGGCCTTACTGGGTGTTGATAATCAAAATGGTACTGTGCTGTTTTGAATTAGCTCCACTGAGCAAAGCAAACCCATAAACCTTGCATTTACTGTGAAATTGTTTCAGCGTCTGAGTTTTAATCTCCTGAGTCTATGAAGGCCAACTGGGAGATGAGGCTGGCAACATTGCAGTCTTGTTTCCATTTCTCCATTCTTGACTGAAGGAAGGAACACACATTTTTTCACATGTTGCTGTAATTGAAAGCAGTCAGTTTGTCTTACTGAAAGTGTTGACAGATAAAACCACTTTGAAATGTTGCTGTGAGAAGATTGAGTGTTTCCGCAAAAGTATTGTCCCCTCCACATTACAGCGTTGTGTAGACATTACTGACATGTAATGATTTCTGAAGCAAACAGAGGGATACGAAATGGCACTTCAGCCACATTTCCACTCTGTGTTATGAGCTCTTCTTGTGTCAAAGTGCCTTTTTTAGTTTTCCACTTGGTAAAACTGTACCTGGTACCTGGTGTTACTTCTTTAGTACCAAAAAAAAAAAAAATTTTTTTTCTTTGTTTTCAAAATGATTGAACAAGTACTAAAACCCTTTGTAAAACCTGGCAGCCACTGGTCGGTCAGAGGGAATCATGTCTGTCACTGCAGCACTTGATATGCTTGGATTATAATGGACAGATCCCATGCACATTTTTAACATTGTTGGCAACTGTCGCTTTTTTTTCAATTGCACATAATTAGAAGTCTGAAGACTTTGAAAAGATTGTGTCAGAAGTTGGGCCTGCTGGGATTGGTCTCATTTGTGGAGTAGACGGCTAATATTTAAAGGTGCTCTTAGTATCAAATGAAAAAGTGAGATTGACCAAGATTTTGTAACAATAAGTTACATAAGTGGTTACAATAAGTGGTTTTTGCAGACATTAGACCTTACATTCACAAAATGTTTCAATATTTTTTCTCATTGTGGCCTAAAACTTATTTTTAAAATTCAGACACCCCATGATCTTTCTGAGCTCTTCTACCTGACATGACATTTTCACTCACATCACGTATACAACAGGAGTATAAGCCTGTATGGTAACATAGTATTTAAATACACACACACACACAGACACACACACACACACACACACACACACACACACACACACACACACACACACACACACACACACACACACACACACACACACACACACACACACACACACACACACACACCCTGTAAATTCTAATAACCGCTAGTTATTTATATTAAATGAGTGAAAAATACATGAAAACATTAGGATCAAGATTACATGGTTGTCCAGTGTTTTTATTTGAACAGTGATTGGAAAACAGGCTAATGATGTCACCGGTTTGTAATTAGAAATGGCTTATATTTAAAAAAATTTAAAAGTGTATTCTACATAATTATGGTATTTCAATCAAGCATCAGTCAGTCATCCATCACAATTTTGTCTCTCTGGTCTAATTCATGTCTTGAAGCATAACAAGTAACATTAACAATTTAGTTAGCTGCAACACATAGTGAATATTTGATGATAATGATTCTCAATGAAAGCGGTATATGGGTGAAAAATTAATTTGGTGACACATCAGTGAAGATAAGTATATGACATTGTGAACCTTTTGCATTTTTTGAGTTAATGAAACAAATAAGAGTGAATGCACTCAAAAAATAATATACATTACTCTGATATTTCTGCACAAAACGCACCTGAGTGATTACAGTAGGATCAGGAGACGTTGGCCAAGAGAGGTGACAGGAAGCGTAAAATTGTCAGATTGGGGTGCCAACCTCGATATTCATCTTAGAGATCTCAGCTCGTGTTACTTGTGGAGATGTTAACCTGACAGAGATTTAAATGATGCTGAAAATGTGTAGCGTTTTGTTTTGTTTTTTTGTGTGTGTTACAAATAGCGTCCACCCACAGGACACTTTTGGACATACTTTGTTGTTCTCCGATCAGCCTGGTGTTTGAGAATGAGATTGTTTTCCATGAATGAAATGAGCAGTTGTACTTTATCCCTAGACATTTGCGTAATGAATGTCAAGAAACCTGATGGATATTAAGCATGCCACATTTAGCTTTAATCACAAAGAGGGGAAGAATAACATAGATAGCATCTCATATGCAGAGCAAAGCTGAGATCACTGCCAGGCAATAAATACAAATCATCCACTCAAAGAGCCTCATCTCACTCAGGGATTGATCGGCAGGCTGATAGCTACGCTTGTACAGTTTGGCTATTAGAATGTTTGGTGCTGATATCCAAAATCAATCCCCAAAAGCTTACAAGGGTCTGGTTTTCCTGGAGAAAAATAAAGTGTTTCTTTTGTGGTAGAAAACACCACGAAAAGCAATCAAACTCTTGGGAGCCCAAAGCTAATACACAATTTAATTCAAGGTTATGGTGAGACCACTTTGATTGTTGTCTCCAACAATTGTGTCGACAGATGGAGGCAATAAAAAGGCCGATTTCAGTTTCATAAGCCTCTCTCAATGCTTCATTAAACGCTGACGCTTTTATTTAAGTATTAATATGACCAATCACTGCACTAATGCTCGTGAATGTACCTGCTTCATCTCGATGACAGGAGACGTGCAGCGTGGGGTGATTCAGCTGAGGGATGCTCATAAACACATGTTTGCTGTGTAAAGCAGCAGCCTTTCTGAAAGAAGCCCAGACAATCTACTGCAGCAGAACACAAGCAGAAACAGAAGGGAAGCTGCATTCACAGCTTGAGTTGGGGTGGAGCTGGCAGTATGGGCACATTCTGGGTAAAATAATGTATCCAGAACTGTTGGGTGTTTGGTGACTATCCAATAAATATACAGAGAGGCAGGCAATGTTAAACAGAGCAGCGACAGCTAATGAGCAAAGCTAACATACCATAATTTAAACAAGCTATCAAGGACAAACCCAGCTGAAAATATGAGTAAAACATTTTGTACTGTAGTAGTTTGTGCCACCAGGGGTCTCTCAATCCACGACTACTACTGTCGGTGAAAGTCTGACTGCACTGACTGAAGGACAAATGTTCATGGACGATTTCATTTTACAGAGTTTGATTCACCTGACTTTTAATCACAGTCTCTCTCTTTTTTTTTTACTATCTTTCCAGGCAACTAAATAAATGAAGTGCTAAATTTGTTGAATAAAAAACAAACATAAAACGCTGGGTCTGAAAGCTGGAAGGAAATAGGAAAATAACACACCAAACATGAGGTGGATGTTGACGCTTGTAGCTGCAATTTGAACACATTGGTGCATAAATACTGAAGAGAGGAAAGAAAACAGGCATATCAAGTCTTAGCAGAAGCTCAGCTTGAGATGCATCATGGGAAATGCAGGGTTGAACCGTGCACTGCTGTCACACAGGACAATTTATGCAGTGAGATGATCATTCGTCTCTTGTAAGCCTGCACCTATTTGAGGCTATATGGATGGATGGATAGATAGATGGATAGATACTGTAGGTAGATAGATAGATAGATAGATAGATAGATAGATAGATAGATAGATAGATAGATAGATAGATAGATAGATAGATAGATAGATAGATATACTCTATGTAATCTGGAGACAATCCTATATTAAAGCATAATTGTAAGAGAATATAGCAGTTACAACATTATATATATATATATATATATATATATATATATATATATATATATATATATATATATATATATATATATATATATATATATATATATATATATATATATATATATATAAAATTTTTAGGACATACATGTCACTAAACACACAAAGCGTTCTGTTTGAGTAGAATAACCTTTGCTACCATTACTTTTGTATTGATTGTTCTTGTGTGTCTGACCTTTGAATAACAATCACACTATGACTGCTCTGAGGTTTCATACAATAATGTCCAGATGAATAGATGACTGTTCTGTTGGTCAGGCCTCATGTCAGGACGACGGAGAGCTGCGCTCGTGGCCTCTGAAGCCCGACAGGAGCAGAACCTCAATAAACTCCGTCCTGACCCGACCTGAACTCTTCAGCTCTTGAGGCCGTCATTGAACCCAGATCTCTTTTAATTTTTATTCCTAAAAAGCTGCGTGAAAGGGGAGCACTCCAACATGAAAGATAAGCATCATCATCAGTGACAAGCATCTTCACTGTTCATCAACGCATGTCAAATAGCACTTATCCCTGCTGGCACAGCAGCTTGTTGTTTGGTTTATTTGCAACCAAGAAAATTCCTAATTTACACTGATGTGTAATAAACTGCCATGTGCAACAGATGATATTGTGAAAACAGTGTGACATGTAACGACTATCACCAGAATTGACAGGATTTAAAAATGAAAGATTCAGAGCTAAAAGGGCCAGAAACTCAACTGTAAATGAACATGAAGGCCACATTTTCTCATTTTTTTGAAGCTGGATATATTTTGTAGAATCCAAGATAATTAGTGAGGGAGTTTCTTGCCACAATTGCATGTCTTACAATAAAATGTGTTTGTGAAGTGAGTGTGTGGTTGAGTGACTGATTAAAGGAAATAAAAATGTTTGCAGCAACAGTTTGTACTGTTTTGTCTCAAGGTGAATATTCTTTTCCTTTATTCATTTTCCCATGTCTTTCAATTTTGTATATTATAAATATCACTCTTTGTTAACGACAGAAATATAGAGAGAACTTGAACTGTTTACCAGAAAACAAAAACAAATGAGTATAAATACAAAGTGAGCTCCCTGATGATCTGCTCCTAGAGTAGGCCCTGTGTAATAAATATTGGCTTTTCATCAGCTTATTAGAAGGTTATGGTTTTTAATAGATGAAACATCCTGTAACCCAACATGTTCATCCTAAAAATATCTCACTGTTCTCAGACACCAGGACATTTATATATGATGGGATTTGGATAACTAATTATCATTAGTTAAGTTATTGTTAAAGATTCTAAACTTGTTCCTCCAGTCGAGATCTTCTTATTTAAGATCTGTGATGGTGAACTCATCATCTTTTGAGATTCAAGTTGTTAAAACTATCTCAAGCCATGAATTTGAAAACTAGGTTTAAAAAAAATGTGCACACCAGCACAACACTTCAACGTTGTCATATTAATGTATTTGAACATCTAGCAGTCAGATTACTTATACTCGTTTTAGGAACAGATCTTCATGACTGGCGACATGACAGCTGCAGTATTTCAGTCACTTGTTTTTGGTGGTATGATGAGACGGCCTTAGGTCTGAAGGTTCATATTCAGACAATCCAGTGAGAATGCTAACAGCACCTCATCCGCTTGAGCATCAAAATGACCTTTCGGCCTTCCTGTGAATCATGTTGAAGGAACATACAGCTCCACACTTGTTCTTTGGATCTAATCATCCCAAAAGAAACCACAAACATTTGTCCCGTATTTCATCAAAAATGTTTTGTGTCAGTTCCTTTTACGAATTAGTAAATTTATTTATTTACATAATTTATTTATTATTATTATTTAGTTTTGTTAGATCCAATGGATTTTTAAAGTTTGATGCCATTTAGAGTTTTACAGTCTTTTGTATTTCATACTGGTGAATTTGTAAATGTGATGTTTGAGAAAGGACAACATATCCCGTTAAAAAGACTGTCAAAAAAACCCTCTCATTTGCGCTTTTGGGGTGTTCAAACATTATTTGAATCTGATACTGCAGCCTCCAAATTTTTCTTTTTGTTTGTGACATTGCAGTCTCCCTCACAAGTCACCAAGGCAAGGTCTGCTTCATTTTTGCACAAGTGAAATAAACCGAAATGAGGGGACGGAATCACAAAAAAGGGGTACTTTTTGGAAAGCAGGTTTAGAGAATGAACTCTGAATGAGATAATAAGCCCAGCCGAATGAAATTCTAGAAAGCCACTCTGTGTGGAAAATCAGTGGGGTTAGAAAAAACGTAATTAAATCGCTCCGTTGCATTGATAGGATGGTGAAACGTGGATAGCACGTATTTCCTTTTTTTTTCTTTTTCTTTTTTCTTTTGCTCTAGCATTTCTTGAGGGGTGGTATGCTGACCGCTGACGTGAACGGTACAGTCCAGCCCCTCTTATAAAGTAAGGTTCCCCCCTTACCTTATAAGAGCGGCTGGCTCAGAGACCGCCTAGAAAGTGGATCAGCAGCCTCGGCTCGCAGACGCATCAGGTGCGCGCAAGGAGCGACTCCAAGACGCACAGTGAGAATGGTGAATGCCGGACTGCTATGGAAGATTTTTTAAGATATTAGTGAAGTGAAGTACGAAAATAAAGCTAAGGGTTTTACTAGAGCCTTCAAGTGAAGGTGAAATAAAGTTTAAAAAAAAACCCCCCAAACATCTAGAGGAGTGACAATGGAGACGCATCAGCGTAACAACCGCTGCTCCTAAGACCGTCATGAAGCAGCAGCTGGACAGAGATCTCCTCACTTTGGCGAATTGAATCAAGTTTATATCAACAGAAACAAGGAACCATGAACTTATCGGAGACCGTTTGGCTTTGGGAAGAGGAGACGAACCTCAGCAGAGTGACAGAAGAAGACCAGAAACTTTTATTCGGGATCGGCACGGATAATTTCATCACGCTGTTGGTGTTCGGACTCATCTTTGCGCTCGGTGTCCTGGGGAACTCCATGGTGATCACCGTGCTGGCCCGGAGCAAACCGGGGAAACCGAGGAGCACCACCAACATCTTCATCCTCAACCTGAGTATAGCGGACCTCTCCTACCTGCTCTTCTGCATCCCTTTCCAGTCCACCATCTACATGATGCCCACCTGGGTTCTGGGCGCGTTTATCTGCAAATTTATCCACTATTTCTTTACTGTTTCCATGCTGGTGAGCATCTTCACGCTGTCCGCGATGTCCGTGGACCGATACGTCGCCATCGTGCATTCCAGAAAGTCCTCTTCTATCCGGGTGGCCAAGCACGCTTTGGCCGGAGTGGTGGTGATCTGGATACTCTCTCTGGCCATGGCTGCGCCCATCATGTACTACCAGAATATCTTCCACAGAGGAGAGAATCACACCTTCTGTTGGGAAGTGTGGCCGGATCAGAACCAAAAGAAAATCTACGTCGTTTGCACCTTTATTTTTGGTTATGTGTTGCCTCTTCTGCTGATCACCTTCTGTTACGCAAAGGTAAGTCCCGCTCTCCAACTGGGTCATGAGCAATTCAATATTTATCCCAAGTTTATGAAATGTAAAAAATTACTTAAATATTCCGTTTTTCCTGACTTGCAGGTTTTAAATCATTTGCACAAAAAACTCAGAAATATGTCCAAAAAGTCTGAGGCATCAAAGAAAAAGGTATGTAAGCTGTCCTTCTGGATAACATCTAGATGTGAATAAACCTAAGTGACAAATTATTGGATAACAGACAGAAATGATGATTTAATTTGCTACTTGCTGAAAATTACTGCAGAATCACATGACTTGAAATCATGATAAAATGACTGTGAAATGGGTACAATTGAAAAAACAAAACAGACTCATTGTGTGAAACATTCCTCTTGTGAAAAATGCACGTCCAACCGGTTTTACGTCTGCCATGTTTCCCTCTGTCCGTCACCCTTCAGCTAGAACCGAGTGTTACCGTCTGCTGTGGTAATGATAACGCTCCTGATGACGGTGATTATGATGGGAATGATGACATCCTTTATTTAAGAAAAGGCACACAATTTTATTTTATTTTTTTTTTTACAGGAAATACCTCCTGTCTATTTGGATCAGTACATTTCACACTTCATATCCCTGCAGCCTTTTGTTGTCATGCAGTGATTCAAAGCAGAGGTCGGTGTTCTCGGCCCTGCCACAGGTGATATCATGGCAACACTGACCTGCACACATTATCCACTGAGGGATGAGTGTGTGCCGCAAATGCTGAACCATTTCCTCCAAATTCAACAGGCGGTTGATGGAAAGTATTTTGTCTTTGTTTCTCCTCTGGGCTAAGATGATAAATATTAATGTTATATTCCTCGCCAACCGCCACATGCCGGTAACACCGTCACAAGGCAATAAAATTGGCATTTAGCCTTCATATTGTGTGGGTCACTGAGCTCCCACGAAACCCAGTTATCTTCTGTCATCTACTTGATTGCCAGTCTTTCTGTCGGTCGGTCCGTCTGTCCGTCCATCTATTGTTCATTTGGTCAGTTTGCTTATCAGATAATTGTCTAATTTGAGAGCAGGACCTCTGATCCACTGGGGCACAGAACCTGATGAGAATGTGAACTTGTTTGGATGTGTACCCACCCTTATGCCACCAGATTGCATGAGGTTTCAAAAAAAAAAAAAAAAAGAAACTGCAAGAAGCAAAAGAGGAATTTCATGTCTCCTGATTTATAATGTCACTGATGGTGAATACACAGAGGAAATGTTAAACTGACAGCTTTGTGATTAACCATAAGATGACATTAAAGTTTGTAATACATAAATTATCTTGGCAGGGCAGCTGTTAAAATGTAAGCAGTATACAGACAACTTGGACACATAAATCAGATCTGAATAAGATCCCAGATGATTCCAGTTTGACAAACGGGTGCATAGCTGCCAAACAGCGTCAGTTTTACATTTTATAGCTGCTCTGTACTGTTAGTTCTTCTGTATGAATACAATTATAGCACCAGTGCCAAAATCAGTGTTTCCTTGATGGCATTTCTGTTTTGTCAGTAATATATTTAAGGTTAAGACTGAAGTGGAGTTTAACATTTAACATTCCTTATGAAGAATACACATGCTTGAGAAAGTCAAGACATCATCCACTTTACTGATAGTCAAGCATTCGTCCTTGACTGTGAGAGCAAGCTGTTCAAAAAGAAAGAGTAATTTCACAAGTTCAAACATTCAAAAAAAAAAGAAAATCCTTTATTGGATTTTGAAAATGTTAGAAACAAAAGGTTTTTTGAAGAAATGACAGACAAGGCTCCAGATCTCTGGATGACGCATGACTGGAGATGTGGATGAGCAGCAGCGTGAGGTGTTCTGCTCCCTTTGGCAGTACGACCGCTGTAACCCAGCTGCAGTGCTGCATGTGGCCTTGAGGGGTCTGAGCACACACACACACCACAGGAACATACACAGTACAATATGCAGATTTCTTTCTTTTTTTTTTATACTTGTTAAAATTCATGTTCAAACACACATTCTAGGACAAATGTTTCACATAGTGAGAAAATGAAGCATAACTTTAACGTCAGGTCTTGGTCAGTGACATCAGGCTATTCTATTGTGGCCCTGATCTCAGTGTGGACTTTCAGCTGCAGATATGGAGATGTCCTCGAGAGAAAAGTCCAACTGGTTCCACAGTATATACCCCCTCCCCCCTTTTTCTTTTTTAAATCCTTAAAAAGTACTTCAGTGCCTGAACAGTATGAAGGTGGATCACATTAGCTGTGTCGTGTAGCTACCAGATGTCCAAAGAACTATGAAAAGGATCTTGTATTGCAGAAAAGAGCTTAAAATGGCTCTGTAAAATTTTGCAGAATCATGTTTGGTTCCATCTGTGCAGAGTGTGATAGGAAGCCCTTTTGAATGCAGATTTGGTTTTTAGCAGCTAATTTCTTAGCTGCTAACATGTTTGTCAACCTATTTGGACGAAATGCATCAAGAAAACATTGTTTAGGACCCGAGAGCTGGAAACTGCTGCCTGACAGTCCTTATTCAGGCAAGTTCATTGCCTGTCCACTTTCTTTCTCTCTTATTAAAAGTCAATCTAACTCAATCTACCTTAGATGTTCCTCCCTCCCTCAAACAGGATGATCTGAAGCGGAGAGCTCCTTCTGTGTGCTTTCTTTAAGCATGAGCAGTCCGACAAGCAAAGGGTGCGTTCAACACGAGATGGAAACAAAAGCAGCAACGCCATTTGACCATATGCTGTCCTTGGCAGAAAACAGAGGGAATTTGTTCAAATAAGTCTAATCAATAGTTTGTGTGGTTCACCAGGCCTGTGATGTATAACCAGAGTCAGCTGGAAGGATCAAGGTTACTCCCACCACGGCTGTGAAACACGTCTAAGCAAACCCTTTATTCCCCTGCAGGAAAATGCAGCAGGAAACTCTCCAAAAGTCAAATGAATAAATGGAAAGAGTTTGTGCAAAGATGTGACCAAACCGTATGGATGTCTTTATGTTAGATAATTTAAAAGCAGCATGTTGAGTTTTTAAATTTATGACCCCTTGACTTATTGTTTGGAATACCAGAGGGACAAGAGTTCATTTAGCTCGGCAAACAATAATGTTTTCAGTGAATTATTATTTGTTAACCAGAGGTTAAACAGCCAGTAATTAACACTGCAGGATGAGGACTTATCAGTCAGTGATAGAGATCAGACAGGCCTCCACAGGCCACACAGATGGTTTGGGTGATCATAAAAATTAATTTGGCCTAGTCTTGAAATTGTTAGCAGCCTCCATGAATCACAATGAGAACACCTGTTGAACCGAGTGGAGGGGCATGATGCTAAAGTTGGACCAGCATCCTAAAAATCCAGCTTTGACTATCATCACTTGTGCATGCGTGATCTGTCAGACCCAAAAATGAGTCTTGTAATCGATCGTTTTTTACATGTGAGTGAACAGCTTACTGCTTTCAACAAGTAGGGACAGTGGCTAACAGACATGAACAGTATTATTTCTTTCTTCCGGTGGCAGTGCTGCTGTTTATGTTGGTGTAACTAATGGCTCTCATCTCAGGGGGTCGGCAGGAAGATATGAATGTGTTATGGAGACTATCCAAACAAAGCATGGTTAAAATACTTCTCCACTTAAACTGTGGGAACTTCTCTCTCTGGCTACTGTGTATGTGTGTGTGTGTGTGTGTGTGTGTGTGTGTGTGTGTGTATGTGTGTGTGTGTGTGTGTGTGTGTGTTTCAGACCAATATTGACCTTTCATATGAAACTGGATACGTTCCAGTCTGATGTCTGATATGAGCAATAACCAAATTACACCCATTGTCACTAATTAAATTACTGCCATTGTCAGTAATCAGATTACTACTGCTGTTACTTATTTGTATCTCAATAAACTGACAATATTTTTATATTCAGTCACACACACATGACCTAATGCCTACTCCACACACGCACACGCACACACGCCGCACACACACACACACACACACACACACACACACACACACACACACACACACACACACACAGGCATTTAACTCAGCTCTGTAGATGCTGCTTTGTGCTCAGTTATTAGCCAGTAGCTAACTCCATCTGACGGAACTACTCTAGTATATTCTAATAATACTTAGTACCACCCACGCCTCCTTTAATTCCTCTGTCCAGTTCTGATGATATAATAATGAAAAAGGGAAGTGGTTTTGTAGCAGATTAAAAATATTTTTCATAAAAATAGCTATAAAGAGCAGACACAAAATAGAACATTACATACTCTTTTATGCTATTAGCTGCTGTACATATATACATGTTACATTTAGACTATTTTACCATACACATATTAAAACAATGAATCACAAATGTATGATTTCCTGGGAAATTGAAGAAATGGAGTTTCCTCTTGTGGCCTAATTTGAATACATGTGCCTTGTGCTTGTGTGTAATGGAGCTCACCTGTACAGGAACCTGGGCCCCTCTGCTGGTAGTTGAACTGCAGCTGCAGCTCTGCTTCATTCACCCATTTCTTGATCACCTTAGGCAGGCAGCCAATCATGATTATTTACATTTTTGTCTTGTTATAATTCAGATATCAAACATAATGGAATTAATTATCAGTGAGGAGTTTTTTGAAAAATACATCTAACAGCCCAATAAGCCACCATTGGCATTAACAAGAGCTTGACAGGTAATAAGTGTCTGCTGAGACAAGACTAAATTTTAAGAAGAAGAAGCTTTATTTGTCATTATACAATTATACAATCATACAACGAAACTGTGAGGTCAGCTCACTGTTATGGGTGAGTTTGTCACATTTCTGTCGCTATTACATTTGCAATTCACTGTTAACATATAAAAATTAAAAAAATTATAGAAGAAATGGTTCTGAACAACCAAAAAAAACCCAAAACAAATATGACCAACTGGAACAAAAATGACTTGATTTTTCAATTTTCAGAAAAAGACATCAGTCTTATCATTTTTCTGGAACAAGCAGCATGAAAATCATTTTTCACTTACTGAAATTCAGATTATTCTTATATGATTTATTCTTTTTTTTTTTTTGCTGTTACATAACAACCCGGCTCATTTTCCAGTTCACATAATGTTCCTTTTGAAATTCATTTTCTATATTAAGAACCAATTAGCTCAGGGTTAAATTCAGTTGTAACCCAGGAATGCAGTGTGTGTGTGTGTGTGTGTGTGTGTGTGTGTGTGTGTGTGTGTGTGTGTGTGTGTGTGTGTGTGTGTGTGTGTGTGTGTGTGTGTGTGTTGGGTCGGCAGTTCAGGCACCATGTTATTAAGTGTCATGATAACATTTTCCAGCTGAAGCCTTGGCTATTCTGAGTTGTACCCGACGTAATCCACTACTTTCAGACATCCCATAATATTGAAAAGAAGTACTTCCCACATTAACTTATTACATTATTTCAATTTTACGCAGCCATTTTCAGTATGTTTGAAAATCTCAAGGTTCACTGAAAAAGTGATCTGATCTGGTGAGAATGTGCACTCAGTAGGAGAGAATGAAATCAGTTGTTCCCTGGTGACTGTCCTACTCCGCCTTTATCCAGTCACACACACACACACGCACACACACACACACACTCTCAAACACGCACACATTCTTCTTCTTCTTCATCTCTGGTACTCTGGTAAACCCATTTGATGTATCGAAACAATTTGCCCACATGAGTGAAGATGTGTTTTTAAGTGTGATTTCTCAAATTTTCACCATTTCATGTTTTCACATTATCTCATTTAGACATTTCTCTGAGACAATGAGATCCACATCTCAAACAAAAATAAGATTGTGCCATTAATGCTGACATTATTTATATTTATCGCTCTCTGACTCCAGAGGGTGAATGTTTTGCTGCCCACTAAGTGTCGTTCCTCTGTTCTCCGTGGCTCCAGACTGCTCAGACTGTCCTGGTGGTGGTGGTGGTGTTCTGCCTCTCCTGGCTCCCTCATCACATCGTCCACCTGTGGGTGGAGTTTGGGACCTTCCCGCTAAATCAGGCTTCCTTTGTGCTGCGGGTGGCCGCCCACTGCCTGGCGTACAGCAACTCATCCGTCAACCCAGTCATCTACGCCTTCCTGTCGGAGAACTTCAGGAAGGCCTACAAACAGGTGTTCAAATGCCAGATTGGAAGCGGTGACTACCCGCTCAATGACATCAAGGAGATTCGCAGCAAAGCAGACACACCACCCTCAACTAACTGCACCAACGTTTGACTGCCGGTCTGTGGACGGTGACATGAAAAGTAACTATGGCAACTGTCAGTGAGACTGTAAAGGTACGATGGCAGAGCCATCCGTCATGATGAGTAAGGTTGCTTTGATATTGTTAGATCTGTAGTATTCCACATAAGCGCTGTTCATTATACCTGGACTAGAGGACACAAAGGCATTAATGTTGCTTGATATCATTGCTCCATCTTTTATTCTGTCTCCTCCTCCAGTTTGTTGAAACTCCTCCTTTTATAATAAAAAACCTGTGGTGTCTCAAACTCGGGAAGGAATTTCTGCCTGAAGCAATCTCATTTAGCTAGTAGATGTTATTTACATAAATCTTTGTTTATTTTACAAGCAACAGCAACAGGAAAATGATGAAAATGTGTTTTCATATTTAATAAAACTATAGAGCAGGTGAGAGTCCACATCGACTACATCTCACCAGGTATTTTCTCATTCGATCACCACATCAGTCATTTTATTAACATTAAACAGTGGCTTCTCCAGAGATCACAAGGCGCTGCATTAGTTTTTCCCTCTGGCCCAAGAATCTTAATGATAACCTTCAGTGTGTGATGCCACATTTCCTTGCATTGTCTTCATGTTTATGATTAAGGAGCAGGTATTCGGTCTGTGGAGATTCCTGTTATTGTCAGGATTGTAAGAAGAACTCCTCCTGGTTTGGAATTCTGACCCCAGTTCTTGACATATAGTGGCATTTTTTAAAAATGTATTTTGGTTGAAGTGGGATTTATCAGGGCACCGGTCAACAAAAGAAGAAAAAAAAACAGCTTTTGTGTTCCACTGTTAGAACTTATTTAGAATATCAACAGTACCATAAGAACAAAACGATATTCACCATATGGTCCTGAGTTGTACAGAGCAGTTAAGAAAGCATTGTACCGTATCTAATTTACCTTTGAGTTATTCTGAAGCAAAACTTACTGTAATTTTTCGGTTCAAAATGAGCTGTCCTTTATTGCTATAAAACCTGCTTGTTAAAGCCTCATTTCATTTGGTTGTTCTATTTTTATGATGTTTCAGCTGTTGTGTTTTGCTGTAAGATTCATCCAGGCTGTTGGACATTTAAAATCTTACTTCGTATCCTTTGTAACTGCGATCTTTCTAAACACCAAAGCAGTCCGACTAGAAAAGAAGAACCATGACGTTGTATGTTGTACATACTGTATGTGATGTACCAAGCCTCCACACTGGAGCTTATCCCAGTATGAAGAAGAAAGCCATTCAATGAAAGAACAGAACAGACTTTTACCCTTTCCAACACTATGTAGGTTACATCTTTGTGGTGGATTTGGAGGAATCTTTTTCATTATTTGCTCCCTTTATATACGAAAAAAGAAGTTCAGTGTGGATTTTCAGTTTGATGGAAGAGAGTGAGCCGACAGGATTGTGCTGCAGCAACTGATGTGACTTCATAATAATCAGCATCATCAGCACGCTGGTGATTCTCCCCGTCAGCGAGGATCTCAGATGTAAGAGTCAAGGATTATTTCCAGAGAGCAGAGAAGGCGCAGCTGATTACTCTGCTCAGTGTGGCACTGACTCCACACACGGTGATATTCCTCTATGTCTGAGAAGAATGAAGTTGGGGTTTTTTTTTTTTTTTTTAATGGGACAATTTCACAGTCGTTTAAATTAGGAGACAGAGAAGAATGAACGTCCTGTGGTTGATGACGCAGATGTGAAACATGGATCGTGTGTTTTGCTTAAAAAACATCAATGCAAAGAGCACATGAACAAAAGAATATTTTTTCATTCCAAATGCAATGTTTAACTTCCTATTATAGTAGAAAACGGTTCATAAATTACAGTGTGTTCTTATTTATCCTTACATAATTATTTAATTAGAGTATGCCTTTGTAAATACAAAAACAGAAACAGTAAACAATAAAATAAAGTAAAATAAACAAAAATAATTTAAAGCACGTACTTGTTAGCTTGAAAACCTGTGGCTGTGAACTGAATCTGGATTCACGCGGTGTGTTTGGTGACTCGTGTAGATTTATATTTATAGTGTAATTTCCTTTTCCCAAGTTTTCCCTATGTTTCAGTACGTTGATTAAAAAAGAGCATGCAAAAGCAAACATACTCTGAGCATGGCGCAGGGCAACAGAGTTTATCCATACAGAGAAACATTGATAACATTATTGGTCCGCGATCCTCTCCACATTCTGGATGACAAAAAAACAGCTAAGAGGTTAAAAGCTTTAGGTTATTGACAAAGTATAAGCAATAAAAAAAATAGTTTGCTATGTTAGTTACTGTATTTGGACTGTTGATCTAACACCTTTCTGGTCCCATCAAAGACGCAAAGCGCTTTACAATACTAGCCAGCATTCACCCGTTCACACTACCGTTCATACAATGGTGACTTTGTCACAATGTGGCTGTGGCATGCTAACGATTAGCTTTGGCTACCTAAATCTGATGCACTCTTCTGCAGTGAAGGGTTGTAATAATCTTGAGATATTCTGCTGTTTCTTTCCTTTACTAATTCAGTACTTCGTTTTTGGTTCCATTCTTGAGAACTCACATTTTCATTTTCTATTTTTAATTAATTTGCATGATGCAATTTATACAGCTTCTCAGTGCTTTGTGTTTTACTGAAGTTGTCTTTGAGTGTGTTTCAGCTTTTCTTCTCGTACTTTCAGCTGCACTCTTTAAATTAACATAAAAAAAACAAAACATCAATGTCTTGTCTGTTTAATGGTTCTGTGCTTGAAATGAAAATATGAGACAATGAATCCTCTCTGAAGAGCTTTATATGCTATTTTGAAATATATTCTTGCATTTGATTATGTCTTTGTGCAGTGTATATATTACAACTATATTAAATTTTGTGGCAAATCCTTGCAGAAAACCTTTTTTTTCTACCACAACACCTACTTTTCATTATTTAAATTCTTTCTCAAACATGAAAGTCTTCTAAAATGTATTCCCTTGTTTCCTGGATGCCTTCATGTCTATAAAAGGAATTTATTCAGCTTCATATCTCTGTCCATAACAGTGAGTTGTGACCTAAAGACATAAACTAGCAGGCTCCCATAAGGTTACTGTCAGAGTTTGGTTTTGTTGATGGGGCATATTTCCTGGCATAAAGTTATCTCAGTGATTCCTAAGAGGTCTTAGGAAACAGCCTGTATTCCCATTATGTCTCGGGCTGTAAATATCTGGTAAGAACGGGCATTTTTCATCTCAGCTATATTTAATAAAGGAGAATATCTGATGCGGCAAATGACTTTAGAAGGAGAAACAGTGGTGGCGTCCACAGATGGTCTGCTGGAGTTACTCAGGGGATATTTAATGAGTGATATAAACTCGATTCAGGGGAATAAAGGCTTGTTTCAACTTTAAAGCCCATCATGGCACTGGTAGTAATCTTTTCCCAACATTGCTGTATATTTTGTTCACTGAAACTTCAAGGCAGAGACAACATACCTCTGCCAACACCACTATGTAATCGTGCAACCTTTAAAATTGGAAAATATTTTCCAGGATATGTCAAAACAAAAGCCTTGCAACTATTCTCACGATCCATTTTGTATCACTGTGAGAAAATCGTAGATTGCTGTGTCGCTGAACCCTTGGCAGGTCATCGAAAACACGATGCCGCTGTTTTCGGATCATCCTTGGGCCAAATTAAGTAAGATCACATGGTTCCTTAACCCTGGAGCCAACTGTACTATTGGTATCTGGAATCATGTTTTTATCATTAACAGTCTGTAAAAAAAAAAAAAAGTTTCCAGAAAAGTGGATCCGGACCTATTTTTCATCTAGATAGATAACCTTATCTTTCTCAGATACATAAATTCATAAAGTACTCTATGCTGTGTTCTGTACAGTCAGCCAATAGATACTCCCCTTCAATATATACTGTTTGATCAGATCCAGTTATACAGTCAAGGGGAATATTGTCCATGCCTGGATATTTTTGCTTTGAGTCATTATTTCTCGTGATACAGTACTGTATTAGCAAAAGGTTTAAAAATGGCCATATGTGGCCATTCGTAGGAAAGAGAAAAAAGTGAACGAGAATCACCTCCTGTACTCAAATCTGTCTCAAAAGCTAATCAATTCTCAATTGAAGATACGTCTCTTAACAATGTATCATCAAAATGCTTTAACAACTTTTCAAGACACCTTACGAAAAAGCCGACAAGCAACTCTTAAAATTAATGGAGCTAAAAATGACAGTTGAGTGAACTGAAATTGAATCAATAAGTAATACAAAGAAAACTGCCTACTTAAAAATGAATGAGATAATGAGATATCATCAGCATTTTAATGTTAAAAGGCTAAAAAGAAATGAAAGAAACCACAATGTAACATCAGGTTATGGGCCATGCAGTTTCCTCTTTCACTGTGAAATAAAATTTAAATAATGCTTACTGAGACATCTATAAATCAAGGAGTTAGTCCACTGATTTAAAGACCCAAGAAAGCAAGTTGATTTCAGCTGATTAAAAACTGCTGCCCCAAGTCCTAATAAGACAAACTGATTGGACAACACTTCACTAATCAGTCTAATGGGGTGCGGGTCCCCGTCAGCGGTGGGACCAATCAGAGAGCAGCTGAGAGGCACTGCTTGGTCACATCTGGGAAGCTGCTGTCTGACTCACATCAGGTGTCTGGCCCACCCAGCAGGCTGCTGTCTTGACTTCTATCGCACTGATGATGAAGAGTAGTGGAGGAAGAGGAGGCCGGTATGTGCAGTAACATTCATAAACCACCGATCAAGTAGCCAGCATGGTTTCATCAGACGCTCCTCTCCCCTGGAGGAAGGAAAGGGCTCATTCTGTATGATATTAATACCTGAATTTCATGGGTCAGCAATTTAGCTTGTGAGGAAGGAAACTTCTTGGTGGGGCTGACTGGAGTTTATTAAATAAAGTTTATAAAAACTAGTTTTGCTTTTATTTCTCTTACTCTGTTAATTTCTAAGGATGTTCTCCAAATGGTTTAATACTGAATATTAATTAAATAACTGTTGTTTAAATGGCACTAACTTCAGTTTGAAGCCTGCCAGTCTGAGTGTGATAATGGAAACAGATACTTTAGCTACTGAAGTCAGGAAGTGTGCAGCGTTCCTTGCTTTTGGATTCAGGATGCAAGAGGAAGCAGATAAGCTCCTCGACACAACCCAAAGTGAGAGGACAGACAGAGAGAAGACCTTGAGCCATGCAGCGCCTTGATAAGCCCACCCTGAAAGGACGTGAGCCTCAACTACCTGCTCAGATAAAGAAGAAGCTGTTGGAGCCCTCCTTTCTGCTTGTAAGTGATTATGGTCATATATTTTACATCACACACCCTCATTCATTCTGCATGGCCAAGTGATAATACTTACAGTTTAATACAGTTTTTCAGATGTATGGCAGGCATATACATTCATGTGGATCAGGCGTCTGCAGGTGGCTACATACATTTAAAAAAAAGCGCAGTTATTGATGTAAACATGAGATGAGAATTGGACCCTAAAAGTCTGTGATTGGACTCATTTTTGAGCTTGTTTGCCTCTTGGCTGAATCATTGCACTCAGAGCAATGCAAAAGCAAGTTCAAGTTGCACCGGGATATATTTGATGGTTCACCCTCTTATGCTTCTTTTCATCTGTCTATGCTCAGAAAAACTGATGAAATCAATGATTTTATGTAAAACTCTGCTCTGAGAGGTGTTGCTCAATCATCTCAGACTTCAGCCAGGAAAGCTTTTTTTTCTTTTTCTCTCAACGTGTATTAAAAATCACCGAGGTGACTAGCAGTCTGACATGTGCACAAAAAGTAATCAATCACCAAAACTAGTAAACTTCTGATCACACCAAGAAATGTAATACAATCCATGCAAGGTACACCTCTGTTGGCATAGCCAACATACATACATAGCACATGCATGTCCCTTTTGTCATTATCCACTCTGCTTATCTGAGATTGTAGACTGGCTTACAATGACCTGGGTCGAACACTTCACAGCACCATGGGAAAATAATCAGTATTTTTTCTTTTCATTTCAGGTTTTATGACTGCCTCCTCTATTCAGAAGATTGATGTTGAATTGCGTCCCCTGGATCTGTGTGACTGCAATCACTTATTCTGTGATTGTTATTTCTCCAGTAACCTAAAATTGACAGACATGGTATTGGCTGCAGGTTTAGATCCCTGCTTGCGTGATTTAAAGAGTGAAGAGTTTTTTTTTTCCTCTCTGTTTTATTAAAGTTAAAAAAACAAAACAAAACCAACCTTCAATGATATTCAGACAGGAATGCCTCAGTAGAGTTTGGGACACATGATTTAGATCTCACCTGGAGGCAGTACAGCTTTGGTGAGTAAAAGACAGTAACACATTTTAATGATACTTGGTAGGGCAGTTGTGCATGTAAGAAGGAATAACTTAGTACACTTTGGTATAGATCCAGATTAAGTAGCAGGTCCAGGATCTTTTTTTTTCTTAAAAGTCCTATATTATGCAAAATTCAATTATTTATGATTGTCTGTGGTCCATATTCAGACAGCCCAGAAAAGGGGGAAAAAAAATAGCTGGAAGGAAATGCTAAAGGTGCTCAGAGTTTGCTGTGTCCCCACACATATATACAGAATACGGCAAAATGCTGTAAGTCCAAGCCACACCCACTTCCAGAAAGGGGCGTGACTATTCTAAACACATTACACTTGAAGGCACACACAGACCAGATGGCTGAAAAAGAAAAGTGCACAGATGTCACGTAATGCAGGCAAGAAACTTCTGACATATTTTACTTCAGGTTCTTAAATAAAACTGTTTTTAAGAGAATAATATTGGATGCTGCAAAATAGCACTTGGATTGTGATACATCTTGTCGTAAGGGTTGGAAATTTACAGGAAGTGAAGCCATTAAAATTTGAACTGGATCCATATAAATGAGCATATTACTATTTTTTGACCACTTATTTTTGGAAGTTTTTTTCTCAATTATGCTTTAGGTGCAAGATAGATTACCGGAAAATCTGGACAAAATGAAAACGTAGTCTCTCCGAAAAGATGGAGCATTGAATTTTAGACATAATGTTCACTTTCTTTCACATTCCTGAGCCATCTATTGTGATGGAGCACATATCTTTGCTGCAGGGCCATGGCAGAGATATGCATGTTTTAGTTCCCAAATGAATTACGTCAGTTTATTCTCTGTGTTTGCACCTTTGCTCATGTCTAACAGTTCTGCTGTCTCTCCACAAAGCAGATGATTATATTGTTCATTTAACCATTTCTCACAATTAATGGAGTCATGGTTAGTGTACATCATGCAAGATGTCAGAACCAACACCGACATACAGTATAACCCACATCAGTGGAGAAATGCCAACTCATATTTGATTTTTTTTTCATACCACTGCACCTCAGAGTGGGGAAATATTAAGTGGCTGCAGGATTTATTTTTTTCCTTGTATTGCGCTGCTGTTTGGACCAAAGCTGCATGTCCACCAAAGCTTTAAGGAAATGGAATGTGCTTCTCCATCTGGAGCGTACAGGCCGACCCGTACACCATAAAAAGACCAAACATGTTTTATGGCGATATGTGACCATGACAGCCTGAGGAGTGAAGATGAATGTGTGGTGAAGCAGTTTACTTTACATTCCTCTCTTCACAGTGTGAAGACTGATCGTCCTATCCACAGCCTAGACTGTATCTGTGAGAGCAGGCTGTAGCACACAAAGACAACATCAGGTGGAACAAATTGGACCTGAACTCAGCCTTAATCAAGAGCCAGTGCAGATTTTAGGACCGACCTCAGACCTCCAACAGAAACGCTTCAGAGTTAACATTTAAACCACAGACATGAGACTCTGTGGTCTGGCTATCAATGTAACAAGATTTTACTTAAAAATCACTTAAATCATTAAATCCAGTGTTTAAGATGATGTGCTGGAAATGCAATCTTGATGCATGATAGCACATTAACTACTTTATATTCAGGTCAGGATTCTCACCCATGCAAAGGCTTCATGGTTGTGTCCTACTGCTGACACATCAACAATGTTCCTGAATGGGTCAGCCACTGTACTAGCTACAGGCCCCCAGGCTGGAATATTAATGTCCTGTTAATAGGTGAACCATGAAGTTCTTTCATCATGTCTTAACCAGCGTGATGACTTTCAGAGACACATTAATCTGTTACTAAGACCTCTGTATGTGGGATCTGCAATTATTCATTGATATCTATAGGTTATACTGTATACAACTGTCATATGGCCCAGGGGGGCTAACCCTAAAAATTATATTTCAGGTTTAGCGGCAAATCCAAAGTGGCCTGAGGCATGTTTGAATTTCACCACAGGTTTGCTGACTGGCGTTCTGCTTCAGTATCTGTTTGCATTTGTAGCCAAAGCTAATAATGCCTCTGGTGGATCATTCTGAAAATGACCGGTGATCAAAACCATTATCACATGCTCAGTATTAGCCACATATGTGCTGTTACAGCATGTACTGTAAGTGTGCTCACGTTTATTCTAAATGTATTAGTATGGAGTGCATCACATAATTCAATCTCACGAAGAGAAAACAACTTCCACATCTAGTGACTCTGACTGTAATCCAGCCGAACAAAGGAAAACACATGGAAATCCTAAATGCATGCTTGAGCACAGAGGTGAATGACAGATTTTCACCAACATTTTGTCATTTTGACTAAAAATGTCAACTTGTATGGTTTCATTACTGGATGACTAGCGATGAGCTGCTTTGTCCTCACCTCTGTGCAGGAGCCGGTGTTTACTGAGGGAGCTTCCCCCCGTGAAACCACACAGGTGTCAGCTGCTGACTTCTCTTCACTGTTTCACATTCAAGCGTTGCTCCCCCCTGACTGCAGCTGAGTATCTTACTGTCACCAGACGGAGTCGGATACTATTTATTATGAATACGAGGAAAATCAGAATCAATGTGTGCAAACAAGCAAGATAAAAAATAAAAAACTCCCAACAATAAGTGCATTTTTAAGCAAAGAATAAGTTCATGCAAGTTGTTCCTGTTAATTATAATTCTTTTTTAATTGCATCTCTGAGAGAAAGGTTATCTTAAGCTTAAACATTTAAAGGGACAAGAAAGTCAAAATGAATCCTGGGCATTATTTGAAGTACATAATTAAACAAATGTTTTGGTGGCATTATTATTTTTTTATGATCAATGGGGACCTTGGACAAACAAAATATATCATAAGTTTACAATGCACTCCCTCACAGCGGAAGTGACGCAATCGTAGACATCTGGGTGAATCCATATCAGCGCCATTATATATATATGGCAAGTGACAACATACTAAGCCAACATTATCACACTTATTTTTCAAGAAATCATCTCAAATGAAGATGTATCACTTCATTGATCGTCTTGTGCTGCAATGGCTGCCCTAACTGATGAAGCGACGGGTGTCGCTAATGACGCCTGACCCCATGTGATGGTGCTGCTGCAGCGCAGATTTTAAGGTTTCCTGACACCAGGGATGATACCAGACATCTGGAAATGTTTTTTTTTATTTTCATATGATGATAAACAAAATATGTACAGTATTACTGTGCTTTAAAATGAGTTTACTGTCCCTTTAAATATATAAAATATAAAAAAGCTGATAGAGTCAGGATAGACACGGCAGACAAGGTGACTGCAGCATCCATTTTCCTCTACATAATGCTGATGTTTTCCCTTTTGTATTTCCTCACTATACTAGAATTAAAACTATTAAACCAATATTACAATTACATAAAAACAAGACATTAACTGAATGAAATAGTTCGTTTCCAAGTACTCATGAATGTAGGCATGGGTAATTAATTCATTGAATGATTAACTGGGTCTGAACCCAAAGAAATTCAGACTCATCAACAATATAGCAGCGTTCTTAGTTTTACGGTCTTTCGGTATTAATGTTCTACTCTAAGAACAAATATTAACCTTATTCAGTTCCTGTTCATATGTGAGAGGACACGCTGTATTATTCATGGTTGGCTTACATCAAAACAATATCTTATAACATCATAAAATATTACCTTATAAGGCAGGAAAAGAAAGACGAGTCGATTTTTTTCAATTAATGTTTTATAGAAAAATCAGCATATTTATCCCGCCCATTTTTTTTTCCAGCACAGAGCAGCACTTCAAGTGTAACAGTTATTCCAGCATTACTGTATTCATTTGTTCAAGAGCATTTACGAAACTAAATTCTTATAAGGAGACAAAATATTTTAGTTTTCAAATTAAGTAGAAAAAACAATCTGATAACATGGCAAATCAACAGGTAACAATGTAATAAAATACACTGACAACAGCATTTGAATTGAGATATGTACCAATCAATAACTCAGACCTTATATACAGAATAAAACAATAAAACTGTGAAATGAGATGTTTCAAGAGTGCACATACTGCAGAAAGTCTGGCATACCAGTAAAATACATCTAGGCATATATTTTTACAGCATTTTTGATCTTAGATTATTTGCTCACTTACAGTTCACCTGTAGTTAGTACCTGAAGTTCATCTAGAGCTTTTCAGCAACACATCACATACATATTCACATCTCTCTGACAAATGTTCATCACCTAAAATCAGCATCACAATGAGCATACTCTATCAAAGATAATCATGACAATGAAATGAATCCTTGCATAGCAAGAGGCAAGACTATGAAGTTATATCAGTCTGAAGAAGTGCATCTAAAAATATAAAACTATATGAGTATAAATATGCTTGTATTCCACAATCCATCAACGTCATTTTAGGGACAAGCCTTTCAATGTCAGTCAACTCTTGTCGCTGCTATTTAAACATTTCTGGAATGGTATTGTAGAATTAGCATTCTACTCTACTGTATGTACCTGAAAGCTAAGACACTATGTGAAACAAAAACCAACACGTGGGCTTATCTGATTCGAATAAATCTAAAAAGACATGCTGCCTTCACCCACTGAAATGGATGACTGAAGAAGAGCTCCATCAATAGTTCATGATGCTGTTGTGAAGTCACTGACACATACAAAAACAAATATCTTTTATGTGTTTAGATGTTTTACACACATTCACAACATGATAGCCACACAACTAATCATTCATACAATTGTCACACTTTCAAAAGTGTCATCGTCAGCAAATTTGAAGTATGTTTCCCGACTTTGTGTTGAACAGTGACCCAAATTTTAGGACTTCACACTTATGTGGACCTTTTGCATCATTTTATCCCACTGTTCTGTTATAATTCTTGAGTACAAGCCAGAATAATTTTGTGAGGTCATTTTTGTGAGATCTTTACTTACCAAATGTGAATCAGTCCACCCTTGAAAGTAGATGTTGACGCAAAACTTACAAAAACCTCCCTTATTCATTATTCAGACATTACAAGACATAAAGGACGTACCATGCAAAAACATAAAGCCACGTCGACCCAGAGGCTTAGAAATGTACCGACGCACAAGAAACATCAGTGGTTCTCTCTATGTTAGTCGATCATCATTTCTGCACATATTATTCAAGTTTTTAAAGCAAATTAATACATAAAAACGTGTTTCTGAAAGGGTTAGTCATTATCAATGTTTAGTGTCATTATTATTAGAATTATTATAATTCTGAATTATTATTATCTTAGTTTACCATTGCTACAAGCAGTTACTACTTTCAGTATTCTTTAGCATTAATTAGTGAGAGGACATGTGTGATAAAAGGTTTGGTGAGATTGTGGTTCCAGTGATGATCAGGCCCTAAAACTCCAGCTCCTCTGAAAGGGCTGCAGGGGTTTCTTGAAACTGAAGAACATGAGAGAAGGTTTGAGTCGCTGGGTTTTCTCAGGAATGACAGCAGCTTTACTTTCCTCAGTGGGAAAACGTTTGTGGTAGACTTCTGGGTACAACCTCTGGAACTGAAAGAAGGAAAAGCAGAAGGATTTGGACATTTATGCAAATTTTTTAACATGTAGACTTTAGATGTAGACATCAGACACCATCTCTCAGACCTACACTTTTGATGATTCTACTTTTAATATCTTCCTTCGGTTAATCCAGCCGTACCTGTTTCAGTCGTTTCCTCTTGTCTTTGGCCGGGAGCTCTTTGTCTGCGATCAAACCTTCCAGCAGCTCGTTCAGGGGGATCTGGGTTCCGATCACCTTCTGCTCCTCACATTCTACCCTGCGGATCTGTTTGCAAAAAGCTGGAGATGCACTGAAGTCTGTATCTGATCCTGCGTATTTGATCTGAGGGAAGACACGAAGGACATGCTGGTTTAATGCATATATCTAGCTGAAGAACAAGCTGGAAAACCTGTGTGGAAGAAAGGAGTAGGAAAGTCACACGAATGTCAAAATCAAGTCTTAAATCCACACCAGTTATGACCACTGGAGTGCTGTCAGTGAGAGAACCCACTGTGGTAGCAAAGACAATAACAGTATATATTAATATTAAGAGGGGTGCACAGGCAGGTGAACATCCTGATGAACTGTTATCGTTATGTTAGAGTGACAAAAAAAGCACAGGGAATTATTGTTCACAGACAATGTGTCTTACTTGGGAGTCTTACTGTTTAAGTCAAAGTGCCAGATCACAGTACTACAGCATTTCACAGGTGCCTGAAGGCTTATCTGCTAGTTAGAAATATAATTAATCTCTAAGGAGCATCAGTTTTGCAAGGAGGGTTACTATTTTTAAAATTGTGTTTTCAGACCCCCCGCAGCGTGGGCTGTATAAGCTTTTATGTCTGCTGATAAGACTGAACAATAAAACCGATCAGGTCTGCATCTCCAGACCAAACAATGTAGATCAGAGACAGTTAGTAATCTATGTTCTGCATTTTCTGATGCGTCTGTCAAGACAAGATACATACAGAATAATTACCAAGCTGCTGTGTATGGACAAAGACAAGAAAACGTCCCACCATGAGGTCAATCTAATAGATCGGAACAAACGCTTAAAGAAAACTGTGCCACTACCTCTGCTAACATTCCACTATAGCGATATCACGTGCGTTCACGATCACAGATGAGAAAGAAGGTGTTCATTTATCACACAACAAAAGAACCAGCAGGAATTTCAAACATCACTGCCTCCTGCTGGTATGTAACCCCCTTCACTTTCTTTCAACTGAAAAGTAAACTCTTTTTTTAAGGAATGCAATGGAAACTTTCCAGAAGAGGAAATTATCAGTACTTTAATTAACAAGACCAAAGTAAAAAAGAAGACGCACAACAAGGCGGTTCAAAATGCTTGCGGCAATACAGAGACATAAAGTCTGTGTCCGCTGTTGTCATCTTAAACGCTTGGGTTTCAGTTGGGCAGCCTCTACTGCCTAGTGTTTCACACTGGTGTCTGTGGATCCCCCAACACGGCAGCGTTGATTTGTATTTCTGTTGTTTCCTAGCAGGTAGGATACATGGAGGCATTCACTCAACACACGGTCAGTGGAGATGAATTATTAGCCGCTGAGCTGGAGTTGATTGAATTCTGTTGCTGAAAGGTTACAATGAATAAAGTTGACCCTGAAGCAGAAAGTACTAAAAGTAAAAAAAATTAAAAAATCTCTGGACTGTGGCCATTCTGACATTTTTAGGTTTTCCTATAGCAAGGAACTCACACCAGATAAAGGAACAGCAGCTTCAGTGGTGCTGTAATTGTGTTGCCATCAAATACCAGAGTAATAAAAAACAAGTTCTTTATATTACATTGATTTTTACACTAATTTCATGCAGTTCTCAAGAGTGCTGTTGATTGTCTGCTCTCACCTCTGTCCCTGTTCCAGCCTTCTATCTCACATCTCAGTTTGTTTTAAGGAGCAAATGCCAAGAGCTACCTTTGCCAGATGGGACACTAAACCCTCAGCTAAAATTCAGGCTCTGAGAGCCTCAAACTCCTGCAATGAATGATTCTCGCTGAAATAGCAATGCATGCAGAATCTAGAATTTGTGTGTATCAAATTGAAACTGTTCCACAAATCTGCAATTTATGCTGAGCAAGATGATCTGGCACACTGTTTTCACAGAGGATCCAGATATGGCTTGGACTGTCAGAGGCAGCAGATGCGGCAGATAGTGGCTCCATGGGAGTGTGAAGGGCCACATGCTAATCTCCTAACAGACACTCTCGAAGCTCATCAGGTCATGCATCTATGAATTTCAACTGCAGCAAACGTGCTACCTGAACTCTTTTGAGGTGGGACAGGTGTTCCTCAACCTGACGGCGAAGTTTGGATGGAACCTGGAGGATGGTGCTGTGGTGCTCCATCATGAAGGTCACCAGTTTGGTGGCAAGTAGCTCATCCAAGTCCATCTCATCCACTGAGCCCAGAACACAGTGGGAGAACATCTGCACCATCTGGACAGAGAACACAGGGTTATCACATTAATTTAGAAGCAAGAATCTATAATTCATACATTTTAGAAGCAACCCATAGAATAAATTAGTTGCACACCTTTAAGTTACTTTACTGGTCAGCAGTTTCTGTTAATATAGTCCATGGAAGTTTTGGTGGAACGGTGCGTGTAGATTTCCACCTCCAACAAAAACACTATTAAGTCGTACTGACCTCTGATCGTAGGGCACAAGTTAATTAAACAAATGAAGGAAATGATCTCAGTGCAGTGAAGGTTTTCACACTGACAAATGTTAAATTAGGGTTCTGTTCTTGAGACGGATCAGATTTATTTAAGGTAAATAAATACAACCTTTTTTTCCAGAGCTCCTTTGGAAGTTATATCTCCCAAATCAATGACCCTTCACTGTGTTAGGGTTTTACTCTGAACAAAACCCTCTTCGGTTCTTTGAATTCCTAACAACAGCAAAGGCAAAAAATAAAACAAAGCTATCGCTGACTAGAAGAGAAACATAGCAGAAACCAAAAAGCCTGCTGGTCGAAGAGGAATCAGCCTCAATAAATAACTTGATTCAGCCATGATGTTCCAAGTAAAATATTTTTTATATCAAATTAACATAATAATGTTGGTAATACTATTTACATATCATTGTTACCATGGTGTTCCTCAACTGGTGGAGGAAAAGTCTCCATCAAAAGGACAAGAAGAGTGAGTGGTTGAATGAAACTGGCACCTCTAAATTTAGTTCTACATTTCTATATAATTATAATTGCTACTAGAGAAAGAAGGAATTCTATTGTTGAATGACAACAGTATTTGTCTCTGTCCTTCTCTGTAGAGCACGGAGTGGCTGTCAGTCGGTAGGAGGTGAAGAGAACAGACAAGTTGCAGTACCACCCAAATGGTAAATTCATATGTGGTGGGAAATACTGATAATATAGCAGGATATAAAGTTACCCACACATAAATTAATGTGTGGGTAACTTTCCATCCCTGTAAATGTTATCCTACAATCCTCATCATTTTTAATAGGTAGGATTGTCAGTAATAATATTTTCTACCAGCTTCTCTCTGCCTCGAGGCAAAAATCTGTTTTTTTTGTCACCTTCCAAAAACACCCCAAAAAAACCAGACAACAAAATAAAGTAAACCATAAAAAATTCTGTACCGTTTCTTGCTTTAAAAAGGTACTGTTAACTGCAAGGCATCAAATGTTGATTTAAAGACGTCACACAAAAGCAGCTTTCTTGATCAAAATACTACAAATATTGACAGAATGTGCTGTCGAGGAACCATTATCTGATAGGGAAACGTACCAGTGTGCGGTTGGATATGGAGTCATTGAGAGCAGGAAGGTGAGGGTTCTGGCAGACGCGGGCCATCAGACGCAGTAAAAGCTGGAGGCGTCTTCGGTTGGGCGGCGGCAGTAAGAGACAGCTGACTTGAAGCACCTCGGTGGCTACCTCCTGCTCCTGCAGCAAACCTACAGAGACGTGAAGAGAAAGCAGTCCTGCTCCTCAGGGCAAACATACACGCTAGACTAAATGAACACCAGCAGCTGTTTGTCTGTAGCAGAGCACAAAAATCAGCAGCAGATCCATACGGCAAAGCACTCACTGAGGATGTTGACAAAGACTTCGTATAGATGGAAAGTCAGCAGGGGCTCCTTGAGTCTCTGAAAGTAATCTCCTACTGTTCTCAGAACATCCCTCTCAAAGCCTGGGTACACTGGCTGTTTGCTTTCATTACCATTAGGCCCTGAGAAACATGTGCAACAAGAAACATACGTTTAGCTCCAGTTACTGGTGGAGATACAGTATAGATATCTAGCTCAAACTGCCACGTTATGACATATGTATATGTACATGCACACGCACATGCACACACACATAGGGAATTCCAAACAAAATGAAAATTGACTGTCTGAGAAATGTGGCACCCACTCACAACGTTATCATTGGAGAAATATTAAATATATGCAGCTGACAGTCAGCATGGTTTCATTAAAGTCCGTCAGGAACTCATACACACTGCAGTCAAAGTCCCAAAACTGAGATTGATGCTTTTAACAATAATTTTCAGAGTAACCAGAACCATTAAATGTGAACTTACAATTGGCAAGGCATTTCATAGCTGATACCACCCAATATGGCATGTCCTCTGGAGATACAACAGCAGACACAGTGGGTGAGTCATTATGCTCTTTCAAGCTCAGCCAAACAATTTTTCTTCTTCTAATTGTGAGTCAAAGCATACCCGCTTTATTCTCCAGGATGACTATGCCCGTCTTATTGACGCTGAACACATTGTGAACAATGTGTTTGCCGTTCACGTGGGTTGGATTTAAGACTCCGTCCAGGGAAGCCAGGCCCAGGACTCTCTGCAAACTAAAAAACAGAGTTTAAATCAAGTTTCAAGAGCAGTGGTTTCCAGTGTGGGGGCTGCAGGGAGGGTGAGCCAAAAGATTTACTGGTGTTTTCACAACATTTCACCACACACACACACACACTCCCACACATCTTCATTATCTACTTTTCATATTACATGTTACAAAAAAAACCCACAGTTAATATCCAAATCGCAGTGTTAAAATCTGTGTTACGCCACAGCACATGATGTGACTACTCATAACTGTCCGTTGCCATAGTGACACAAGTTTCCCATCACAGGGCTTTTCAATATTGGGGAAAATAGTTACTGTCAGAGCTGTAATGGAATGGAAACAGTTTGATGGAAGTAAAATGTTAGAGATAAAAACGAGAAAGGAATCCATCCGTCAGTGAAATCGGACCGTTCTCTCACATCATGCCTGGTACATTCTTTTGTTTTGTTTCATAGTCCTTGTACGCTGTTATTTAGAGTTTGTTTTAATGTTGAAGAAAATAAATGTGCTATATATAGTATATCAGTATATTGTATTTAATCATTAAATAAAGTACAGGCAAGCAGAGTGCTTTCTGGCTTAATGCTATATCATCAATATCTGTTCTTGTGAAAAATATCACTATAATAATAAATATAGGAAATTTAACCCTATACATCACGTGGAGAAAAGTATGCAAATTAAGTTTAATCACACGGGTGTTTGAAATCTTCCCTCCTACACAATCATATTATTTACATATTATCTAACATTTCTGACAATGTTAAAAGTGTGCTTAATCTTTTGAGTGAATCTCAGAGATCAGTCATGGAACCTTAGAACGTAATTAATTTTCTTTTTGCATCAAGCAGCACAAAATTTTGAAGTATGAATTATTTTACTAGTTTCTGAAGTATGACTCCTGCCTTCATGGACATTATGATTCTGAAGCACATGGGATGTGTGAATCTATTTAAATAAACCACTCCTATACATTAAAATATGGCTGTATTGGGAGTCTGGTGTATTGATCTGGCGTGGCAAAGTGTAGCGAGCCAAAAAGAAACAAAAATAAACAAGCAAACCCTGGAATCATTGATCTAGAGCACATGTGTCAAACTCAAGGCCCGGGGGCCAAATGTGGCACGCCACATCATTTTATGTGGCCTGGGAGAGCATAAAAGGTCAGTATCTAAAAATATATAGGTCAAAAGTGTGCTTTGACCAAAAACTACATTTCCCACATTGCAGTAATTCAGCCCATTATAACTTTGATAAAAAAACGTTTTGAACAGAGTTAAAGTCCTAGTTTGATCCTTGATTGATGGACTTATGTGGGTTTCGTAACCTGACAAATTAAAAGGATTTAAGTCACAACAGAGCAACAAGCAATTAATGTTTGTAACTTGAATAAGTAATAAATTTAGAGTTATTTAACATTAAGGAGTAGTTTCATTTATTTTACATTACATTACATTTACCTATATTTATTAGTTACATCTGGGCTACATCTGGGCAGCCATTATGCTGATGTTGCCCTCGGTGAAAAAGAGTTTGACACCCCTGATCTAGAGGATTCCTCACAACAACAAGGGTTTGGTAAGCTACACAAAACAGATACATACTGTGTAACTGTCATTGATTTCCAAATGTGGTCCACTTGTTTTGCAGTTATCTCCTTCCTCCTTATAAGTTTGCATTCATGCACATCTCCGATAGCGACACTGTGCCTTTTATTCCACAGATCTGAGGTCTGTTCAAAGGAATGGAGACATAAATAAACAAGACATTAAAGAAAGTTGAATCTGACGAAAGGAGTCAAATAAAGCATTTAAATAAGCAATTCTTCAGTAACACCTTATCATGACAAAAACAAAGACATTTGTGGAGCGGCTGACAGGGTGTAAAAGATGTGTTCAAGCTGTTTTTCTTTTGAAAACGTTTTATGGGTGCAGTCAAAGAGATAAGGATCATCAGGTTCTCCACATGTCCAAACAAAGTTTTGTTTCAAGTCAATGTCTGTGTTTAATGTCCTTAAATGAACTGTGAATGGAGTGACAAGGCTGAAACCCATCAGGCCATGGAGAGCAGGTCAAACACCAGTACAAGCACTGGGACACTGACTTTCTGGAGGAAGTTAAGATGACATGGCTGTTTGATTGTTGACAGAAAACTGGATTTATGACACCTATTGAAGTTGTATTTTTCCTCTACTAGTGACCTGACTAACTTTATGGTTTGGATCTATGAAACATTTAAACATGAATGTTCTTTACCTCTGGATATCTCCTCTCCACTGGAAGTCCCCCCTGATGGTAGCACAGCTCATAAGACATATTTTCAAATTATTTTTCATTTTCCAACTTCCTGGTTGGCTGTTTGTCCTTTTCTTCCTTCATAATGTGTTTACATGTCAGCATGAGTCAGATCTCTCTCATTTACCATCACCATTCCCTGGCCTTGCTGTTAATCAACAGACCACCTGATGATAATCATGAAACTGCTCTGTTTGTTCCACATTGACAAAACAGTGACTCTCTACAAATCATGACTCTTTTTCACTAACAAACAACAGACTGTTATGTGGCCTGCAAAAAGATATTCTTCATCTCAGTATTTTGTATGATTGTTGAAATACAAAGTAATGTATAATACTGTTAGCTCTCTACAGCTTTTGTTCTTTTATGTAACAATAATAATGCAAATGATTTTAGAAAACAACAACATAAGCATTCTGGAAGAAATTGAAAACCCGTCTGCGTGCATTAGTATGAAGATTTTTTTTGTTGGGGTATTATGCTGCATTTCATTATACCTGAACAGCGCCAAATCTTTCAATGTTTTATATGAACTTACAGTGTAATGTAATGGGAGACCATAGCAATGACTCAAACAGAGAAAATTACAATGATCTGTCTTAAAATGGTTCAGTCATGTCAGTTGGTCTCTGTTAACTGTGTATACAACTACATCACTTTAAGCACGAGTCCCAGGAAGCTATAGAGCAGCTAAAACTGCTTCTTTCTCACCATAGCAGCTGACTTTAGGGGAGCAATGTTTTCTGGCTGAGGCAATTCTTCATAGTCATCCCAGCGAATGAGCCTGGGCAGGTCACTACCGTCTCTCAGGAGAGGCCTTGTTGGAAAAGACTTCAGAGGAGATAGCATAGGGAACCTAAAGTGGAAGACAGCAGCAGTGGTTTCATCCAAAGTGGGAAAGGGAAAACTGTCAAGATGCATCAACAAATCCTGCTTCTTATACCCTAATGCAACTGACAGGAAAGGATGACCTAAGTGTTACCTGTAGAGATGACCATTGTCTTCAAAGTCTTCTGTACCATGGCGTCCTTTAATGTCTTCAATGACATGGGCCTTGAGGAACTTCCTGAGCAGCTGCAGAGTCTGGTATCGAGTCACCTCGGGCCCAAAGTTGTGGTTGCGCCTCAGCAACTCATGCAGGTAATCCACCGCCTCGGATCCCGTGAAGCTTAGGTCATAGTAACGGAAGTGTGTCCAGTGTCTTCTCAGAGGCATGCCTCCACGGAAGAGTTTAATGGTTTCATTCCACTGAAGGGAGAGATACAGCGAGATGTGATAACTGATGTGCTAAATTTTAATCTTAGATTAGAAAAGGTATTAAATCTAATGAATGTTTTGCATTTGAGTCTGGGATGTAAATACTGAAGCTATTGTCTTGATACAGCCCATTGCACAGACTTATGCATGCAAAAAGTTCCTTCTTCCAGTACTGTTGAGACTGACAAAGAATTTCACAAGCCAGGCTGCAAACAAAATAAAGATAAATGCACTCTATATAGGAATTACATTACAAAACTAGATTTACATGTTGGTGAAACCTACATGTTCTAAGTAAAACAAATACACAGCAATTTGGAAGAAATACACTATTCATGTTCTTCTTTTCACAGTTTGGTGTGAACTGACAACATTTTTTATTCTCAAGAAGAAAGATGGGTGTTGTGATGAATAAAAGCAGAGAGTGAGAGTGAAAGGCAACACAAGGTCATTACAACCCAGAGTTTCAAACTATATGAGGCAAAAACTGCTTGTTCTGGCACCAATGAACCTTAAGAAATGAAGATATGAATGGAAAAGGAGGAGATAGCTTTCAATCAAATGTAAAAATATAGAAAAGGTTATAAGATGATGTCTTTGTGGATCGTGAGGCCATAATAAAGTCTTTACTATTATATAGTGGAAACGTTGTCAAGACTAATGCCAAAATGGCATGAATGCAGCACACACAAGATAGAGCACATTCTGTAAAGTGTAGCTGAATAAACTAGAAACAGGCCAGGGAAACAGTCATGTAACAGGTTTCTAAGGAAAGCATATAAGAACTATTGTATGAAGCCATACAACCTAGTTTTCTCCTTGTTATGTCAAGGATGTTTTCACACAAAGGATATCTGCCATATTTGAGGAAGGACATCTCCAGTAAATATACAATTAATGATGGCTGGATTTCATTTAGCTGCCTCCTATTCTCTATCATTCTCATTTGAGGCTGACAGAGACCATTAACTGTAACAGAGCCAGCACGCACCTTTCTAGCAACAGCTTTGGTTTATTTTATCCATTGTAAGTAAAAATATCAGTGTGGAAAAAGGCAAAAATAAATAACATTAAAAAGGAAATTTGTAAACCCTGGGCTAGCCATTCACCACTTCGCCACAGTGTCATTCTTATTTTTACGGAAAAAAGCCCAAAACTTAACACTTTTTCACTAGCGAGCGCCGCTACTTCCGCCGGAGCGCTATTTCCGCATGCCGACGTATTTTAGCTGAAGCATGCCACCGGAAATAGCCGAAGTGACCCAAACTCTCCCGATCATTAAATATGCACTCGGGTCATGACCTCCTCGTCCAATGAAAAACAAAAAAAATTTTTACAAGCTAAACCTGCAAATTGGTGTACGACAAGGCGAGGACGAACGATTGAAAGAAAATGAGAATGGAGTGTTTTATAGTAGATTTGAGTTAAAATTCTAATTGAACAACAAATGGTGAATGCTGAGAGGGGGTAAGAGTGGTGACAGACCGATCAGAAGGTAAATGAAAGATATTATCAATACTTTTTTGTAGTCTTAGACTTCTGATCCCTCTAGACTGGTAGGAATAACCAGCGATGTATGTAAATGTGTATTCACATTGCTTGCTATTTTATATGCCTTTTTAAATTGAAATGAAAAATCATATTATCAAATTTAAAAAGAACAAAAACTAAACTATGGCATACCAATGGTGTTGTCTAAGTCAAAGTTAAAATGTATTCTAGTCCAAGTAAAACTTACAAGTACACATTGAGTAATATTTTGTATGACTGTATCTTCACATAGTGAATGCAAGTTTTCAATTTTGAATCTCACATTTATACCTGCATAAAGTAGGATAGAAATACAGATAGTTAAGTTTGAACTGTTGACTTTGGTGTATTTTTGTAGGTAAACTGAACATAATATTTTGCCCTCAGAATGCAGGAAAACAACCCCATTTTCTAATAAATTTCCCGGGGGTGCCCCCCGGACCCCCCCTGTGTGTGGGAGGTATCCCCCCACACCCCCCTATGACGAGCATGGTTTTACACCCTCCAACAATTAAAAACTTCCATTCACTATGTGAAGATACAGTCATACAAATACAGTATATTACTCAATGTTTACTTGTAAGTTTTACTTGGACTACAAGACCTTTTCACTTTACCTTAAGACACTTTGATTTTAATAAATTTGATTCTTGGTATTACTCAATGTTTACTTGTAAGTTTTACTTGCTATTACAGCAAGCCACTGTCTTGGACACAGAATGTGGCTTTTTGTGGCTTACTCAATTCTTTTACACTGAGCCACAGTGGCTTAGTCATACTACCTCCTAGTGCAAGCCCAGAAACCAGTTTGTTGATATTCAGATTTTACTATAAGAAAATAGGTTACAGCCTGATGTGTGTACACATGTCAAAAAAATCAATTGGTAAATACGTTTTTCCATGGTGGAAATATGGATGACCTATTCACACATTGATTAAGACTATGACTTTGCAATGAATTTGAAAACATGTAATGTTATGACAGAATAGAAAATTAGTTTTCCCAGCACTACTCATCTTGACACTGAAGGAGGTAAGACACCTCTAATCATCTTACTGATCATTTTAACAATGAAAGAGACATTTATTGTACACACCACTCTCTATGATTTGCATGCGTTCTTGCTGTGTAAAATGTACATCTGTGACTGCAGCTCATCTCTGATGCAAGGGTGACTGTGGAGGTTCCTTTTGGATGTAATGGGGCTGGGACTTCAGGATCCTGGATTATTTCTGTTGAACTTTTTGTGTTCTCTTGGTGGTATTTCTGAGACATCTCGTGTGCAATTTCAAACGATGCCCAAAACTGCACCATAGAAGCTCTACCAAATATGTAAAAGCTGTTCTTTGTGCTCATCCAGAGAAAAAATGTGGTCTGTTTATAAAAAAAAAAAAAGACTTTTAATCATTGTTGATTGTAGTGTTTTCAACTTTCATCTGTCTAATTACTGCCTGTGATCAGGTTTAATTGTCACCTGTGACTGTTGGTTTGTTTGTCTGACAATTGATAAACAACTGCTGACCAGATTTCCAGTAACTAGCAGGGTGGTGCATGAGCCAGGAAGGAGCTCATTAAACTGGTGCAGATCCAGATAAAAGGGACCATCCATTTCCTTGGGGCAGTTTTGTGTATTTCCCCTAATTATTTAGAACATTACTAACCTGATTTTGACTGCGTTTAGGGACTGGGCTTGACTGAAAATTATTATTGGAATCACAATGAAGAGATGTAGGTCCTGAGGTCACGTGACACACACCTGAGGGGGGGAGGGGGGGCTGCTACCTGGATGAGTCCAGTATGTAAACAAACTCCAATTAGCCTTAATATGGACGCATTATAAATAACACCAGGCTGTTATACATGGCAAATAACACTGAGGAACAGTTCCACATCAGATCCAGTAACATATATGTTTAAATTTAAGTCAAACCACGTCATTTAATTTAAGTCAAGCCTCGTTCGTCCACAAGAAGCGTCTGTGGTCAACAAGTCACGGATTCTTGAACTGACGGAGGAAAGAAAACACTTTTTCGCTAACAGGTTGAACAACAATTAACAGTACGTGCAAATTTGACATAATTATTTCTATTCCAGTATGAATAAGATTTAACTTCATCCTGTAACTTCGCAGTAGTATCCAGACACATTTAAAGCTGCATTTTAATGAAAGTTGACATTTTACCCAGCTTTACTAACATAACCAGCGGGTTACTAACCAGTTTAGTCGCCCTGTATGGACCCGGTCCGATAACGTCACCTTCCATTCTGGTTCTGAACTCCACTTCACGCGTGTTAAACCATGGACAAATAAAAGTTTGAGACGGGTTTCAACTTTAAACTGGATTAAAACAAATAGTTGAGGAATATATGACTAGAGACGTTGCTGCCAACTTTGAATCTCCTGCGTCATACTGTTTGGATGATGTGATTGGACGGCAAGCTGCCCACGTGATCATTAGGCACGCCTCATCAGCGTTATCGTCATGGACACGTAGGAGTGGCGCTCAGTTTGCTCCTTTATAATGCTTACTACAACATAATAGTTAAAAGTGAAAACTTTTTACATATGAACAGAACAAAATTAAATAAGTTATTGTCAATTGTTAGTTATTGTTAATTGTTATAATTGTAAGTTAGTTATAATTATTTATATATATGTATGTATGTATGTATGTATGTATGTATATATATATATATATATATAATACTAAATGCACCTAAACAGTTTTAGAATATATGCATATATTGAAAAACAGTCCCACAGCCATCAGTTTCCTTCCCTTCTGTACAGCAGCAATGACAGATGACAGATTAGTCAGGTGAGGACATGTTTATTTTCAAGGCATGATGCCTAATTTTTTTATTTACAACATCAATAGTGTGGAAGCTTCTGGCAGGATAGTGCAGCTTAGCTATTCCTGTGCAACATTTATTGTATGTATTATTGTCATTCTACACCACATGTATGATAGGAAGTAGAAATACATAAGACTGAACAAAGGAGAATGACAGCAGAGATGACCTCCAAAGCAATGGAAGATTAATATGCTTAATAATTGAAGCAGTCCAGTGCTGCAGAGGGAATGACAGCACAGACAGTGTAAACCGCTCTGTACAGTCGAAACTGGAATAAACAAAGAAACACCTGGAACATACACAAACCACAGCTGACAATTTAGTGCAAAATGTTCTCAGGTTAATCTTTTACAATGATAGGTGTACAGTTATGCCGAAGAATTCAAAACTGACTGTCCTGCATCTAAGACATAAGTTATATGATGTTGTCCTAAAATAATTTCTGTAATAATAAATGCACTTAAACGGTTTTAGAATATATGCATATATTGAAAAAGAGTCCCACAGCCATCAGTTTCCTTTCCTTCTGTACAGCAGCAACGGCAGATGACAGATTAGTCAGTTTAAGAAAGAACTGCTGAACCTCCTGAATTTAAGCCTAACTGAAGAACTTATCCTGACACCTTGAAATGAACTCAGATAGGAAGACCATTCCATAAAAATTCATGAGAAACAGTTTAAAGGTGGATTGTGACTTACAAAGCATTATAATAACCTGTACTTTTATTTAAAACACCTTGGATAAAATGATGTGTCTATAATCATTCATAAAATAGCATTTAAACCATGTTATTAGATTCTTCTTTGTAATTCTTAATTTGTGTACCATATTTAAGTTGAATGTACTGTATGTGAGTAAAGTAAACACAAAATTCAGGAAACACAGATAAAATGCCAAGAAGCTTCTGACAGAAATATGAAGTCAAGTTTGTTCCACCACACTCTATGGGATTTATAACATTGTCTGTCATTCTTTCGATTTGCTGACTGCAGGTCGGTTTGGGTCTGCTGAATGCTCGAGTCTGGTGCTGGTCTTCATGGAGATTAATCCTTCTGGACTAGTGGGGAGGCAAACAGCACACTCTCCTAGACCAGGGTGAATAAAGTGTTCGACTGGTGTATGCCTTGAATGAATAAACCATGACTTTCATGAAATATAAATCTGTAACGCTCTGTTGAATAAATGCTCTTATGATGCATATTAATAATGTTGGGTCACCGTGACACATGGTGCTACACAGAATGAAACTAGGTGGATTTAACTATTAGTTGTTCCTATATTCTATGTTTGTGCGTACAGGAGTTATGCGTGTGGGGTGATGGCTTCAGTTGGAGCAACGGCTGATTTCTAGTTGACTGACTTCAATAAATGGCATCAGTTTCTGTGATCAGCACCCTCGAGGCAGCAGCTCCAGAGGGTGAAACCACAGCAAACAGGACAGAAGGTACAGACTGTGCAAAGTTGTCTATCAGACAGTCCAGCAAACAGGCTGTAAGAGGCGACATACAGACAGCATACACTAACAGTGTACTGCTGAGTGTGAATTAGAAGTCCTCAAGAGAAGCAACACTGAAGTGACTGAGATCAACTGAGCCAAGATCTTGAGGGACTTTTGGTTCCACAGTGCTAAGAAGCTGTGAAGGCTAAGCGAACAGACATAGTGACTGACAAACAGACAGAGAAGGGCAGCTGTGACAGGTGTCTCAGCAACCTCAAGAAGGAGCATGAGAAGATCAAGAAGTATTGAGCATGTTGAACTCTGACCCCACAATAGAAAAATGCCTCCAGCAGGGTACTTGAACAACTAAGATAGAAACTCCCAGACCTTTGGCAGGAGACCAAGCCTGAGGAGGGCATTCACCACCACCATGTGAGGACACATTTAGATACTCCTCAAAGTGTTTTATACATGGTTTACTAACTAAAAGACCACCTTGGTTGGTTGGACAAATACAGAGATAACAACTTAAGCACATGTTTTATTACAATCATTGTATTAACAACAGGGCTAAACCAATCGCAGCATTGACCATCTCTCTCTGCTTTGAACGGACTGCCATGTTTGGAAATATCATCCATATTTTAACGATTACTGACAAAACTAATAGCATTTTTCTCAGACATGACTTTGAACTAATTACACAGGAAGTTGAAGTAATAGAAGCTGTATGTCTGTGATGACTCTATTTAAAACCACTTCAGCTTTAAGAAGGGCTTTTTCATGTTAAAACTTCAAATGAAACATTTCCAAATATTCTCTCTGAATATTATTCAGAATCAATGAACCCTTGATGTGCTGCACAAACTGCTCAACTTCATAGATTAAAAGTCAGTTGGCATTTATCAGATGCTTGATTTAGAATGTTTGATGGAAAATTAGTATTCAAAAGAGGTAGACTAAATTAGTTCATCACAAACCAGGAGGAGGGAGGCAGCTGTGCAGAACAGGATTTTAGCCATGACAAAAATTTTGGGAAAATGGGATGTATCAGCAGAATTCAAAACACCACTGCCATGACATGCATGATTTTATTATTGAATTTCCAGCCACATCAGCCTCACGCTTCTCTGTGGATATACTGTGTGTGTGTGTGTGTGTGTGTGTATGTATATATATATATATATATATATATATATATATATATATATATATATATATATATATATATATATATATATATATACAGATTAAATACTGGGCTCTAAACTCAAACCTGCTCACGTCTGGGTTTCACCATCGTGGCTAGTTGAGATATATGTTTATTCACAAGAAAAACCAATTGAGGCTGAAGATGATGAGTCATTTTAGGGCGTTATTGAAGCCGTTACACGGTTACACGATGCTGTTCAGTGTCATGAACACTCTCTGTTTACACATCCTTGAAGCGCAAACAAAACATGCTTAATTTTCTTATCCCTGGTTCTTTTCCCTGCATGTAACAGTGTGACGAATTATGTAATTAATTCATATACATTATGATCCTTGTGGAAGTTTTTGTAGACCTGGCGCTGCTGTTATTGTGTTCTCCATGCCTCCCCCTCATCTCCACCTATTGCAGAGAGAAACCAGCATAGAAAACAACTTTCTTAATTAGGAGTTTATGAACCCTGATTTTAATCCCTGATCCCCTGGACTCTGGAGACATGACACAGTCAGTTGTGATCAGATGTCATCTTAATGTCAGTATTCTGTACCTTTCTTGACGAAGGGATTTAAATGTGTCATCTCCACACTCCTTCTCGCTCTGCTAAAACCTTCAATTAGAATTGAGCAAATCTCAATAGAAATCCTATCTTTTTCTCTTGGCTGCTTGTTGGCATGGAGACGGTACAGCCTTACCTGATAAACATCTGTTTCAAAGTCAAATTAGGTCTAATCAGGTTGACGGTCTCTTTGTGTACTACTCTGCCTCTCTGGATTATAAAAGTAACAGCTCCTATTCATCTTCCTGTCCTCTGCGGAGTCAGACACAAGAATGAGCTAATGGATGCTGTAGAGATTAGCGCTAATAGATGCATTTATGTTTGCATGGGACCTTAGTTCAGATTCAAGTTAATTATGATGCCATCATAAGTAGTAAATCATGTTTGTCTCTTGGCCTGTTGGTTCATTTGACCTATCAGTAATCTTTTAAAAAAAAAAAAAACAATAAAAAAATTTAGAATTAAATTTATGGAGGTATCAAGGTCACTGCAGAAGCTTTGTCTGTTGACATGGCCCAGCTTTCCGGCATAAAATTCCTCTTTTTGTTCTTTTAATTATGTCTTGCTTGAATGCCAATATGGATGTGATAAAAACTAATGAAATTAAATAGATTGATCTATATGTGGATGATTTTGTGTGTCTTTCATGTTGCTTCGGAGTGCACTGGCGTCATGCCCGGTGCGTACCCTGCCTCTTGCCTTGAGTCCACTGGGATAGGCTCCAGTAACCCCGCGTGGTTAATCACAATACATGTATATATGTATGTATCCTTGGATGACACAGTAGTGTAGTGGGTAGTTCTGTTGCCCCATTACAAGAAGTCCCGTATAAATCCACAGGAGGACCTGAGATTATTCTGAGGAGAGTTCCCCCCATGCCTGCATGGGTTCTCTCCTGGTTTCCCGGATACCTCCCACTACCAAAACCATGGAGTAGAGGTGAACTGCTGACACTATTTAACTGTAGGGTTAGAATTAGGGTAAAGGGTTAGGATTAGAGTTAGGGTTGCTAAGTGAGAAAGGTTGCTTGTTTCCAAATGGTTATCTTGTCCAGGATGTACCCCAAAATCAGTTGGGATACACCCTAGTCTTTGTGACCCAACACACGACAAGCAAACAAAAAAAATGAATTAATTCATATACATCCAACAACAACGAATAATTACTCATTGAGGTTATGGATGACTCTGGAGCTTTCATAAACAGTGCTGTAGTGACCCCTGCAGGACAGACTTGACTTCAGTTGTAGGAAAAATCAGACGTTTTTCATTCAGCGTCGTGTTCAGATTTCCATCATGATGAGTCCCAAATGCCCATTTCTTTGCGACTTCAAGACAAATCTTTAATTTGTTAGGAAAGAGTGCGGAGTGATTCTCACATGTGTTCTAATCTATAACACAGGGAGCTGCAGAATCATGCTGAGAACATGTTCTAGAAGTAGTTCATTTAATTTTAATTAACTTAATGAAATTTTTTTATTTTATTTTAGAGATAAAATATTTTAACATGTAGAATTTTGATAAAATACACTCATTCGGGGGTGGCACGGTGGTGCAGTGGGTAGCCCTGTCGCCGTACAGCAAGGCGGCTCCGGGGTCGAGTCCTGCTCTGTGTGGAGTTTGTATGTTCTCCCCTTGTCTGCGTGGGTTCTCAGTCTCTCCAGAGACAGAGAGATTTTTTTTTTTTAAATTTCGAACATCACGTTTCATAAAATTCATTTCATATTCATAAAAGTCAAATTACAAAATAATCACATTGACACAAAATCCAAAAAAAGATTCATGTAAAGAGGAGAGAGAGAGCGAGAGCTGTATTATATTCATCAATCAGTAAACTAATTTACATTAAAGTTAACTAGAGTTAAAAAAAATCTGCGAAAAAGAAAAACATTTCAAATACTTCAGTTTGTTTCATACAAACTGCAAAAGAAGAGGTTTCTTAAAAACACTAAAAAAGACAGTGGTTGCACCAAAGATAGAGGGACGTCCGTCTGTCTTTTGTATCCTTGCCGTGTAGGAATGATGAGTATCTCTGCTCGTTTGTTTCATGGATGCCTTATTTCCCAAATTTCATCTGTCCTCATAGTGTGGGAACACCTTAGACACCGTGGCTGTACGAATAGTGAGTCATTTCACATAATGAGATGTCTTTTTCATTGTAAGTACGGTTTAACACTGAACTTGTTTAACTTAAAAACTAACCTTGATCACTCCACACAAAAAGCAATGGTTACGATTTAATATATAGTAAATGTAATATGAAAAAAAACACCAACTATGCAAGCCTTTAATACAAATGTTCTGTTATTAGGTAACATCACACTCACTGAGAGAAGACATGAAATGACAAATAAAATTTCAAATATAAGCACTCAAAGCAAATATTAACTAAAACAGCAGTTTATGGTGAAGCTTTTCTCAAAATCTCTCCCTACATTGATTCAGCTATGTCACCAGTCCTCCACTAGATGGCAACATTGTCTCTTGATTCAGCATTTATTCCTCTGAGCATTGAAGAAATTAAGAAGATCATAAATAAGGATTTTATGGGTCACAGTGTATGCTGTTTGGTTAACAACCCTCTGTAAACATCTATATATCTACCTGTGCCATTCTTTAGGTTTCATTCTTTAACACATGAGCTTGGTTGGGCTTTTTCTTTTCTTCTTTTTCAGCATCTCTACTGCCAAAGAATAAAATGTCTTGACAAACTCTGTTATGTCAAAATGGAAAACACTGAGGAAATTACTCGCATGAAATGTTTTTTCTTCAAGATTCCTGCTTCCTGTCAAAATCTCTATTTGGACAATAATACACAACCCACACAGAAAGTTTACAGACGGTTTTCAATTCTCGAAGAGTGCTCATTTATTTGTTTCCTCTTGATTTGTTTTTGAAGAGTGGACTTTATTTCTTTAAGATTAAAATTCAATGAGGAAAAACCCAATGGAGTGTAATAAGAAAAACAAAAATAGCCCTGTGTATCCAGCCAGGAGGTATAGAATGCCTTTTGTGTTTCATTATTTATGGTGAGACCGTACACTTTCCTTGCTTTTTTTAAAGACATGTCCTTAATGTTGCTGCAAATTATGCACCGCCTGTAGCGGACTCGCCATGCTTCACTGCTTACTAAATCGACAATTCTCCCATAGCATCATTCTCAAGCCATTTTGATGACATCATCTTTGCTGTCACTCTCATTGTGGACCGACCCCTCTGGATAAAAGGGTGTCATGGACTGCTGCACACGCATATCTGCTCCTTCATTGCCTGACACAGAAGTATCATCTTATCTGACATCCCTGCAGTGTTGCTTTGCTTTGCAGCAGCAGATTATACTTGAAGACTTCATCTTAATCACATTCAGTTTAATTTTCTTTTATCTCCACAAAGCCATGCAACACTGGCTTCGAAATGTTCCACAAGTGGGTGCACAAAAGCCCCTTTGAGATTGTGCATTAATACAGGGACACACATGTTGATGCATAAGTATACTTTGGTTACATTTGAAGGAAAACTTCCAGAACTATAATGCTGCATTATAGTTCATGCTGCTTTATGAGACTTCCAAGTTCCAACCCAACCAGACCAACTTAACCAGTCGTTTCTTTTCTTTGAGATGCATGAGTTTGTCCATGAGCTGCTATATAAATAATCAGTAAAAATATTTTCTAAATCTTCTTTCATATTCTGCAACTATGTTTCAAAGTGTATAATGCAATTCCTTCCTTATGAAACTTGTGCAGGTCATAAATTATGTTTCCATTACTGGGTAACTGGATTACAATTTCTACTTTGTGACACATACTGTATGTTTGTTGTTGTTGTTGTTGTTGTTGTTGTTTTTTAACCCCTTAGCTTTTTGTGGATTGTGACTGGATCTACTGGGATCACAGCTGACACCCGCTAACATCAAACTGTCGTCATCATGGTCATCGTCATCGTCATCGTTAATATCATCATCATCATCATCATCATCATCATCATCATCATCATCATCATCATCATCATCATCATCATCATCATCATCATCAATTATTACCGATATATAGTGATGCTTATCATTTTGTTTCTGTTATCATAGCTTTTCATTTGTTGTGGTTGCATGTTAGTGTTCCTGTTCCTTGCCTCATCTCCCTCCACCACCAACTCTCTCTCCCATCTCTGTCTCTCATTTAAACCAGTAAAGGAGAGAGCCGCTCAGCTTCAGTCTGATGTGATGCGAAAAGGCATTTTTTCCTCACCACTGTCTCTGACTTCTTGTTCATGGGTGAATGTTGGGTCTCTGTAGAATAAACAGTCGGTCTAGACCTCCTGTGCTCTGAAAGTGTCTCAATGCAACATTTGTTGTGGGTTGGCACCAAAGACAACTTGACTTCACTTTTTTCTCAACTGTACTGCTGATACCTGGCAAAGTTGATTCAGAATACATCAGTCACAAAAATCTAAATGTTTATTGACACATAAACTAATCGACAAAAATACAGTATAAACATAAAAATCAAAGACAAAGAATAAGCACACTCGTACAATCACAACCTCACGTCTTACTAGGCGTAACTGTAAATCTTGGGCTTTGGCGGCCTCCAGTGGCGTGCTTGTAGATTATAACCAACTGAACACTCCTCAACTTGCTTCTCCCTTGGAAAAATTGTGAAGGGGGCTGTTATTTTTGTTATGAGGAAACAGTATTGCATTAAAAAATCCAGCTCCATATATCTTTAATACAGTATAATTTTTTAAAATGTAAATTCACATGCATGTGCTTGCTTATGATGTCAAAAAATGAGAATTAATCATTATTTTCAAAACCTAAATGCATCATAACATTCAAATAATTTAGAAATATAGTGGGAAAGTGCATCGCTGCTTTTTGACCACTGCAGTGAAAAAAGCAGCCAAAAGTAGAGCTGCTTATTGTCTGTCAAAGTGCGCCGGGTCTCTTCATTGTTCTTTGAACACTTTTGACCTTGCTCTGTGACTCCAGACACACACTCAGAGAGAAACATGGTTTTCTCAGACAGGGCAGCGAGCCAAAATAAATAACCTGCCCTCAGAGTGTCGGCAGAACCGCAAGAAATACAAAACCTAAGACCCGACCCAGCAGCACTCACTCACAGGGCTATCAGCGAATGACTTGCTGAAATTTTAATTGTCCGAATGCATCATGTGGTTTGGAAACAAAATCAAATCAGGACGGATCATCCTTCCTCTTTGACGCCCCTCCAAAGGAGAGTAGCATTTTTGATTAGGGTTTCATTTATTTATTTTAGGTGGCTCTGATTTCAAGGTCGGGTTACACCAACTTGGGGGACGAACAGATGACATTGTATGGATAGGTAATTCAAGAGTCTGCATGCTTCGATCCTCACAGATAAGAGGGAGATAAGAGACAGGTGTCTCGCAGAATAAGGAGATCCATCTAGAAATTCAATCGCCAAAGCTCAGTCAAAAACCTCATCCGTGAAATAAAGGCATTGATATCAATACCTCCCTTCAATTCAAGCGATCAGAAATGACATGTCCTGTCCAATCGTCAATAAAAGGCTTTTCCCCAGTTCTGCACCCCCCTTTTATTCAAACTTGACATCATGCAAGATGTGACACAACTTCATTTCATGGAGCATTTTATAGATTCTTCCTTTGACTTATGAAATGTACAGAGTACAGGAAGGAAGTGAACTTGTGTGAGTGATTATTGTCCTGTCCTCACTACGCAGGCAGAGGTTTCCCCTTCGGTCTCACTGGCGTATCACTTGTCTGATGTCACCACACCAGTCAAGTATTACAGCTGTAAATGTGATTAAAGGAATGCTAGACAGTACACAATACAACCCTTGTAAACTGGATGTGTGCACCTCCAGTTTACACTATCAGGTAGTCTGAAGGATAAAGTCAATTATAAATAAAGTATAAAAAAAAGTATAAAAGAATTAAAAAATATAAAGTTTGTATAAAAATATAAAGTATATATAAGTATATGTAAAGAAAGTATAAAAGATAAAGTCAAAGATTAAACTCAGATACAGTTTTGACATGAAAAGTTTCTCATAAGCTTGCAGTCAAATTGTTAGAAGGGCATTTTTAAATAAACTGCAGGTCTGCATTAGTGAAGGGATAGCATCATGGTTAAGAAATATTGATGGCAATAAGGTAATCAACATCTCTGACATTCAAGGTAAGGACATATTATCAGGATAAAAAAAAAAATCAATGATAGCAACCAGTGAGGGACAAATGGAGCGAGACATTATGCATCGTCACTTGTTCCTTTTAGAGCTGATGCAGACCACGCCGATCTCTCTACAGCAGTTTGAATACTAACACACAAAAATGTTACATTAATTAAATGAAGGTCAGATAATATAGAATTATCTCAACAAGGAAAATTATACTCTACTTTCATCATTATTACACGTATAAATCAATTTAAAACACGGATGAATTGTGTGGTGTGATATGGCATCTGTTCAGGCTATTATTAATCGCCCTGGCCATTAATAATTGGACAGTAAATATTCATTACAAGCCTCCATATCTTGACATAAAGGCTACGTCTGGCCAATTAAAAATGCATAAGGAGTAATGGTGCTTTATGAATAACTTAGCAGATGCCCTCATGAAAGCTGGAGCATGAGGAGGGCAACAATGACTTACACAATATGACACTTTCCCGTACAAACACATGGACATAGTGAAAATAAAATGCATATGTACTCAAATCTATGAACTCCCATGTTGGTAATAAATAGCTTTATGCAACAACATAGAAAAGCTATATCATCAATTTAAATATTGTGCAGTGATGACAAATCCTTAATACATGCTTCATTATCTGAGATACTAAAACTGTACATCAAATACTGTACTGTTGTAAATATTAATTTTACTCTATACTATTTTAATTCATGTTTCATTTTGCCTTATTTTTCACCCTAGTGTACTGCTGTTGCCCAGTAGATGTCAGGTTTGTATAAGAGAATGTGGTGTCGATGTAATGTCCAGTCACTCACATCCTGCGTGGATATGCTATCAAATTTGTAATGGTACGACTGAATGTAGATGGACATGAATGAATTAGTTACCGACTACATTCTGAAAATCTTCCATCATTTCATTCAGATTACTACAAGCAGTGTGTATGAAAAACAAATCAACTCATAGTGATTAGAGCATTTGTAAGTGGAATAATTGGCCAGGTCTCTGCCTGATCTAATCAAAATCTAATCTCTTTACGTTATGTAGATGTAAAAGGTCGTTGTAAGAGGATCTACTGGCTCATGTGCCAGTTTTCAAACAGACTGAATTGTTTTAAAAGAAATGGTCATGCCTGAATGAAGAAGTGTTATTTCTGACACCAGTTGTACTGATGATCCGTTGAGATGACTTGAAGGACTAGATGTGGCTGAAATAGATCTTTTGCGGCTCCATTACCACACAAGTGAAGGTGATGGCGCTTCATCCACCACATTATAGGTCGAGAGCATCTTGTGTTTTCATTTTGTACAACTTTTTCTAGTTTGTTCACAGAAATCTCAACCAGTCAAACTCTGTTCAGGTTAATCGTGCTGTTTAGTTCGTGTAACGTTCATGGACTCAGCTAACCTCACCGATCACCTCGAAAGGGCGTGTGTGGAGGAAAAAATATTACTGGTGTTAACAGCTTCATTAAGCATCTCTCAAGCAGAGCTTACTAATTCAAGCCTGTGTGCCCAGGTTTTTAATTTAAATGTGTTAATTACTAAATTAAATTTGATGCATTTATCGCTGAAATATGTGGCTTTTCCTCCCAACCAACAGGTTTTTGTGGCAGGGGTTTCTTATTTTCAGAGCACTCAGCTGTCAGTTACACATGTCCCCTCACATTATTTTGAAAAGGCTCCTGACTTTACTTAAGTGTCCGCCCTGATGTCTCTGATGGGATCAAGAGAGTCCACGAAATCAGCTTTTCGCTTTGTTTTTTAGTCTTTTATTGGCAGCTGTGAATCGCTCACTAAGACATGCTACATATCCTGAAAGTTAACAGCATCATTTCCTATTACAGGGAAAAAAGAGAAAGCAACACACCAACATCTAATAGCTAGCAGCTAAGGAATAAAAACTTCAGGTGATCGTGCAAAGGTCCAATCAGGTACAAGTATAATATAGAAAACCCCAGAGAGGTAACCAACAGAGTCAAAGTGGATCTGTATGAATACGTAGAGACTATAAGCAAGATCTGAAATAAAAGGAAACAGTGATATGACATGAAGGCAAGGAAAAAAATGAACATTAGTTTAATTTAAAGTGATTTCACTTTCTTTTGCCTCCACAGTTTATGTAATTTAACTACCTGAACCTTTCTTAGGGTGGAGTGATGATTCATCCCAGTAGTATCTGTACGGTTCACCATGCTGCTTGTTCAGATCAAATCCAAAAGGCATCTAGAAAGTGAGCTACAACAGCATTTTTTCTTTCATTACCATGTTGCTGTTTGTCAGCATTTTCACTTCTCAGTTAATGCTACCACATTCATCTCTTGGGATATCATATTCGCTGTGTTCGTAGGCATTCAGAGATTTTGTGTGCATGTGAGTGTCTTCAGTTCCCATTCCTTCGCAGTAGAAAGGCAGGTACTCTCAAGCAGCCCAAATACTGCTTAAATACTGGGACTTGTGTTGGAGCCAGTCTGCACGTTAGTGAGGACTGACTAAAATGTGTGTTGTCTTTTATTAAGGTATCCATGTTTCACATAAAAAGTATTGCAGGACATCACAACATTATAAGCATCTATGTCAAAATAGACCTTGAGGCTGTACATGTCAACACGAAGTGAAAGCATTTAGTGAACAAACTGCATGAAGGTCTAGAGTCAGCAGGAGCTAGAAGAGCAGTGCTGGTTGTGATTTTTTTCTCCAGGTTGAGCTTTTTTCTATTAATTCATCATTATTTGTTTTCCTATCCTAGGAAGCAGAAGTGGATGTGACTAACCAGATACTAGTGACTTAAGATGGAAATAGTGAGAATTTTCTATCTCTTAGATAGCATTACAATGCAATTTACGGTCTCAAAGTGAGTGAGCACTGAAAAAAAAAATTGATATCATGCTGAGAATAAAGTAGATGCAAATTTGTGAAGGAAATATGAGTAGAATGCTGGAGGACAAGCTTGCCCTAGCTATATGTGGACAACCAGAGATGTGCAGCGCATCTTATTCCACTTCCAGATGACACTGTGAAGTAAGACACAGGGGAGGTTTATAACATATCTGTGACTTTTCCAATAAAATTACAGGAACATGATAGGAAATGATGGAATAAACACAGCTCGTTCATAGTTCTACTTGTTTTTTCTACTTTCTTTTCTTTCTTTTTGAATATCCGCGGGTTCATTTCTTGCATGTGTGACGTGAGAAAACTCAAATGGTCTATGATAGCATTTGTACAAGTCAGGCCAGACGATCCTTTGCTCCACGTGTGGTGTTATTAACACATTTCACTCTGGTTTAACGTTCTGACTATTCATTCTAGTGGAGTACTCACCAAACCCTGTTACTTTGGAAAAGGTGGCACATTCTGGCTTATTAGTGCAGTTGCTGAGAACAAACAGTGACTTATCCAGAAACCTATCTCCTGTATATGTCAGGTTCTTCAGCCATTGGTTTAGATCTTCTTCTGCTGCTATCAGGGCTCAGCTGAGAGGCTACAGCAGCGCTACAGACCGTGGACAGTCGCAGAGCCCACAAGCAAAAGAGCGGAAATATATATCACTTGACTGTGTGTCAGGACGATTACGGGATAAAGATCACAATATGACACTTTTCCTTTCCGTGTTGGCTCAGTGAACAGAGGGATAACTCCAGCAGCCCTGCATGCCCCTGTCCAGTTTATTGATCACAGATCTCACACTCTGCAGCCGTTAGGAAAGATCGTTCCTCCTTTTTTCATTGAACATCACACTGATTCCCATTTTGGGAAGCATAGATTTTGCAAATCATTATCTATATCTAATGATCTAAGAGGGGCAGTGGTCCATTTCTCATGCATTCATCTTCCTGCTGCATGCATGTGTTAATGACACATTACCAACGGTTCAGCAGGTTTAAAAAGGTTTTTTTTTTTTTAACGAGAATAAAATATAACAAAGCCACAACAAAAAAACTTCACGGATCTATAATCATTTTATTAAACCCTGGCTTCACACACATTAATATTATAACAAATGTGATTTTTCAATACAATGTGTAGTTTTATTTTTTATTCAATAAAAAAAATCTGTCTAACTTAAAAATAACCTATTTTGTCTGGCTTAAATTTAATCCATCTAATAAAAAATTCTTCATGATATGACAAAGTGACATCTAATATCTGACTTTGAGTACCAGTTTGTTGGCGTCATGAACAATTTGAGAGCCAGTCCTCATCCAATATTTAGCATACACTGCTTTAATGGAGAAAAGTGAAGCAGCCAGTCCACACACGTCGAGAATGTACGTCAAAATGAAGTAAGAAAAAACTCGTGTCCACTTACTAATCCAAAGTAACTATTTCAAATGAATAATTAAATCTACGAAGATGGAGGGGCACATGTGCCATCATAAACATACTATTTACACATTTCTCCTGCAGAAAACATATCAGACACAGTCTATGCATGTATGTTTTATACTATTTATATGATGGACTCTTCAGTTTCCAGCATGAAGGTAGACGTTTTTACCATTTGAACGTGTATGTAAAGAATTTACAAAACCTTGTTTAAAATATAACCTTTTCAGTGTCTGATACATAGATTTAAATGGCAGCTATAGCAATAAGTGTACCTCTTCTGGGCTAACGTACCTGACTCACTCACACACTTTGATTCTGCTTTAATAAACATATAATTCACATCCTTCAGAGGTGCAATATTTTTCTCTTCTCTCAATGCCCTTTTTTCTTGGTGGGGTTGAAAGGGGGACATTATGGACCCTTAATCTTTTCTGTTGTCTAGAATGAACAGGAACAAATCAATACTGCAAACACAAGCATTTTTATATATGCAGTTATGAGGTCATGAGCTACAGTACGCCACACTTCATTTTAGCCACAGCTGAGGCCTCCAGTGGGGGTAGCTCCCCCCTCAGCATCCATCCCCCTCAGGGACAATATGAGAATCATAAATAATACGTGCTAATGAGATATGAATTGATTACGTGGGGGGAAATGCTTGACATTTCCGATCCATCACCCTAAAAGATGTTTAACAATAGATTACCAGCCAATAATTCGTCCAATACGAGATTACATAAAATAGCAGGGCAGTTTTCAGCGGACTCGCCGCCTCCCTTTACGTCTCATTCTCCAACGGGTGGAAATAAATCTGTTCAATTACTGTACCATCAATCCGTTTTTCACCGCTAAGGACATTATTATTTCATTTAGAGCTTGTTCATGCATCATAGATTATTTCATTTTACTCAGTCAATACGGAGAAGTGCAGTATTTTATGTTAGCCACCGGGGCATATGGTGAAGTGGGGTTTTGATGAAGTGAACATGGCTCTGGAAGAAAAAAAGCCTGCTATAAACAGAAGAAACATGGTTATCACCTGGATGTAGTTAGAAAAAGCCCAGATGTATATATTCATGCGCACATATTCAGTACTGAGGGGGTATATACATTGGATGGTTGCTATCCTCGGGCACAGACTATGGGAAAATGGTTCTCCTCCAAACATGTGATCAATTGAAACTGCATTAGCTGTACCTATAAGATGATTTGGAACATCACTCCAATCCCAAAGAACAATGAAAATTGGATAACACACATGCTCTCTGGGCTCTAACTTAGCTCCAAATCATGTTAAGGTTTTCAGTGAAGATAAAGTTGGGATTGGTTATTTCTCCTTTAACTGCATCAAGTCATAGCTCTGAGGGTTTAGCTGTGATGATCTGTGTTAATGTGGGCTCTTATCGGTTTTCTGTGGCTTAAAGACACCGACCTGGAAACGAAAAGAAAATAAGAAAACGAAACTAAAAGATTTTGATTATTGGTTGAGGTCTTGAAATGAGACACTAGACATGTTCCCTGGTGACTTCTGATATTCTAAAGGAGCTACAGAATAACCATGTTCAGAATGTAGAGAGAGGTTTGAGAAAGGATGGCTTCAGCTAACTTTCTCCTAAAAGAACCTGGTGCAGGCCACGAATGGTTATCTTCTCTTATCTACCTTGGCGATCTCTCTCAACACCTGCTGCTGTCCCATCATGCAACAGGGTGTTGAGCTGCAGTGTAGCTCTGAATTAAGCTTTTAGAGATCTTGCATTGTACAGCATGTTCAAAAATCAAATTCTTTGATTCTGGAGGCAGGACTTTAGGGCAGATTGCAGTGTCTTTTAGTTGGCTGGTCAGTCCAGCACTTGTGTCCACATTGAAATACTTCAGCAACTCACACACATTACTGTGTGATATAGTGATTCTGTGTGATTTCAGTCTGTGATAGGATGGGGCCCAGTGACTTTTCAAATCCCCCAACTTTCCCTTTTTCTCACAAGCTAACATTTGGTGTAGACATTTAAAAGCTGCACATAATGTATTATTACAACTTTGTTGATCCCCTGAATATTTTTTTTGTCGTGTCACCATAAAGTTAACATTAAAGGGAACAACAGCCTGCTCAGTGAAAAGAATGGACAGCTGTTTCCTCATTAACAAAACTATGTTGGTGGTCTGAATATTGGTGTGTCATGGGAGAACGTCAAAGGTAAAGATGACTGGATTGAGTTTACGAGAAAATCCATCACCAACAGCCACTCAACTTTAGACAGCATCCATCGATCTTCTTGAAGAAGAAACGAGCATAATCGTTTTATCTTAGAACCCTTTTTCTTATGTGAACAGGTGAGGGTGGAGAGGAGGGTTACACACGGGACTGGAATCTGGCATTACGGGGCCACACAAAAAACAAACACACACTCAGGGAGAACATACAAACTCCACACGTATATGGTTTGAACCCAGAATCTTCCTGCTGTGACACGCAGGCACTGCCCACTTTGCCACCTGTTTAGACACACAGACCGCAGCTCAGCGCGAGAAGCAACAGGCTTTAGTTCTGTTCAAATGTGTTTCAGAGTGATCATATTGTGTACAACTGAAGTCGATACAAGTGACTCACACATCAGTTTATGATCCTTATATTACGACCTTCAGACAATAATCTTTCCTGCTGATAACACACTAAGTTTAGCTCCAAGTCTTCTCTGATTCTTACATCTTTCATCTGTAAGTCTTCCCTGCTGCACCAGAGTCCCTTTACACCTCAGCAGAATCCCTTGTCATCCCTTTCTATCCTGTCTTTCCAATGTGGATTCAATCCTCTTCTCCCTGTGTCTCTGTGCTCCCTACATGGCCTCCTCTGGGCGAGGAGTTGAGTGGGCTTGTCTCGGGGCTGAAGTCGGGGCTGGATTGGGAAGAAGTGGCTGTCACAGTGTCTGATTAATGACCCGTCGGTGGCATGTCCAGCCACATTAGGGCTCCATGTATCTACCAGCGTCCACATGGGGCGAGGGGCTTTGTTCTTGGAGGAAATGGTGTCAGCTGCCCACAGCCGTTTGCCTGTAAAAAGAAAAAAGATTTACCATCATAAAAGGGCAGATTAAAGCCCACAATGGCAATATTGATTTTTTTCTAAACCAAAAATTCACATTTTGGGAAAAGCCATTTCAGAGAGAGAGAGAGAGAGATATGATCAGCTTATTTAGAAAGGATAATATGGAGTCCTCCCCCAGAATGAACTTTGAAAGAAGTAAATTGTAAATATTGATTTCTGAAATGAAGTGTCAATCTTGGTTGGGCCGAGATTATTCCTATCATCTGGTTGAACCCCCAGCAAACGATGAAATCAAAACTGCTGACAAAGTGGAGTGTATAGGATTTCTGTTACGAGCAGTCGGCAGCGCTTTACCGCTTGGCCGGCACTGAGCCCTTGCCGGTAATGGCTGTTCAATTTTATCAGATAACGGAGGAGATCTCATCAGAGGCGAAAAATGAAATGAACTGTGACTCTGAATCAGGATCCCTGCTCTTATCCCAGCAAAAATCATCCGCGCAGGGCCCAGGGCTTTCCATTATTTCAGGTCACTTCATTACGGCCCTGCACACAGGACGCAATTGCTACAAACAAAGCAGGCCCTTCCTGTCTCACCCAGGGGTCGAATGTGAGGGGCAGTTTGATAGGCTCTTGACGTGTCCAGGGTTATCCCATTACCACTTAAGAGGGTTGCTGAAAGGCAGCAAATCTCGCTCACTTGTTTGTTATCCTTTCTCACCCTTTTGTATCATGAGAGGTTTTATTGCTCACCTTATTTCTCCTGGTGGAAAATAATTCATCTTTTCCATTTTGTGGTCCAGCATTGATTTTTTCCCCCCATTCATATAGCTAATGAAGATAAGCTGAAGTATGGAGCGCAAATATACCAATTTCAGTCATAATTTTAGATGTAATGTTGACATGTATAAATTCAGATCAACTTGAGGTTTTGTGGAATACTGTAATCCCTACATGGTTGTCACTGCTTTCTGAAATGTGTGAGGTTTTTTTTCTCACTTGCAGTAATGAAATAAACTGTTATCGCCAAGGAATTTGTAGCTTTGTGAGTAATTACAGTTTTTGTTTCAGCGTCCGAAGGCCCAGCATTGATCTCCGGGAGGAGGGTGGTCGATACACATAGGGGCAGGGGCATTTGATAGCTACGTGAGAGAAAAATGACGTTGGTCCAAGCAGGGAGATTGTAATAGAGCGATAAGACAAGCTAAAGGGAGGGAAACAAAGACTGAGGGTTCTCTGGATTTCTTTGACGAGTTCCATCAAACTCTTCATTCTGAAAAGTGGCTGTTTCAGGTTGCTTCATTTGGATTAGCATTTGGTTTTAAATAGGCCCAGTAAAGGAGTCGAAAATCAATGTCTCCTATATTTGTAAATGATTTATTCAGTGATGTGATGACATATTTAAACAATTTCTTAGAAATCCTATCAAACTCTCAAATTCTTTCCTGTGGTTCTCCATCTGTACGTTTGTTCCCCTCTAAACATTTTGGTGCAAGTTTTTTTCCACTGATTGCGACTGATCTGATCTGCTATGAGCTGTAGACCCCTGGATCCAAACACCAACCTGACTGAGTCACACCATCCTGGACCCTCTTTTTTATGTGACTGATGCATGGAGTTACATCTTTCCTCCCTTCCCTATTTAGCGCAATACATCCCACGCTGCTGGAGTTGATACAAGTCACAACCTGGACACCACAAACACAAACGTGTGCGTTACTGCGAGACGGATGCTTTCAAAGCCAGATGAAATCCCTTGAACCGTCAAGATAACCAAAACTGATCTAAGAAAAAAAGAACAGGAAAGAAATGGAACATTAACAAACATTAAGATGAGATACTCTCATCTCTTTGCTGTGAAATTATTTTCAGCCGTAGCCTTAGAGTATTTCAGTTAGATCAGGTGATGGTCTGCTCTGTTTAGTTTTCTAAGGTGAGACAGGTTAAAAAAAAAGCATCCAGAGAGATTCCTCTGTTTGAGAGACACATACCATAGAAGTCCCTGAAGAGGTCAGCTTTCACTTCTTAATATTGGTCTGTGTTGAAAATTCTCTGGTGTTCTGTCTCGTTGGACGCCAGCGCGGAGGACACTTACAACAAAAAAAAAGACAATGGCCTTATTCCCTTTCTTATCTCCTCCTTTGGAGTAACACAAAGTTTACAATAATAGAAAATAAAAAGGAAAAAGTCTTGAAACAAAGTTGAAGCCTCTGGTTACGTTTCAGAGCACAGGGCAATTTAAAACCCTGAAATGTGGAATTAGAGAGGATTTGATGCGTTTCAAATTGAACAGAGGGGGACACCGTCAGTGGCGTTTGCACCTTCAGGCATTATTTAAGTAATGTCTTGTGGCACGTTTGAGGCAGTGGAAGCAAGGGCATAGAAATGAGGGATTTATGCAGACACGGCTGCAGCTTTATCTCGCTTCTTCAGTCTGAGTGCACGCTCCGTCGAGTTAAGAAACAAGCAGACATGCAAGTAGATTCAGATCATACAGAGTATGTGTGTTTGAGCTATCTGGATATTCACTTTAAACATCTAAATCAAGCTGTTCTCAATGGACCTCATCCACTCCTTATCGAAACACAGGCAGTGCCAGATAACTTGATTTGCTTAAGGAATGGAAGAGATATTAACAGCACTTGACTACGGCAGTGGCCCCTTCTGTTGTGGGTATTAAACCTATCCAGCACTTCATTATACCTTCACTCTCTGGAGAGTCTCTGCGTACAGTCCCTCTTTATCTCCTCTTTTCTCCTGTGTTTTGTTCCCTCCTTCTCTGTCCCTCTCTCCACCTCATGATACAAACATCCTCGTAGCAGACAAGAGCATCATCAACATGCACGATGTGCCGGTGTCATGCAGATAGCCCCTGTGTTGGTAATGGAGGGAACAGCGATCGATAGGGGAGCAGGAGATGGCTGCAGCCGAGGAGCTTCAGTTTGGCTATGCCTAATCCTGATGAGTAATGTTGCTGTCATAAAAGCTGGGATAATTTAATGCTGACACTTAGCTATGTGACGGATAACCCATCACAGACAGGAAGGCCGAATCAAGCAGCCCACTGAAACTTTGGGAATATTGTATTCCAAATTTATAGATGGTGTGGTGAAATGGAAATTAAGAAAAGTCTGAAATGGGCACAAAGTGGGCCCAAATAAAAGGGTTTTAATGTCAGGGCTCCTTTTTTTCTTTTTTTGCGTGTGCTTTTTTTTTTTTTTTTTAATGTAACAAGAACCTTTCAACTGCTTTACGCCACCTGACTGAGGAGCTCATAGTTATTGTGAGGTTGAATGTGGCAGGTGCCACAACAACCTGTAATGATCTGTTTTAGATTCCAAGATATAGGAAACATTCTCATTCAGTGACGAAAAAAAGTGTAATTAAAAATCCTCCCTGGGTGTGTCTTTTCCAACTACCATCACATGACAGCAGCGTCACACACAAATTGAATGTCCCTGTTCTATGTGGTCCACTTGGTTTTTGCTATAACCCACATCATTTTCCTTTAAGGAAAAATGGGTGTGGGCTTTTATGGGTTAACAAAAGATGTCTGAGAATCAGGATCTCCTTCAAATAATTTAACATGACAATAATTTCTTATAAACCACTATAAAGTGTCTTCTGATACCGTTGTCTGTTTATTCATTAAGACAACAGGATACCACTCTGAAATCTATTGTAATGTAATGCTGTTCTTTAATATGCACATTAAACATCCAGTATGAGTTGCTTCTATTACATTTGCATTCAAATGCAAAGAATCAACTTTAAAGCGAAAAGGAATGTCGCTTTATGACAAACAAGCCTGTGGCGCTGTGATCCTGCTTTTAAGACACAGTCGCAGCTGTGCATTTGATTGTAGTTTGAAGGTAAGTTTAACTACATTTATAATCCACCACAGCGTTTTCACTTATTTTGGGCAAATCATACATTATTATCCGTATGCTGTTGAGGCTGCAGGCTGGGGTCAGATATGTAATATTTTACCTGCCTGCATGTTCCAGTTTACACATTGCAACCATTTAAATCTTAATGTTCTCTATATCATAAAAATGAGGATTGAAATGACTTTTTTAAATGTTTTTTTCCCCCCCATTACAACTGACCTTTGTCACAGATCCCTCTGCATGCCACAGCATATCCCTTCAAAGCTGTATGGGCATCACTCACATGCTCACAAATGCATGACTTACATATACAGGACCATTGAATGAAGTTTTGTCTGAGCAGTTTTTATGTGCCAAAAGTATTTTTCCTCATATAATCTTAATTACTGCGTCATGTAAATAAATGAAAATGATGATGGAAAGTTTCTGATAAACACAAACTACACCATTTAAGAGACAGTTTGCGAAGTTTTATGTCTTCCTTTGGGGAAAATAGTAAAAGATTAGTCAGGCAGCTGGAGACAATGAGTGCTGCAGCGTTTTTTCTCTTCTCATATAAATTCCTTTTTATGCTTTGGGAATGAATGTCTGGAGGGAAACTTAATGCCATATACTGAAAAAGTACACTATTTGCTTGCAATAATAATGATTGAGTCGCAAATACCAAACTCATTTTGCCTCAGTACCTAGTCATTAAATGAGGATTTTTTTTTTGTAGCCTCTGGGAGTGTTTGTGCCATATCTTTACAGTTGATTGCTCTCATAATTTTGACAGAAGAAAACGCGATAATACAAACGTTTCGCATTGTTTAGATGAAATGATTTTAGTGTAATGGCCCTGAAAATCTTAAGTGCTTTGTGTTATTTCCATCGCACGAGATGATTTAAGATAGCTGCAGTCACGTTAAGTTTGTTTCAGCTTGTCTGAAGGGGCGGTGTGACCCCGTATGATCTGTCTCAGTCATACTGTAGAGTGCTTCAGAGGATGACACCCCCCCATCCCTCCCAGTGTTCATACATTTACAGTACTTTCACGTTGCTATGGTGTTGATACTCAAACTGCTCTCAGGCCACACTGGGATGTTGTGTACAGAAAGTTAAATTGATTTGATTCCTAACTCTCTTATCTATAAATGTTTAGGAACAGAGTAGTTTTTTTATGATTTATTACTTCAAAGCCATAACGCCTCTTGTTGACACAATAGCAAAGAACTCACTCACTTCTTATCCAGTGCACTCTATCTCTGAGGCCACCGATGCTCGGCCTACAGCTGCACTTCCTTAACGCGACTCAAAAAGGCATTTTGACGTTGTTGACAGAGGTTGTGGAGGGAAATAATGGAAAAGATAAAAAACTCCAATTATGATTTTTTTTTTTTTACTTGCCTGGCAATACATTTCCTCCATATGACAGATTGTATGATAAATGACACATTTGGAAGTCGGTTGTTGTTGGAGATGTGATGTGGAGATTTCTTGAGCGACAAATAGGCTAACTTGCCCTTTTTTTTTCTTCTTCCCATGATGCCATTGTTTGTTCCTCCAATGCAGGAATAGTTTTAGATGCAGAGAGCGATATAAAGTCATGGTGAAAAAATGTACATCTCTAGATAATTTCTTTATCTTAATATTCTAAATGTTACATTATCTCACGCTCACCTTGGAATCTGGTGTCTGTGAAGTCAACATTTTCCCATTACAAGCTGAGCCAAAAACTGTCTTCTGCTCTGCTTTGGATTTGTGGACATAATTTCTGCTGAGACCCAAAGACTAATGTAGCTAAGCTGGAATGGACTAACGCAGCCATTTGACCTTGGGTGGCTTATTTGCTCCAGTGAGACAGCCTAAATATTTACCTGTCATTGTTGATGATACTCCAGGCTTCAATGCCCTTAATGGTTTTGATGGAGAGGCAGGGCTTTGCAGCACCAGGGTGATGGAATTGCGAAAATTAAGAGCAGTGAATTGGGCTATATATTTAGGACACTGCAGCCTTAATTCTCTGCCTTATAATACAACTGCCTTAATCTGTAAAAGACTGGGGCAAGATGGAAGAGTAGCGGAGAATTGCAATGGAAAACAATGGCGTTTAACCTTGACAAGGTCTGTGTAGAGTGTAGTGTGGGGAAGTGAGGGTGCACAACACCCAAATACTAGACTTAAGCAGTATTACTATCACACTTAAATGATAAATGTCACATAATTGCTAACATAGCGTCACATATCGTGGTTGTAGATGTGTAAAGAGCTGACCTGACGATACTGTATGTCTGGAACTCTGACTAACTTGTCACCTCATAAGAAAGTCAACCTCAGATGAGTCTGGGATATAAACTTTAAGTCCAGGGTGAATTTTTTCTGTTTTCTCACTTAAGTTGAATACAGTATATCAAATAAGCAATGTGTGTGTGTGTGTGTGTGTGTGTGTGTGTGTGTGGGGGGGGGGGGTACGATGTATAATCCTTTATTTTTATTCTAATGTACTCTAATGTTTGTTTTATGTCATCTGTGGTCAGCACTTTAACAGCAAATCAATGTATTTAAAGTTGGATAAATAAAGTTGATAGAATTTAAAAGATTATACCTAAATTTCACTCCTTCATACAAGATTCAGAACAAACTAATAGGTAATAACCTGTGCTGTACTATAAACTCAGTCACGGCTCCTCATTTCAAAAAGTGTCTGCAAAAAACAAACTAATATTTTTGAAGAGTCAGACCGATCCTAAATATTGTAGGTGCAGTAAAACCAACACAGTGAGCTGTTACATGAGGTGCACTGTGTCGTGAAGTCTGCTTGAGTTTCCAATTACAATTGAATGATTTCCTCATTAAAGATTGTTTAACTGTGCTGTAATAACACACCAGTTGCTTTTTTATTATATGATATCATTCTAGGAGTGTTAATTGTACCATTAAAAGAATTGTTCACCCAAAAAATGACACAGAAAAATGGGGCTTGTTCTGAAATGAAAAGTGAAGGCATTTTATCTACACTGTACAAAAAAAGTGAAATCTGTGCTGTAGCGTCTGAAAAAGGGTGTCACCGTGTTCGAGGTGGGTGTACGAGCATGAATGTGTTACATGCACCATTAGATGAGATCAATGAGAACTCACAATCCCTGCATACCTAAGTGTGAACCCTCTGCCACCGTGTGCACCCATTTGAATCTCCATTGGCATGAAAGCAAATAGATAATGACTGAATTTTTATTTTTGGATGAACTATTTGGTTTAAGCCACTTGTTGTCTCTACTGGTAAAAATGTAGAAAAGATTGAAGGTGCAGGAGAGTCACACTGTTTTTCTCCTTGCGACATGAAGGGAATATTACTGGACATAAGTTGAGATGTTAGGAATGGTCCACTTTCAGTTATTTTTTTTCATTCGTTGGATTACAGGTCTGCCTGATCTGTAGTCAAATCCAGCAGGTGTCCATCAGCAGCGAGACAGCAGGGCAGCACAGCGGTCCTCCTCCTCCTCCTCCTCCTCCTCCTCCTCCTGCTCTTCCTCCACACTGAACAGCCTCTGAAGTCTGCTGCTCTGAGTCTCATAGCTACGCACCGAGGGGATTGCTGATCTCCATTTCAGATAATGGCCCTCAATCTCTTATCATTTACAGCTGTCCACCAGTAAACAACAACACAAAACAAAAACAAAAACAAAAAATGATAGAAACAGAAGAAAAGGATATGGAAATCCAAAATCCACCCGTACCTTGGAAGTTTCACCCCTTCAGAACCTCTGATGACCTCCTCACTGTGATAGCCATCAAAATCATACGTGTGTACACTGCTGTCACTTCCTTACCGATAGCAGCAGAAGTTTTCAATTTCAAGATTGATTTGTTTCGGGGTGGGTGGGGGGTGGGTGGGGGGATAATCTTTTCAATAAAGAAGAAGGAGAAAGCGGCAGCTTTTGTTCATTAAACTTTTGATTGCACCTCAAGCCGTTTCAACAGGAAAGGCAGCGAGACGGAGAGGTGAGGTCCACCATAGTCCTCATCCAGATGCACAGCACAGCACAGCATGGGCTATTTAGTGTACCATCTGCCTAATATAATAAGATAAGGTAATGCATTTTTAACCCTCCTTAATTGGCTAAGTCATTTCATTATTATAAATATTAGGTATCTGTAATAGGGAACACTAATTCCTTTGACTAGACTAAAGATTCCTGCCTTCAAATAAGCATGCTAATCTAATTAGAAAGCTAGCAGAGCTGAACAACTACATTTTCTCATACTTAGCATTGGAGGGGCCGGGGCTTTGTAGAGCAGATGTGCTGTGAAATTAATTTCCTCTGGTGTAACCGGAGACGCTCATTCTCACCGTCTCTGTTATGAAATTTCCATTTCACAGATGATAACCTATTATCACTTTATTCAAGGGAAACATGTTAATGGCCAGGAGGAAGATTGAATTATTCATATTTGCTCATTTCTATTCTGCGGCGCGGCCTTGCTCTTTTCATGCACTGAGAGAGGGCTAATGTAAACATGACCAGAATCCTTGTAAATTGGCTTGTAGAGGAGGCTGTTAGCATAGTGCCTGGGGACTGATGCTAGACGGGGATAACAGCTGATATCTGTAAAGTACAGGCTGTGCATGTGTGTGTGTGTGTGTGTGTGTGTGTGTGTGTTTGTGTGTGTGTGTGTGTGTGTGTGTGTGTGTGTGCGTGTGTGTGTGCCTACGTGCATGTGTGTGTGCCCACGTGCATGTGTGTGTGCCTACGTGCATGTGCGTGGCTGCAAAAAGGACACAGTGTGTTTGTGTGTGACACACACAGAGTGAGTGAATGAATGAATGAATGAATGAATGAATGAATGAATGAATGAATGAATGAATGAATGAATGAATGAATGAATGAATGAATGAATGAATGAATGAATGAGGGTGTGCAGGTGAAGACATGTGTGTCAACAGTATAACTAGGATGCTACCAGCTGGTAATGGAAGCTAATTGGACCAGCAGTTTGCCACACAGCTTAGTGCGACAAATCAGCTGCACGTGCACACAATGAATCTGGACTCGTGTCACATGTTTTTCCCCCCACATCATGTCGAGTCTGTTAGCAGATTAAATAGGTTTTACAAACATTTTTTCATCCGTCAGAACAGTTTTATGAAGTTTCACCAGAGAAATGTTTCCTAGAAGCGTCATAGGAAGAGTAACTTATTTATTTTCCCTAGTTTGCTCAAAGTGCTTCAGCATGGCAGGAGAGGAAGCAGCTCATTCACAAATAATGAGCCGTCCTGTCCCAGGGAACGTAGCTGCTGTTTCATTCACTAAATAGGTCGACCCCCCCCCCCCAATTGGAAACAAGCATTGTGTATGTGTGTGTTTTCAAAGCATCCAGATAAGAATGATGTGTATTTATGTCTTAAAGAATTTCCGTTTCCTTTCATTCAAAAGTAAGAACATGTGGGCACATTTCCCTTTAAAACATGAACAAATCTAATATATCTTTTTAACAAGTGAATCTAAGCTGTGCGCAGTAAAAAAACAAAACTCTTAAAAAAAGTATTTTCCTCAGAAATAACACAAGATGTTACTTTTAATACTGCAGTCTCAAAAGTGATCAACTCTTGGTGTTGAACTACTTTGAGGAGAACTTTTTGCCACTATACTGCTAACATAACACATATCCAGACATCAGCTTTCTGCACCGTTCTTGAGGAATCATATCTCATTTCTCACGAACAAAGCCTTCCAGGTCCAGAATATTGCTGGGTTTTCCTGCTGCAAAAACCTTTTTCAAGCTACCAGACACTTTTGATAGGATTCTAGTCAGACAACCTTGATGGCCTCTCAAGAATGATCCAGGACTTCATCTGAACCCAAGCCTCGTTTGTCTTTTTGAAATGTCCAGTGCATCGTCTTCCTCACAACGGGTGAGTCAGTTACGTCAAGGATTTTCAGGTACTTGATGAAATATATCTTCATCAGTTGTGAATGTCTTTGCGTTCACATATGGAGCCTTTATTTTAATTATGGTTTTTCTAAAGTTGTCTTTAGGTTTGAAAAATTATGTCTGATGTGTTAAAAATTGTATTTTTCAGTTAAATGTCGGGAAAACTTGTTCAATTTGTTGCACAGAACTGTCTAAGCTCTTCCTTGATTTTATTATTAAAGACAGTTGATATATTTTATTTAACCAATAAACCCAATACATAATTGGGCCGTAAACCTTCACTTCAAACTGTGTGGTTAAATAGAAGCATAGTGCAGGGATGTGACCTTAAGGATTTTAGTATGGTATTCGTTCTGCCTTTTGCCACGTCAAAGTTTTATTCCGTTTCTCCCCTCTTTGTCCACTCTTGCAGCAGCTACATCTGGCTGCTATAGTAACAACAAAACGACGGTTTTAAAATGTGGGAACACAAAAATAAATAAATAAAAATTGCACATTCATATATTGTGGAATTTGTAACATGGATATTTTTAAAATTTTAACGGGGTAGTTCTTCTGGACTTGAAGAAGTTTTTATCATTGCTTTATAATGTTTGAGCTCAGACGTTTAACATTCCCTTTTCCCTCATACAATACTTTGTGTTCTACATGAAAAACGGTGAACATGAAGTGACAAATACTTGTCTTACATTAGTGGTAAGAAAGTAATGTTTACTGAAAGACTATAATGCTGGTTTTCATGTTTGACAAATGAGTAAAATAATCTTTTCAATCATCTCTCAAGACTTTCAGAGTTTTTTTTTTTCCCCTCTCAGTTTTATGTTGCAGATTAATTTGTCATTTAATTTATGGCTGAGTTTTTATTGGTCTTATTTTCATGATTTTACTGTTTTATGCATTTTTACCTGTCTTCATTTTTTTTTTTTTTATATGTCCCTTTTTAATGATAATTTAATGATTTAGTGATATGTAATGATTTAATACCACTACAATTTATATCTTTGATTAAAAAACACTTTTTTATTAAAAAAAAAAATATATAAAAAGTTTTTCAAGCAATTTTTTGTTGGCTGTTTTGAAAGCTGATACATACATAAAGTTTTAATAATTGATCAAATGTATGCAAGTCCACGAGAGTTGTATATACGTTTAGCGATGTGTAGAATCACAGCATACAGTTTGTTGAAGGAAAATAACCCTGAAATCCACAAAAAAACAAAAACAAAGATGCTTTGCTTGTGTCAGAGACATAGTGATGGATCTGTCTGAGCCGAACATTTAGTAAAACATTAAGTCTGTTCTTCAGCTCAGACCATTTTATGAGACAAATTAAGGGTAGAAGGGGATTTGAGCAGCATGTCTCCCAGAACTAGAATAGATGCCTGTTCTTACTTTTACAGCCAATAATGAGATTATATTTGAGCTGAAATGCTCTCGTCCTCTTTAGCCATAGTAAGAATCATTATAGATGCCCCTCGTTCGAATCCATCTTTCCCATGGGAATCAGCTTTGAGGACATTTACATTGCTTCTGATTTACATAATTCCTTTGGCATCATAAGTATTGATTAGTAAATCTATGACGGACCATGCTGGTCATGAAAATCAAAAAATCGACATTAGCAGTTGTCATGTATTTTCTGTGTGTGGAAGAAGTAATCCATAATTACTTTTGCTGATCCTTGGACAGTGACGTGTGTAAAAAAATTTTGTAACAAAATTTATCAACAAATTTCTGGGAAATTCAGAAATGTGGTGATGTTTTTTTTATGCAACTCAAAATTATTTAGGTTCACAGTAGTAGTATAATATGCATGTGATACCATGGAATATTCACGTATTCAATGATCACTAGGTGGCAGTATAGTATACTATAATTGCAAATATGCATATTGCCTAATGTTAAGGGCCACTCCAACACTTGTCCCTCGACCAGAGACGTTTCACACAATGTGACCCTGACATTTAGATGGACTTTGTATTTATTACAGAAAATACATTTCTTACAGCTGCCAACATTTTAACTCCAAATAAGTTTTTTTTTTGGTCATAGTATAGCTTTCCTTTGTCTTAAAATTTAGTTATATTTCACAACTGTTGAACTGATTTCATCCTTTCAATATCTGATTTTTAAAGTACACGCTGTAAAGAATATATATCCACAAATGTAGGGATTTATGTATTTAAAAAACGGAAGAATTGAATATCTGATCCTTTTAGAAAGCTGCTTTTCAGGTGAAATAAGCCATTTTAAAAGCTGTACATAAAGCTGAGGGCAGATTACCCTCTACTCATTCATATTAATATGCTCTGGTGAACTTAAGCGATGCACTGTTGTACAAAATTAATTTTAAACCCACAAAACCAGAAGAAAGAATAGATTGCATAACAACACTTTGTAACATAATTAATGAAATTCACAATAAGAAAGTCAAAATTTGTCTCATAAAGACTCTTTGACCGCAGTCCTTCTTCCAGACCTCTATATTATACTGCTGCTTAACACAATCCATAGCAATCCAAATCCTTATCAATATCAATTTACTCATATCAATAAAGATCAGGCTCCCTCTGGATCAGCTCTCACTGGCATCTGTCTGACATTGCAGGCCCCTCAACATCCAGACAACTCCCCCTACTCAACACACACACACACACACACACACACACACACACACACACACACACACACACACACACACACACACACACACGCACGCACGCACACAACACACACACACACACACACACACACACACACACACACACACACACACACACACACACACACACACACACACACACACAAACACAGCAGCCCTTGACTTTGGCGTCAATAAGGCTGACCGTCTTTGTGAGTGTATCGACAGTTATCAAAAAATGCCCTTGATGTAATTTCATGCCTGTCGACACTCACAGGCCATATGCTAAGGATTATGGGATGCCTGTGTGTCGCATAAACGTAAGGCACTGCGGAGCTGGGGTCCTCGATCACTTTATAGGAGCCTTTAACGGCCCTGGCTGCCAATGTTCGTCACGATAGCCGAGTACAGCAGAGTGTCCACTGGGGGCTGCCATCAGCCTCAGCCATGGAGCAGCCAGGCAATCCTGCCCCTCCCGAGTGTGACACTAACTTATCACATTAAAGCCTCCGCAGTGTCACAGCATATGTTGAGACTCTGAGTGTGATGCTTTAATGTCAAAAGACTCTCATTTACATTTGCAAAGGTGGCCACAAATGCACAGTGAAACAGAGGGCAGCGAGCAGGCAGTGAGGGTATTTTCACGTCTACTGACATTCCTGCTGTCAGTGTCTTTGAGGATGGAGATGATGCAACAGAGGTCTGGTCACATGACAGCAGAGGAAGTTTTCTGTGCACACAAGTAGTTTGTAAAGCTTGGGAGTTTTAGGACTTCTTCAGTAATTCATCACCATGATGAGGTATGAATAACAAGTTTAAACTAAATAATTATTATAATGTATGATCAGATGTATGTTAATTCCTTTTTTTTTGGTTAAGTTTTAGTTTGTTATATATTCATATTTTTGTGTCTCAAACTTGGTGCTTTTTTTTAAAGGATGAATTACTTTTGAATCCTTGGCTGAATAAAATATCTAAGGTCACCCTGGTGGCAAAGAGTTCTATCATTCTTTACTCTTAAATGTACATCCACAAAATACATAATATGGCACTCTAACCCTAATCCCAACCCTAATCCTAGATTTCCAACAACAGCAATTTGGAATAAATGATTCTTTCGTTCATTCCTTCACTCTTAGCTGTGCATTGCTTCACATGTTTAAAATGAATGCACTCAGTTAAACATCTTACACAAGTTTCAAATAAAACAGTTTTGAAATGTGACATTCTATATAGTGTAATAGAGAAATTTGAAGACAAAACTTGTTTTACTTTCAAAAGAAATGACGTCTCATGGCAGCATGTTTTACAACAAAAACTAAAGACTTTTGCAGTGATTTTTTTGTGTGTTTGCATCCTTTTGTTACCTTGAATTTAATGAACTCTCCCCCTCCTTTCCCCCCTTTTTTCTGCACTGCTTTGTTTTCCTGCTGCCGATGGCAGCTGAAACGCCTTGGCTGTTTTGTAAGCATGTGCACATCCTGATCTCTCATAATATTAGTTAAAATCAATGTGCTGCTTTTTTAATTATTGCTCATGGTACAAAGCGGGGAAGGCTCATTTAAGGGTGGATCGATATGGGAGAGCGATTGGTAGATGGTGGAGCTGTACATCAGGCGGCTTGATGTGAAAATCATTGGGGCCTGTGCAGTCTGTGGCTCGTGCTGATCATCCTGGTTAGCCCCCCAGCTGGCTGCAGGGCCTGGGTAATGGGTGAACCCTCCGTGAACCAGCATCCTTAGCCTCTCTACACCCCTCAGAGCAGCACACAGTCTCACACCTCCCCAGCCTCTATGCAGGGCAGGAATAAAACATCATAAACTCTATTACAAATAGAATCAAAAGAAGTAAGGCAGAAAATTCAAGCACATTTCTCTTTCTCTTCTCTTCATCTCCCCATTGATTATCTGTGCTTTGGATTATTCTCTTTATATTTGGTCCTGGTCCTTTTACTTGTGCTGTCTACTATCCCTAGATACAGCAGTGCATTGTTCCTGCATGTGCACTTCTATTATCTCTGCTATCTGTCCCCTGACCACGACCGGGCCTGACTAGATGCTTGTGCTACTCTACTCTGTGGGCTTTAAGGAGGTTAATAACTTGGGCCTACGGACATTATTTAAGGGTGGCCAGTGAAAATGTAACGCTCCCCTGTTTCTGTTGCTTTAGATCAACCTCTGACCTGGGAATCTTCTCTCTCTCCCCAGCACACATGACAAACACATCCTTATATCTGCTACATCCTGCTTTCTTTCACTTTCCACACACTCTCCTACTTCCTCAGTTTTAGGGGAGGCCAATTCAGATCTCTTTCGTCATGCAGTTTAGCCCCTTTGGCGCTAAACTGATATAAATGACGTTAATCTTGGAAAGTGTGAACGGCAGCGTTTCACAGTCTCTTAGCGTTATTTGTCACCATTTCTGTCTGCAAAATGGCTCCGTTTTGCAGAGAGATTAAAAAAAAAAAAAGTTAAAAGACCAAATAATTGTTTTCATCATTAGGTCAGTTTGCATTTATTATGCAGTTTGTATATCAGCACCAAGAGGATGATTTATACAGGCTCTTCTGTGACCAATCTGAAGCCTGCATGAGGGTATCAATCCCTATAAACACTGATCAGACGTGCAATCGGCATCTAGGAGAGCAGGGTTGCACATTCAATGTTTCTAAATGGAAAGAAAGTGAAGACATTTTTTTCTTAATTTCCTACCTCTACCTGTTTTCTAAATAGTTGTTAGAAATAAAATTTAACTTCTTTGTCTCAGCATTATGTAAAACATTTTAGATCTTGTATTAACCTTTGCTAAAAAACACGCACGCACGCACGCACGCACGCACACACACACACACACGCACACTCACACATTAGTAAGGCCTAAAATGCATTTTGAAATTAGCTAAAGGCCCTTCTGCAACCACTTAAATCAAACGTCTCTATTTTGACAAGCTACCAGTGTCCGATTTGAATTTAATACTGGTTAGACACAGTGACCCTTCTCTTTATACTGCGTTCTCGAAACACTAATGTAATGGTTGTTTCTCATTTAGACGGTCTTTTTAAATGATCGTTATATATCATCTGCATCATTCATTTCCTTATATATGCAGCTCTCACACACTCCTTCACTCACACTGAGGGGAGATGGTTATTTAGGGCATCAATCATTTGTCCACAGGACCAGCTCATTTACTAATTAAAATCTTTAAAAAGAGAGCAAAATTGACTAAGCACTAAATTCTTAATCGCAAGTTTTGAACAACTGACAATCCGATCAATACTGAGATAACAGTCAGACCCGTGCATATAGCTTTTATGAACAAGCCTTTTTTTTTTTGTCTGATCACGAGGTCATTTATTTTGCCTTTAATTCCCCCTGCTTAGCTCACTGTATTCAATCATTCAGATTGTATTGTATAGTGGATGGCTGCACATCTTTCTCCAGTGATGACAAGGCACACAAGATTAAAAAAAAAAGTTAAGAAAGCAATAAATTACAAGCATAGTTAATTTTCCTTGCTTGTCAACGTTGATGCCTGTCAATTTGAAAGGCTCCATGCGCTTTATTCTAATGAAAGAGGCGGAGGGCACAACACTCTTTCATTTGGTTGAAAATGCTCTGTTCAGCCAGATTTAAGATGAAATGATGCCTTTGGTTATGGCCTGTGATTAATGTCAAGGACGTCAGAGTTCATCTAAATATAGATGATCTGCACGTGCCTTCAGTGATCCTGAGAGTGCCCCACGCAGTGATCGCACACATAAACGCACCATCACCAAAAATATGTATCAGAGAGACATGAGACTAGTTTACATGACAGGGCAGAAGTTAAAGGAAGTATCAAAACAAGGACAGAAGTTCTGAAAGCGCTCAGCCCAGTCATATCATTGAAAGAAAGAATGCAAAACTTTTTACTTTTTATGGCAGACCCAACATAAAACCTAGACATATTTAATCACTCCAACTATACGTGCTGATATTCCTCATCAGCTTCTTTTTTTAATCTAAGTAAGTCAATAAAATGAATATTCAAATACATACATTTGTGACTTTGATGCATTTTGTGCTGCAGAGATGACAATACTGCTGCTCTTTTCCAAGCTCTAGTTACCTGCTCGCAGAGCTATGACATAATTTTCTCCTTTAATCTTATACTCAGCTACTTTCAAAGTCCTACACACTCAACATTACTAGTTAGACCACAGCCAAAAAAGCACTTGGCACTCTTTTCAAGGGGTCGCTGTCACAAATATAAACGCATGCCAGCTAACGTCAGCCAGTCATTAGCCCTTTTACACACGCTGTTCAAGGCAGAACTTTATTCTACCATTGTCTGAGCAAGAAGGTGTAATGGGGGTTTGTGTTGCTTCTCTCCAATGGCTGTGGCAATGGTAAAATTACTAATATGTGCATGTAAAAGTGTAAGGATGGGACCAGACAACCATTAGATGTTTCGATGATGTTATTACGTGTAGGGCCCATGACTTTAAAGTTTAAAAAACAAAAAGAGAAGAAGCAACAAACAGCTAATTCAAAAGAGGAATCTCAACTGCACATGTCCTGGGGTGATTGATAAAGTTAACATGATTAACAACAAAAGCATAAACATAAAAAAAAAAAAAAATCATTGCTGGCGACTCATTATGGCATATTTCTTTTAATATCCAATGAGGTATTTCGGTTCTATGTGTTTGATTTCACATTACTGGCATTGGTACAGATAATAAATTTATGTTGAGTTGTCAGGAGATGTCTCAAAAAGTTATAATGATTTCAGCTCACTTCATTGATTTCATGACACACACTTCTCGAACTTGCTTTAAGCCACTAAAACAAGACTCTGTTCTTGTATTAATGTATTGTGTCATGAAATCTTTCACTACATTATTTTGTAGATTTCTTTGTGCATCTAAGAACTCAATGTGCATGCAAGCATAGTGTTATTTCAAGTTTAAATCAAGCAGTGAGCTAATATTATTAATTATTTACTCTGAATCCTAAAAATCATCACAAAAAAAAATCATTTTCAGAATTTTTTTCTTGCTTTGAAAATCTTCAACTTTGTGAGATGGAGCCACGATGTGCAAGATGTCAACATGTCTGTGCAGGCTATAAAAGCTATTGAAGGACACGAGCGCACAGGTATCAATACATCCTTTCAATGTTTGATCATTAACAGTGACATTTATAATCTTAGGAAACACGCACGCACACACGCACACACACACAAGCACCTTATATGACTACGTGTATCTCGAAACTTAGTAAGCATCTGTATTAAAAAAACATTTAAAAGCTTTCACGTGGATGCATTTTGTATTAGTATCTCCCTGAGGCACTCCACAATTTTCTAAACAAATACTGTATGTAATGGAGCTCACCTCCATGTGACCCCGGTGGCTTAGCAGAAGAATTGCAGGTGCAGAACTTCTCATTTCATCTCCTTGATGACCATTTATAATAATGTATATTGTATGAGCTTGACAAAATGTCGTAGCAGAGACATGCAGTATCACGTGTGTTTAAGGAGGCAGGGCGTGGGTTCTCAACAATGACATTTTTCATGATTTATCTAAACAAACATTGCATGTTATCAGATCATCTTGTAGCTGTCGTCCTTCCCTACATAGAACAAGAGAGCGCGGTGTAAAACACAGATTCCCAGCCGCTTTCATCGAGATTGAGTCAAGTTGCTCTTTCATGGGAGAATGTAAATGTGTCATTTATACCTGTCTTGTCTTTTATCATGATAAAGCAGTTCATACTCTGGGAAAAGGGAAAAGAGAAATGCAAGCAGTAGCTTCATTCATCGCCTGTCCTGTTTCATTCACACGGTTGTGATTCTCTATCATGCTCCTCTCAGCAGCCGTCAAGAGGCCAGCTCGCATTGAAACAAATCTCTCATATTCTGCTTTTTGATTTCATTCTTTCTCCCTGTCGTCTCTCCTATTAGCTTATTCATTCTTCACATGTGACTGCCAGCCTGTTAAGGTCATATTAAACCAAAGCAATCCACTTTAAATGGTTATCTACGACGTGCATTAAAAAGCTCTTTGCTGCCCTTTAAATATTGTGATTGGGTTATGGGGGGGTCGCTGTTTCGGAGCGCTGATCGCTCTCCCAGGAGCCTGCTTCAGAATATAAATTGAGTAATATTATAAAGGCGAGCACTCCAGAAGGACTGGGTAATGAATAGGATTCATGATCTGAGGAGGAACAGGAGGTCATGCAATGAAGTGAAATACTCTAATAACTCCAATCCAAACCCACACAGATGATGATACATTAACTGAGAGTCCCTGGTATTGTATTTTTTCGTCTCCACTCTGTCAGACTACATGAGCATTACATCTATTCTGTGCGCCTGCAGTCAAAAAAAAAAAAAAAAAATTAAAAATCCGATGTGGGTGGTAATGGTTATTTCAAGTTCTCAGTTAAACTTTAATATCAAGGCCACCTACACCAGCGATGAAGGGTCAGATCAAATCTCTGCAAATCTTGTAATCTCCTGGAAAGACATGAATAAAAAAATAAGCAGATTTGTAATGTATTACTCATGCAATTTCATAATCTTCTGCAAACGTCTCAAGAAATGTACCCAGCAGATCAGACAACAGATTAATTTACTCCCACCGAAGGTCTAAATGCAAGATATTAAGTTTCCAGACGTAATCCCTCTGTGATTATGATTTTTTTTTTTTGCCTTCAAGGAATTACATTTATCATCTGACATAGTAAGCTGTTTATTTGAGGTGGTGCATTGATAGGTTTTCATGTTATCCCTTCATATCAGGTCAAATCTGGTAAATACTGTCATTTATCTTTTGCCTCTCTTCATCTGATCTTGTACCTAAGGATGCCTGTCTGCATGTTATTTAACTGTACCAACTGGGATTAACATTAAAGAGATGTTGCTTAGTCATAAGCTATTAATCATAGCTAGGAACCCCGTGAGTGACTCACAATATTTCTTTTGTATTTAACGTGAAAAGTGTGATAGCTATAGTGACAACTGTTATTTTTATGTTCAGGAACTTAGTGTATTTTTCTCTTTTTTGCTTTACCAACAAGACTGAAGAACTGAGAACAGTTACTGTTATATCATGCATTTAATAGAAACCAGTGGGCTTTCTTTCTGTCACTGGATCTTGATGGAGTGTATAGGAGTGCTGGAATGAGTTGAGTTTCTTGCAATCAGGCACAGGGAAAATTGTTAATTCCACTTGTGATGACACCGGCTCGGCAAGCACAACAGTTTTCAAGTGCTGACACTGACCAGTAATGACTGAAGGAATGGATGGAGAATAGAGAAAGTGTGTGTGTGTGTGTGTGTGTGTGTGTGTGTGTGTGTGTGTGTGTGTGTGTGTGTGTGTGTGTGTGTGTGTGTGTGTGTGTGTGTGTGTGTGTGTGTGTGTGTGTGTGTGCGGCGGAAGAGGGAGGTGGACAGAGAGGGTCCAAGGAAGGATAGAGGAGTCAGTAAAAGAGACACTAGTAAAGTATGAGAGAGTGAGGAAGAGGGGAGAAGAGAGACACAGCTGCTTTTGCACAATCGCCTTTCAGCATCTACAGTCCCAGGCCAAAATACCATTAATACAAGTGTCAGAGGAGTGAGTGGAATCAGGCACAGCACGTCGGCTTTGAGTAGCTTGAGAAGAAAATGCCCACAATCCTTTGGGGAACGAGATGGCTGTCCATTCTTCTGGGCCCTTTTGTGGCGATGCCTCTCTGTCCGTCCTCTTCCTTTTTATTTTGTGTGAAGATTAAATTGCACATGATCCCTAATGTCTCTGAACCTCTGCTTGTCGCAGGTCGGCGACCTCTATGCGACTTAGATAATAGAGACATCCGTTGTTTGTCTTGTGGTGGAACGGCTCGTCCGCCACAGTCCAGTAACCCACCATTGTCACACAGTCTGAAGCAATTAAGTAAAATGGTGGATAAAGCCTCAGTGCGTCTTTTCAATATTTATTACATCCTCTTTGTGAAAAGAGCTATTTAGTCGCTGTATCTAAAATGATCACTAATGCAATTACAAGTGCATTTAGAATACACATTAAGGGGTAATCTTCACCTCTTGGAGGAGACCCCAGCGACGGGAGATAAGGGATGAATGTTACAAAGGGTGTTACATGTCTGGGAATAACAAAGGGAATCCACTGTATCACCATCTGAGGCTAAAATGCTTGTTGAGGCAGGTTTTCTTTCTTATCTTGAAAGCCGTGATCGGTACAATATGTGTTTATTTGACACATTTTGTCTGCTTAATGCCGGAGCTCATTATTGTGGCGTACACACTCACCACTTGTCCATCAGGCAGCATGAACAGCAGAGCGACAACTTTTTCATTGGTGTTTGATTTTTCAGGCTGATTTTTTTTTTTCTCTGTTTGTTCAAACATGCATGAAACTCTCATGATCCCCGTCTTTGTATTTCAAACGAATATGAAAATACAAAACATACTTTTGATATATGTTGCGGTACTACTGTCAGGAAGTTTGGCTTGTGTGATGAGATAGTAAAACATTTGGATTCTTTTAAAGTTAAGCCTCATGAAAGTGGAGCTCAAAATAGGAGTGGTGATTTAAACAGGAAAAAGCTCTTGTCAACATCAAACCTTTGGTTACAGCAGATGCCGTTAAGTATTGCTGCCACAAAAGACTTCATTAAAACCCTCATAGGAGATGTGTGCTGTGTTTGTGGAAAATATACAACATTTTACTTGTATTCATAAAGCTGGACAACACAAAACAAAAACCTGTGGCCTTTGGCACTTTTACAGTTGAGATGGAGCAGCTACTGTAACATAAAAATAGTGTGGTTATAAAACTCTGCTAAAATTAGCTGGAGGAAGTTGTGTTCTGAATGAAAGCTTGTGGGCATGTGAGCAGTTAATGTTGTCATCGATCAGGTCACAGTAATCCTCATACATAATGCTTGAGAAGCAGTGTTTGGCAGGTACACATTGCTTTAGCATATGTTATGTAAGTTATACTTCCTGTCACTTTGACAAAACAAAATCTGTTTGTTCTTTTTCTCTTTTGATTTATACACATTGATGAGAATGTTAAGGATTCACGTGATGTGTATCACATAGGGGGCTCCTTGCTCAAGGGTGCCGCCGATGTGTCCTTGAGCAAGGCACCGTCCCCCTCACAAGCTGGTCATTCTGGATGCACCAAAGATGGAGCTGCCCGTCACTTTCCCTTCCAATTGTATTTACTGTATGCTTACAGGCCTCTCGTGTGTGCGTGGTTGTTTCGGGTGCCCATACACACACATACATACATGTCTACTAATATACCAAAGAAACCATGGGGACACATAAAAATTTCCCCAAGAGGTATCACTAAAATGTATGTCATTTCATTTCATGTTCCCTACTGCCTACTAAGGTCTTTTAATTTTCTTTAAATTTGTATTTCTAGTTACAGTCAATAGCTGAATGCTTTGGGTTTTTAAACTTTTCAATTTTTATTTTACCCAGCAGCCTTTGGACCACCCGCGATTACCTTTTTTGATTTTATGATGAAATGACTTCTGGTCTCTGCGACCCTTTCAGAGCACTCAAACTGGATCAAGAGAGTGTCACATGGCCTTCTCGGCCTGTTGAGAGGTGTGTTGTGTGCTGCAACAGAACTCATACAGCTGATACATTTCCATATCTCACCAGTTTAGTGTCCGTCTTCTTTGGTTGTTGCTGCCTCATAGTCAAATCCTTCTGGTAGGATACACACCTGAACCCCTGTTTGAGCTAGGTTTCTATCATCATATGTGTCACAGAAGTGGAACAACCTGAGCACTTGACACTGGAGTAAAATACCTTCCCACTGTTTGTATGGCTGTATCTGGACATGTAGATCAGCTTGTTTTAAGAACAGTGCAAAATATACAGGCTTCAAGCAAGACTGTTGCTTTTTATGACTTTGTATTTGTCTTAAAGTTGTGTTTTCTTGTATGTGTATGTTCCAGGGTGCTGTCTTGTCATTAGTAAAGCTAATGTTAAGGTTTTGTAAACCTTTTTTTGTAGTCTGGCTTCATTATATGTCAGCATCTTATTTGCTGTTAAAGAACATGTCCAAGAATATGCCAAATGTGATTAGTCTTATGGCTTTGATAGCATCGCCTTATGGAGTTGTGCTGAATATCCAAAATAAAGAAGCGCATTTTAAGTAATTACTTTTGCTGTCCAGTGGTTGCTAGAGTAATCCCACTACTTTTTTTTATGTCCACAAAATGAGTTACAATCAAACACTGTTGATGTGTGCACCTGATGTTGTTTTTCGGAACCTTTCCACTGATTTTCCCCTCGCTGATATTTTCTGCAGCTACTGTGGCATCTTGCTGACCATATCATCGGTTGGATAAAAGTGGTTGAATGAATTGTCTCAAAGCAGACATCAATCTACTGGAGACGGTGACTTTGAGCCAGCTAGCAGATTAGAAGTTGTATCGCAGGGACAAGGTTACATTGCTGTGCTGGATATTCCATCATCCAGCACTGAAGCATTGACTCCTCCATGTCTGTTGCCTGGACTAAGTCTCTGAAAACTACTTCCCTCTGAGAGAACCAGTCTGCTGACAGCTTGGAGCCAGTCCCTCTGTCCCCTCTTTCTCTCTCTCTTCCAATCTCTCTTAATTGACTTCCCAGTTTGATAACACATGCCTGTCTGATTGGAGCCGGGCTGTCTCCCTGATGCTCAGAGGAATGTGCCTCTTCAATAGCAGATCAATTAGTCTATTGAGATAACCAGGGACATAGGTCCTGTATGCTGGCTCCTATGTGAAAGAGGATCGGTGTTGTAGTCACTGTTCTTCAAAAAATAATCAGTTATAGCATAATACATGTACAGTAGTTGCATACAACTATAGAAAAAATAATTATCCATATGTTTTGAATAATTTATATATATATAGTACTGTATATGTAGCTATCTTTTATCAAATTAAAATATATTATCAAAGCTTAGGGATTTAAGGTTACCTGTTTTGATTTGTCCCTAATCAAGCAGAAATACTTTGTGATACAGACAGATGGCAGGTTTCTTGTTATTTTATATGCCAGTGATTCATCTTGAGCCATGCCAGGTGGCTCGAATATTCATTTCATGTTGATAATTCCACAGATTAGGCCAAGCAATCTTTAAGCTTCACCCAGTGAGATTTATATGAGGGAATACTTACGTCTTCAGGATCACAGGGCGGGTTTGGCAACAGAGAGGAAAGGAGTGCCCCCTGAAGATTCACTGTTTACCCAAAAATTAACGTCACTCTTATCCCTGTAATTTGATGCATCTTGCATACCAAAAAAAAAATTCCCTCTTTGCTGCCGACTATGATTAAGACTTGTCACAGAAAAACTTACAAGCTTTAGATACCAACTAAGGGGTGGCTGGGTAAGGGACACCTGATGTAGGAAAAGAGAGATTTCCTCTTGCCTGTATTTTTGAGCACAAGTCCATGCAATAACCAGACCAAATAGCAGGTCACCTGACACCACATCATTACATCAGGCCCACAGATCTGGTTTCCTCTGCCTACTGAGGTCTATCCAGCAATTGTGTCCTTCCGTAAGCAACTTCCATAGTGGCTCATAGAGGAGCCTCCAAGCCCAGAGGTCAGGGGCCAATGTGCTGATGGATTATGGGGTTTCTCTGTGCCCGGTGCTGCTGACAGGCTTTATTGGTCGGGAGGATGAGCCTGTAACCCTTTATATATAATTATTGTATTAAGGCCAGTGTGCCCCTGCCTCGCTGGCACTTGTCTCCGGATCAATGTGGAGATAATTTCAGAAATGAATAGTTAGTATCGACCAGCCCCCTCAGTGATGGCATATCAGTGCCTCAGATAGGTTGTTGCTGATTATTCTTGCATTGTCATTTATGAACACCCTCGAAGAATGTCTTTTTTTTTCTTTTTAAAGTAGGATAAGCTCAAACAAAGACAATTCAATTTACAATGGATTTTGTTCTGTTTTTTGCCACCTCTTCTCTACAATAAGCAATAAATCACAATGGTTTGTGTTGTTGTTGTTTTTTATCTCCTCGTTTCTGCTGCTGTTCAACTGACACTCGAGCTTTCCGCTGGTCTCTGAGGACTAGAGAGGAAGAAGAGGCCGCGAATCAGCACTTGAATTTTGGTTGAGGGATTGAGTGAACTCTGGTTGAGACAAACCAATGATCTTCAGGCAGGTGTTTAGAGAGAACTTGGTGTTTTTGTTCAGTAGTGATGTTGGTGTGGTGTCAGTAAGGAACTTGTGTAGGGGACCTGACCATCATTTGATCAGCTTCTTTGTTTGATCTTGCAACATTTACTCATATTGTACCATTTCATTGTAAATTTACAGTAACTAACCGGCAGCACATTCACTTTTAAAGCACTGTGTTTTTCACAGTTAAGAATTGCATTATATTTCTTCAAATAAATGTACACTTCATTACTGTTTGTTCTTTAAAAGAATAGAGAAACAGTGCTGGTCACAGCATTGTCTGTAAATTACTGTTTATTTATAATATATAAGACCATCGATCCATCCATCCTCTAGAAGATGAAACAATCGTCATTTGTCCTCGGTTGCTTATACGGTTTGTGGGTCACCAGCCTGCAAGAGTCTATCCCAGCCGGCTACAGAATTAAAGCGGGTTACATCACATCTCAGGGCCGCACATAGACAGACAACCAATCACACACAATTTGGTGTGATCAATTCACCCAATTTGTATGTTTTTGGAGGTGGGAGGAAGTCAGAAAACCCGGGGATAACCCACACAGACATGGGGAGAACATGCAAACTCCAAAAGGAATTGAACCTGGAAACTTCTTACTGTGTTTACCACAGTGCTGCCTGCTGTATGATATCTCCATCATACATTTTATGATATTCTTTCCTTTTTTTTCTGAACTGGAGAATGAACTGCCCTGTGGGTGAAAACCTTTTTTTTTTTTTTTGAACTATTTCTATCAAAGCTGTTATACACAGATGGACAAACAGACAGGGGTAACAGCATCTGTCCTTTATGGTGGGGCTTCATTAAAATGCTGATTTATATTACTCATGCATCAGCATCAGTTTTTCAGTTTTTTCCCTTTCCCATGATGCTTTGCTTTTTCCAGTAGTTTCAAAATGGATTCCAACTACTTATACTGTAATCAAACTTTTTTTTTTTTTTTCCCCAGATTCTATTGTGGTGATGCATGAGAGTAAGAACAGGATACCTCTCTCCTCTGGCTGGTAATTTTGCAGTCTAACTATCACCCTGAAACATGCAAAGTAGTGCACTCCTATAAAGTTGCAGCTCATGAGTACAGTGTTTGTCTGTTTATTCATCCAGTAGCCTCTTTGTTTGAGCAAGCCAAGCCCTCCGGTGTCATGTTTGTACTTTCCCCCTCTTGCCTTCTAAACTGTGAATGACAAGATGTATCCATCAGAGGGCTGGAGCTCAATTTCAATAGCAGCTCAGGGGGAATCATTCAGAGAAATGTAATTTACTCACTATTGGTCAGTTTGACCCATGACCTCATTCACTTGACATGGTTGCCATAGAAACCATTGAAAAAGAACAAGAAGAGAGTCAGATAGCATCATTTCAGCTGCTCATCCAATACTCTCAATCGAACAGCAACAACAACAAAAAAAACAACAACCCTGGATAGCAGATGAAGGTAAAGCAAATGTGTAATCAGCAAACGGAGAGACGAATAAACCAGAAAGAACTGGATTTATACCACAACCAAGATGTGGGGGATCGTTAGAGCGGTCTTGATCATTACATAATTATATCAACAAGACTATTTGTCATAACTGTCAGACACAGTCATTTTTCCACGCTACTGACAGATTAATTACACCCAATTATTTCAAAAGTGTTCTCATACTAATTAGTCATACAGTTACACAGTGCTAATAGCGCAGGGATCAAAGAAAACAAATGACGATCATACATCATTTCAATTAACCAGCATGATGGATTAATTAACACTCTGTCATTTTAATGCCCTGGGTGGTCGGATATGATGAGGGATGATCAGAGGGGGATTTTCACTTCAGTAATGGGGGTGAAGTCAAGAGCTGCTCAAAAACGTGAATCGCAGATAAATGTCGTCACCGTTGAAATTTGAGAAACAATTCCAGGATCTGGAGCTCGTAGCATTTTTTTAAAAAAAATTCTATATACTGATCTGATCCCCGAAGGGAAATTAAGAGCACACGCTAGTTAGTTAATACTTCAAACGCATGCATACATGTTAGTGTGTACAGGCTGCTGTAGCGCACACACACGCACACACACACAAGGGGGCCTGTACGCATACAGGGGGAGGTAGAGTGGTGGGCAGCCCCTTTGTGGAGCCTCCCCAAATGAGCAACTTGTAAGGGGGACAGTGCCTTGCTCAAGGGCACTTCGGAAGAGCTCCATAGGTGATCGAAACCCTGATCTTAGGAACGTTGGACGACCCGCTCTACCGCTGAGTCACTGCCGCCTATATCTTCCACAAGTCATGGAGATTATTAAAATCTGCTTATAGTCATTGGTAATTACTATGAGTAGTAATTACCAATGTATATGTATGTACGTACGTACGTACGTACGTACGTACGTATGTATGTATGTATGTATGTATGTATGTATGTATGTATGTATGTATGTATGTATTTATGTATGTATGTATGTGTGTACGTATATATGTACAGTATGTATGTACTGTATGTATGTATATACAGTATGCATGTATGTACTGTACTGTATTTAATAAAAGATAGAAATATTACTTTTACCATACTTTTTTAATATATATATTTTTACTATACTATTTTTATGCATTTGACGATGTTTTTTTATTTTGTAAAATATTTTGATACACTTAAATTCATGTTAGCCAAAAGCGCATATAACACGAGTCTAGACAAACTGCAGTAAAAATGACATGCATAATGACTTCTTACTGAAATTTATACCATTAGTCGAGAAATAACACTAGACTTTGCTAATTTGGTATTATTATCAACCCTCTGCCCTCATTATTGTCTTAATATACTTCTAATTTACATCAGCAAGGTTGCAAATGGCGGTTAAATGAACAAAATGAGGACATTTTGTTCATTAATATATCTGGCAAATCATCGAAATGTTTCAACTAAATGTTTTTTTGTAAATTCCCTCAAAGGACAGGATTTACAAAATCTCAGACATTGTATTTCTTATCATAATGTAATGTTAAGAACACTTACAGCATGTACTGTAGTGTTTTCATTTACTCTCTGAGAGTATCACCGTTAGACAGATAAATTATTTGCATCCCTGATACTGTTGAATCTATATAAATGCTACATAAATGTTAGTCTTTTGACCTTTGCAGTGATTTTATTTTTTATCAGCTGTTCTCTGTCTCCGTAAAGGCATTGATTGTGATTACATTACCTATAAACTGTGATAAGATAACATAGCATATTCATCATGGGTAATTAATTTGACTAAAAATGTACAGAAGGTGTCTCATTCAACTTCTCTGCACTCAGATTAACGTTTGACACACTTGTAGTTTAATGCAAAAAATAATGAGTAATGGCAAAATGTATAAACAGATATTTCTGTCACTTTGTATGATTTTAACATTGTCTGTGGTGAATCTTTACTTATTTAACTTTCAGATTAGTACAGCACATCACTGACGTCAGCTTGTCTCATCTACTTGCCTCTAGGTGTGACTGACTCTCATTAGCTCAATTTAAACCCACGCAGCAGAAGCAGCACTGCTTTGTTCATGTGTACAGCGGGTCAGCACTGACCGGCGCTTTCCGTCAGTTTTCACATGAACATAAATCATGAAGGGATGGGACACGGGCCTTTAACTTTGTCAGTGATCATGTCAGCAGGATTTTTTCTGAGGTCAAGACTGTCCTGAAACCTGCAAAAAATGCCAAAACACAAAGTTGCACATGGGGCACAGTTTTTGATTGATGTTTCTCTCTGAAGCTAACAGACCATAAAAAGGACTGAATGAAGGTTATATGGCCGTATGATCTTAGCCCCCTCCCATGCCCAGTTGACCCTCAGCAATAGAACAATATGTAAATTGTTGACCTCACTAACGAAACACTGACATTGATTTCTAAATAGGCCATCATTTTGTGTTCCTGTAGAGCCTGATGTCGCAGCTCTCATCCAGTGCTTGAAGCTGCAGGCAACAGTTTTCCAGTGCCTAATCCAACTCGATATGGCAGAGACACTCACTCTTCATTTAAGCAAACAAAAGCTGCACATAATGATCAGCCCTGCCATTATGGCCGATTGATTTGATCTGGTCCAGGGCACTGTGGATTTATTTTCTTTTATGCCCGTATAGATGTGTGTCACGGTCTCAGTATGCATCACAAGCATGTGGGTGTGTGTGTGCATGTGTATGTCAGTCCTGTCCAAACAAATGGAAGCAGTTTTGCCCAGAGAGCCTGCAGCACTGTTCGTCCTTTAATTGCCATTTACATACAGGGTAATCATTAATTTCTAATTCCTCTATTATTTGCCACCTCCCTCATTCCTGATGCTTGTGTCAATGTCAGGGCCTGTCACTGTTTTCACTCACAGGAAGTCCCACATATGTCTCCCCATCTTCCTCAGACTCATGCTTGCTTGTTTTGTACAGTTTCAGGAAGCTGAAGCACAAACACAGTCTTTATTCTGTTGAACACAAAGTCTTGGAATAAGCAAAGAGACTGAAGTCACCATTAAATACAAAAATGAGTAATTTATAGATTTCTTCCTTTGCAGTTTTTCCTTTGAGCACACAACTAACAAAATAGACATGGATACAAATATGTCACCAAGACACTGCATATAATCCACAAGAAATAAATCCTTGCCTGTGGTTGTAATGGTTACACTACATTTTTATCTTTTGAAAAGTCTAAAACTCAAAAAAATACAACAGCACCACTAAAAAAATGCCTTATCAAAAGTAAAAGTGCTGTTTTAACAAATAAAGTGACGAGGAGTTGTCTGATGGTCTGTTGATGTTTGTGCCTGAAGTCTAACTCTAATGAATCACTTTTTAAATATAATCACCAAGAGTTATATTATTCATGTTTGGTTCTCTATCTTTTGTATTTTTTTCCAGATTTACAATTTGAATTCAGAATTCTTCTGTGAATAAGATTCATTTCAAATGAGGATTCATGAGTCACAACTCATAACTTTTTTTTTTTTCTCACAATACTTAACACACACATTTTCCATGGACTGCAATCTAATTTTAAAGGAATTTAGTCATTTTATTTTTGGCACATGTCTGAGTAAAAAGAACTTTAATCAACAACTAATGCAACTTCTAGAATGTTTTTCTTTAAATAAATACACATTTTTGTGACTGTGAAAGCACGTAGTGGGAGTCCACTGCATGCTTCGTCAATTATTTTGATAATATTCGTTAAGGTAGATTTGATGTAGCATTTGGATTTGAATATCTCATGGACTGTATTCAAAGGAAGTGACTATTACTGTTCAATAAATGTTGTGGAATAAATTTAATTTCCCCCCCTGTTGTACTTTACAAATCACTGGAGAGGAACCCCCGAGCTTTAACTTCATTCCAGTAGTTATTATTGTATTCTAGCAATGAGGAGGTACTTGAAAACATCTAAATGCTTTTTGTGTATGATTAAGTTGAGGCCACTGAAATGAATTCACCACTTAACTTCCAGTCAAAGGGGATTATTGAGCTTTATGATGCAGGCAGTGAAATATCAATAGCGCTGGATGTGGCTGTTGGGGTGCTCTTTTGTTTGGTTGTAAATGAGCTGCATCAAATTCAATGACCACAGAAGACATTAACAATGGACACATTGGATGAGATCCATGACACTTATACATACACACTTTGAGCACACGAGCAGAGAATATGCAACACATGACTGAAATGAATTAAATTATAATATTAATCCACTAGAGCTCAATATTGCTTGCAAATTAATTTTGCACATGATTTAAGATGAATCTCTGCTGCATGGTGACCTTCTTGAATAGATTTTATTAAGCCAGGCGAGTGTGTTGCATGTAGACATTCTCTATTGGACCTGTCGCTGCCATTTCAAACCCAGTATTTGCAATTACTGGTTGATCATCGCCACAAGCCAGATAATAATTAGAGGTTGACAAAATTCAGGGCTGTGTTGGAGAGCTATTGATTTCCTCATGTTCCCTCTTTGGAAGGATCAAGAAAAGAAGACATGAAATTTACTGTCTTCATAAAAGTTTTAGTAAATCAGGCCATGTGAAAGGGTTATCGACAGTTTTTTCATTACCATACATAGTGTTCTCTAAAGCATTTTTGATTATTAGCTATAAGACAGGAGCACTCTACTTTGTGTCTTTCATGCACCAATAAATAATGGCTCCTTTGGAATATTTGGAGGTAATTTTAATCACCTAGTTGCACATATAGCCTCAGCGAGGTCATAACAGGATTACCTTCCAATTTAGCATTGCCTTGAGCTCTCAGCTGAGAAATGCACATATGAATGTGTGCAGAGTGGTGTGTACTGACAAATAGTGCAAAGCAACACGGTTGATGGAAAGAAAAAAACACATGATTGCACTCTATTGTCGGTGTTTAAAATGTTAAAAATGGCTGCAGGAGTACTTTGAAGAGAAAAAAAGGGCTTTGAATGAGAGAATTACACCTGACAGAAATATGAGGAGTGGGCTATCACAAAATGTTGGTGTTCTGTATGACTACAGACAAAGTCAAAAGCAGTTTCGTTTGAGCTGCCATTAGCACAAGAGATGTGCAAAGCCAAAGCCCAGGAGGTTATTTCCCTTCCTCGATGGACAGACTATTAACTTTTTGATTGGCAGCCCGGCTGACGGTGCCTCTTCATCATTGAGGCCTGTCGATTCCTCAGCATCTGGAAAGAGCACATAAATTCAAAGACCACTAGTATGAACAGTGCGTCTCAGCATCCTCTGAAAGGGCTGTGTCACATGGCCATAAAGAAAAACAGCAGCATTTCAGCAATGCTGATTTCCTCACTGGAAAAAAGTCACAGAAATAAATGGCTTGTAACCGTCTGCAATAGAGAAGATGCTGAGCACTGACAGGCTTTCTCAAAGTGGATTTGGCGTATTTCTTTGCTTCATTTCTTCTTCTTTCTGCTACGGATAGGAGCAAGACAAAATCTCACCTGACCGAAAGCAATGATTTTAAAATGTCTTTCAAAAAATATGAAATAAAAGAGGTGACACCTGGCCTATAGTGTAATATTTAGAACTTTCCAAACTTCACTTTAATTACTTGCCAGTGTTTTTTATAGGGGAAAAAATATGGCTGTCAGGGTTTATGGAGGGCAGAACAAAGGGCTGACCTGTTTTATCTGCCCTTGCACACGCATCAGTGTAATGATGACAAAACGGGATGTTAACTAATGATTAGTAGAAATGGTTGCAGTTAATTAGTTGGTCCTTCGTTTATCGTTCCATTTGCACATTTTGGGGAGCAATCATTATTAATTAGGGCCATCATGCCGAAAGGGGTGAGGTGGAACCCTACAGCCAAGTTAATCAGGCTGCAATGAAAGCTCCATTATCCTGCTCCGTCCCGTTGGCCTGTGATCTATTAGCATTATCTAAAAGCTGCAACAGGATCAACAACAACAACAAAAAAAATCAAAGGGACATAAACAGGGCGGGTTTGATCGGCCCAGTTCTTGGGTCACTGGTTATATGGGAGAATCTCACATGATATTGTGTCGCTTTTTGTCTCATTGCATAAATTCAAGCTGTTGGTATTGAACGCTTTGGAAAGGATCTTTAGTATGTGAGGCTGTGGATTTTTCTGTGGGGGCGGAGGAGTTGTCTGATACAGCTTAGACTAAAAGGCTGAGGTGAATATTTGCTGGTGAAGTTGAGGAATATCTCAATTGTGTAGAATTTGTCAGGAGAACACCTGAAAATCATGTAAAATGTTGCGAGAAACAATAATAAAAACCATTAAAAATTGAAAACAAGATGTTATTTTATTCATATTATAAATCTATAGAATAACCATTCGCGAAGATGAATTGATTCTACCCGTAAGCATGCACTTCATGCCACTCACAAATACAACAAACTACTGCAACAAACAAAAACTATCGGGCCTTTTATGAAATAGTTTTTCTTTTTTCAACAATTCTTATCTCCACTAGAAACAGGCTTGCTTCAGATCGTGTAACAAAGTCATAAAGAAATGTTAATTGCTATTTCAACAGCAGTGTATTAACATTAAGGTTTGTCCATTATGCTATATTTTTAAAAATGGTAAAATTCCGTTGCATTCAATGACAATGATATCATATGAACAAAGAAAAATTTAATTTTATTTGGACTGAAAATAAAATGGAAAAAATATAGACTAAAATAAGAACAGGTCAGAGAAAAGGTCATCCCGCAATAATAACACATAAATGTGGATGTCATGTCACCAATCAAAGAAAACATTTACAGTATGTTAAACAAGAATATCATGCTGTTATAGTTGTTGTCTTTATCACGTTCTCTACCACACATATGGCCTGATCTCTGCACCACTGCATCAAATGAAATTACATGAAGTAATTACCTTAACAGACATATTAACTCTCTGTATTATCGAGTTGCTAAGCCTGCAGGTTTGCAGGAATATGAGCAAATGCAAATGCACTTCCTGTGTGACTGTTTGCTGATTATGCTTGAGACTTAGTAGCATGAAATACTGGGTGCATTCATTACAAATAACCCCACGCCGGGCACCAAAGTGTAAAGGAGGAAATCAATGCATTTTCCCCAGCTTATTTCATGCAAATGAGCTCTGAAGGAAACTGATATGGTTAAAGCAAGGTTACAAAAAGAAAGAGGGAAAGGCCAGTGTCCCCAAGAAATCAATAGAATAAACTGGAGAAATGATTTAGATAGAGCAGATATGACCATTGAAATAAACAAATACACTTAAAGGAAATCAATCATATAATTTAAAGAGTAAACGACTTGAACTGGGGTGATCTCCCTCATGGTTTAGACAAATGGAGGATTTTTAATTTCATCATTGATATTATGCCAGACTTAGAGATTTTGCAGATGGTTGCAACCAGGAGGAGGGGAGAAAAATCAATTGAGTCTAGTACTGTGGTCTTAAGAGATGTTAGATATTTACAGCATGGAGGTATGGAGCCTTGTATAAATTTACATTTTAAGAGATAAAAGACCTCTGTATTTTATCTTGTTATTGATAATAGAAACTGTCCACCTTTATCCCGTCCCATCTCTGGGAAGCCCGGCTGTCTGCTGAATGTGTTTGTGTCTGTGACCGAGACCGGGCTCGAGAGCGTTTGTGTTCATGAGAGGGAGAGAGGCGATAGACAGAGCAGTGGTCTGAGGCAATTTCAAGCCTTTATTTTCTTGATACACAAAAGGCAGGCTTTGTGTGAGGTTGGGTTTTTTTTTTTTCTCCTGCTTCCACGTCAAGGCAATCGAGGTGGCATAATTGCATCAGAGGTCGAGAAATATAGGGTTGCAATTTAGAAGGAGGATGAGAAGAAGAAGAGGAAGAAGAAGTGAATGAGAAAGGAGCATGTGTGTATTTGAGCCGGTGTGTGTGTTTGCGCGTTTGGCAGGAAAGGCGACCGAGACAGGTTCATTTACGCCCGGAACAGGGATGGAGAGGTTAAGACATTGTGACAAGAGACAAAGTAAATGTATATGTAAATGCAAAAGGTTGTTATCACTCCTAAAACACTATGCAGCTTTTTCATGCGTTAGAGGCCTAAATTATATTTAGGACACGTAAAATCCAATAGTCCTACTGCAACCCGCTGCTATGTAAATGGTTTAGGTAATTCCTTAAAACACTGCACTGGTGGCCAAACGGTGGGAGCAAATAACAACAAAGTGTTTACATCATTTGAATGATTTAGGACTACTTGCAGGGATCACTTTAATAGACTCCACTGTGCTGGCACAGACTTCCAGGTTACAGCTTTGCCTGCTTCCCACTCACCGAGAGACCAAAGAAGAAACACATGGAAAAAAAAAAAAAAAGACAAAACTGTGTTTGTGGCTGGAGTTTTTTTTTCTTTACATGTGTTACCTATGTACAAGCAGCATGCATTCTGGGAGAATTTGATAATTAGATTTGCTAATGTAGAGATTATGTGGTGTCATTAAGATGTGCGGTGGACTATGAGAACATTTTGTCAACAACACAGCGTGATTGTTTGTGTTTAAAATGTTTCCTAACATTGTGACTTTCACAGGTATGTGTAATTCAGACAAACCACTGTTCTATGGGTATCGCACGCAAAAGTCCTGTGTGGTAAAAGGATGTGTGTTGACAAAAAGACCTTATGAAAGTTGCTGATGGCTTTATAGGTGTGCCTTATAGTGCAGAAAATACTGTAAATATCACATGTAAATATCTGAGAGCTGCTGTCCATAGCTCCTCTTTGATCAGTTAGAGGCATCAGGAACACCTAGGAGGGGATTTTGTTGGCCACCTGAATGCCTTTTTCTTTTTCTCCCCCTGATCGCCTGCTGTTAAAAGAGGTGTATCCAGCCACCCCTTGTCCACTTTAATTTTTAATTACCATCTTCCGCTTACCTTTGTTATAGTCATGACACGCTCGCGTTAAGCTGTGTATAGCAGGCAGGCTGGAGAGGGAGGCATGGGGGAGGAGGAGGAGGAAGTGGAGGAGGAGGAGGAGGAAGAGGAGGAGGAGGAGGGCTATGATTGTTTTACCAAAGAGAATGGCTGGATTCACTTCTCTAATTATGCAGGCAGACATGCTCTGGGGTGAACCCCGGTACCAACATGCTGCCTCTGACATGGGATCAGACCCCCAGGGCTGCTACCGAGGCCCGCTGGAGGAATGGGGGTGGGGTGGGGTGGGTGTGGGGGGGCGTCATTCTCAGAGACAGCTGAGGCTTAGGAAGGAAATCTGCACACGATTGAATAAAGGAGGGACAACTGAAATAGTGGAAATTAACACCTGTGGTGATTTCTCTTCTCTGATCGAGGCTTTAAAAGAAGATTGGTGAACAACGAAAAGGTGTGCAGTTTTGAGGTCTGAATGGTCGTAAGAAGTTTGTTATACCTCCATGACGCGCCTCATTTGACTTATTGGTTCATTCCAAAATTGATGGCATATAAGATAGATATTACTGAAAAGCAGACACAGCCCTCATTAAATTCTTAACCAGCACGTGTTTTGACCAGGCCTCTCTGTGCGCTGTCAGAGCAGCATGTTGTCACACCTCTAACAACTCACTCAAATGTAGGAAAAAACATCCACCATAAGTTTAGCCAAATGTTTAGCCAAATGTTTTCACACAAAAACCACTGAACATATTTCCTGCATCCCTGATGGGTAGATGCATGGGGCTCGGGTCAGATCAAACACTGTTAAATCTCAGGACAAACCTGAATATAAAGATGCTGATCCAGGATTCTTTTTCTTTGCACTTCCTTTAAAATTGGGAAATTTCTCAACCAGGCCACGAGTTTCATTTTGAATTAGACTCTAATGAATTAAAAGGAAGTTGTACTGTTGGAGTTTTTCTTTTTTTGTCAGCACATTTTTGATTTATTGATTGCTGTCAGTACTTTGAGAGATTTTCTACAAATGAAACAAAAAAGCTTTTCAAATAATCTTTCGACCATAGATTAAGAAAAGCAATACAGACGACATGAATATTGCAGAAGTCATACTCCCTCCAGTCTCACATGAATATGGAGAGGTGTAATAAAGCATGTGAATTAACATACCTTGCTAAGCATGTATAATTGATATGAATTGATCCTTGTCTGCGCTCCACACCCTCTATTGCTATGTGTGTGATTGAGCGTTTGCATACAAGCAGTGCAGTTATGTGGAAGGAGAGGGTCAGGAGAGAGCTGCCATTAGTGCCAGCCGGTTTAATGGGGACAGTAGCTGATGGGTCAGCATGTTTTACAGCGGCCGCTAAAGCTTTGTTAATTGTCATAAGATGTTCAAATTGATTCCGAACGCTGCATTACTACGTACAGCCCAATTGATGAATCTTTTATTCTGAGATGAATGTAAAATAATGGATGGGCTGCTGTGACACTTTATTTATCGGATTCATTAATGCAAGCCTGGGGACGAGAGTGATGCCAGTGTGGTCAGGGGCATTGTGGAAGGGTGGAGACAGGAAGTCATGTTATGAAACCAGTTGGCATGCCAGCAGCAGGTGTGAAGCAGCTACCTTGACGTCATGCGGCGGGCATACTGACATACCGTATGCAGTATTCTGCAAATGCAGCATGCATGGCTGCAAGCAGGCACAAAGAGGAAAAGGGAGATCTGCTCTGATCTCATTAGGCTTAACCTCCTTAGTCTATTCATCCATATGGTGGCACCAGAGAGCATCAACTGGTCACGAAGACCCTCAAGTCCATCTATCATGTTTCAAAAATCACTTATTTAAAGAGATTCAATCACAAAAAGGAAAAGGTTCGAGGGTCTTTCGAGATCTACAGTCTGATATTCACATTATCAGATATTTTTATTTCTATTATATATTTTAGTTGCATACAACATATAGATATGATACATATATGTCAAAAGAAGGCCCTTACAACACCCCATTTTCATTCACAGTTATTTCTTTTAATATTTACTATTTATTATTTGTCTTTGGACAGGAGGCAAAAACGATCCCTTTGTTTACCAGGGTTTACAAACTTCTCACTCACTATATAGTGCAGCTCTTGGATCTTCCAATTTTCCTATACAATAAGAAAAATCAAAAACAATCCTTGCATATGTTAACATGAGATGTAGTCCTGACTTCCTTCATGTTGATTATAGATGTACTTTCTGTTACAGTTAAATCAATCATCACCTGGGAAAACCCAGATAAATTTAATTTCTCCGTTGTTTTTTCTCGAAGAAACACATCTTTATGTTTCAGTCTTCATATATCTCATTTTGGTGCATTGGTCCATTCTGCTGCGTTTCAGATTGAAAGTGGAGCCTCCAGGGTCATGTTTTGTGTGCGAGAGAGAAGTTATAAGCAAACAACTTCTTCCTAATCACGTTAAGGAGGGGAAGAAAACAAGAAATTTACCCTTCAAATGGGAATGTGGAGCCTCTTAACCAGGCCACAATTGTATTTACAGACCTTGCATTGTACTGTTGGACCAAAGAGAACTAAAAAAAGACAGACAGTGAGAGAGAGAAATGATAAAGAGAGAGAGCACGAACGCAGGCACACAAATGCGCTCACAGATCCAAAAAAAAAAAAAAACACAAAACAAAACAATAGTGCACAAAACAGCTTACACCATTAACAAGATTACATCCTAAACCATAAAGGGATGTTGTAACAGCATAAACATAAGCTTGTCGACACGGTCGTAGCGGGATAATAGCTGGAGGGAAAGCAGCGGTTTAACCTTTACAAAAATGAGACTGCGAGCTGCTTTCAAAGCGCCGCTCCCTCTGTTGATGCTTTGATTTGTTTAACGCACAAATGGAATTTTATATACTAGTGCAACATTTACGGAGATAACTTTGGACGCAATTAAATTCAAACATGCAACCTCAGCTCGCAACGGTTATGTTGATGCTACACTGGGAAATATGTCTTTATTTTTAATGCAGCTGGGTGGGAAGCCAACGCAGGTGCTTGTAAAGAGTCCTGGTCCCCAGTGCCGCACAAATATCCGTGTAAAGTATTGTACGATTAGAGCAGGGGGTAAAAGAGGGATGGGAAGAGCAGACAGTGACACGGTGTGACACAATTAAAACAATAAAGTCTCACAAATGAACATGTCGATGTGGAACCTTATCAATTAGGTATCAAAGTGGAGCCCCCCCCTGTTTCTGAGGTGCTTCCCTCCTCTTCATCCTTTTGCACCAAAACATAATAACTCCCTTTCACCCGTCAAACTGGCAACCTATTTGTATGCATCTCTGTTTCCTACTTGTGCAGCAGCATGGTCGGACGCTCTATTAATCTTTCTATATGAGCGGTTACTGGCTCTGATGAAATTGGGCCCAATGAGGCGGGCCTCCAGCGGCCGGGATAGACCCCATTCGTCTTGATTTGATTCGCGCGCTGACACCGGAGCACTCCGATGACAGAGGTTAAGTCGGCGAGTGGCCGATGCCTTCTCGTTCGCTCCTTCAACTCCACACCTTTAACCGGCGATAGAAACGAGAGGTGGGGGAGAGGAAGGAGGCGTCTCATGTCGATGTTACGGGGAGCACAAACTGGAACATCCGATAACTCCCACATGCCTGATCCCCCCCACCCCACCCTGTCACCGGGCCGCCACGTCTCAAACAAATATATACAGCAACGGCGCTCCTCCCTGATAGTGTGTGACTTCAGCAGATCAGAGATAGATGGGGGGTGGGGTGGGGATTGAATCAGCTGCCCGACAAGCGGCACCTTCTCTCATCCAGCAATTTCACAGTGTCATTTTGGGATTATTTCATTACTTGCCATGATCCATGACTGAAACTCATTTTGGCCCTGAGTGCTCAGAGAAAATGTGTGACGTTTTTGCAGTAGAGAAGGAGTGAGCGATGGTCGCATTTGAATAAATTAAACTTCAACTCCTTAAAACGATTCGTGGTAAAACTTTGGGGTTGTCACTGGATACTACGCCTGTGTGTATTTCTTGGACAGAAAGGCTTTTTCGTCTCTTGGCGTTTCTGTTTATTTGTGAACTGCATTAACTGTTTAAGTAATTAGCATTGCAGCAGCAGCTGGCTAGTGATACCAAATTGTCTGTTTCCATGCTCCATCAGCCGCCGAGACGGTCCACTCAGACGGGGGCTATGATGTCAGCGAGGAACAGGTCCAAAGGCCTGTGGCGGCTCGTAGCAATTCACCCAACGGCTCCTCTCGGCTTCGCAAAGACGCCTCTCATGTTACAGAACGATTCCAGGCAGAAGACATAGGAAGTATCGCTACATTAGCTCCATTACATTAATTAAGAATGTTTAATTTCTAAAATGGAGCACGAGACATGGAGACATGACTCACATCTCGCCATTTCCGTCCTATCTTTAAAAAAAAAAGGGGGGGGGGGACCTACTTAATGGTTTGGCGTGTGCGCAGGCAACATGATACCGCACGCGTTTTCAGTGCCATGTATTGGCACTTTATGAAAACTAGCTGCTCGTGTTGAGGAGAATGAGCGATGAGGTGGCTCTTTGAAACGGGAGCCTCCACTGAGAGTGCACACACACGCACACACACACACACACACACACACACACACACACACACACACACACACACACATTCACAGACACACAAAATAGGATTACACATAATCTGCAGGATCGTGAATGTTGTCACACAATGTACCAATATTCCTAGCCGTCCTTTATTCAAGCATAACGTTGCCGTGGATGTATTCGGATGCATGTTAAGAGGCTTTGTTTAACAAAACCCAGAATGTTTGTTGTCATACTGCTTTTCATGTTTTCAATGAGATTAACACCGTAGGGTGCACTGTTACCTTGTCAAATGCTTGCATACACACACATATACACAGACTATATTCGTACTCATACCTCTGTTATTGTTACCTCTCAGTCAGACTGTGCTGTAGAAGCAGATGTAGATGAAGAGAGCTTTATTCTTCTTACCTTTCTCCCTTAAATCAGGAGACTAGTGGGTCCTCATTGGCAAGAACACACACAGAAATGTACAACATCACTTCAGCGTTGTAGTTTATACACAAGACATTCAAAAACAGGAAAAAAGTAAAAGGTCTTAATATTTAGAGAGCATTTTGTCCATTCTGGTGTTAATTTAAGATCACCCAAACATACATTTTTATACATTAAAAATATGAAAAACTCAACTTGTCTTGTGTCCGTTTCCACTTTAAAGTATTTTGTTTTATATACATCTTTAACATGCCACACTGACAGGTTTACCTACTGTAACTACACTTTCAGGGACATTTTCAAGTCATGGTACAATAAAACAGGTAATGATTGATTTAAAAATAATTTTAATAGGGTTTCTTCAGCCTGAGAGTTACATGTAATTTTCTTGTGTACAACATAAAGTGTAATCATCAAATAAATCATTATTGTGGAGGACTTGTGAATTATCACATGAATGGCCTCTATAACAACCTGAATATCAGAGTGGGCTCGCCTTTTGTGATTGTTTTGGTACGGGTACCATCAGTGACATGTTGTGTCAGTAATTGTTTGTCTGTTCCCGTGTTTGTGTGTGTGTGTGTGTGTGTGTGTGTGTGTGTGTGTGTGTGTGTGTGTGTGTGTGTGTGTGTGTGTGTGTGTGTGTGTGTGTGTGTGTGTGTGTGCGTTGTGACGTGACATCAGGTGCTGGACAGGCTTTGGTAGAAAGCGTGTGTTGAGGGAACTGGGCCCTCTGAGGTTTGGCTGTTCTGACTGCGCTGGGCCAGATGGGGATAATGGAATGTCATTCTGTCAGCTCCTAGGCTGATTAGCGAGTGTTTGTTATTTATTGATTGTCTTTCATGGCGAATTATCTATGCACAGGTCAATGCCAGCATTTTATTCCTGCAGCTCTGATGGCTGGCCATTCCCATCCTCACATAAAATCAATGAGTACAAATAAAATGGAATTTTTAAAATGGGGGGAAATTAGCAAACATCTCAGTGCGGCCGCTGTCATGCATATGTTAGCCGTGATCGCACACGGGCTTGACGTGAACCTCGTGTGGTGCTGTGAAAGTGCACTCTCACCAAGTATTCAATTTGAACAGCAGTCATGTCTTATCCTCTTCCAGTCCTGTCTACACCTCTCCAAACCCTCATCACCATGCAAGTGTCAGCGATCTGCATGTGTCACACATAAATCATATCAGCATGGCGCCAGCAGAAACCCCACTGTGACAATATTGTTATCACACGTGCTTTCCTCCTGACACATTGTGGTTTGTTGCATCTACAGAACCTCTGTAACATTTCATGAGAAATTATAATGAAAACAAGACAATCTAAGCTGCTGTTTGTGGTTTAACCAGTGGAGCTTTAAATTCAATGCCAAAGGATGGTGCTAAACTGCTAATGCTGATGTTTAACATGTTTAACAGGATAAGTTTAGCTGTTTAGCACAATTTTCCCGATAATAACTGCAGTTGGTTGATCAAATGCTCTGAAACGATGTTTGTTATCAATCATGTGACCCTGAAATCACGACTTTAGTTCACAGACAGCAGTGAAGGAAGTCAGTCATCGTTTGAAAGACTCATTTTAAGAGCTCATTTCTTGGTTCCTACTGACAGACAGTGTTGGTTCCTTTTAACTTCCATGGCGATTATTTCCTGACTTGATCCAATGGTGATTTTTTTTATTTAGAGCGTTTGTATGTGAGCAACACATACAAATAAGATAATAAGTTAAGTTTTATAAGATAATTAAATGTATCTACTATTTTGGAATATTTACCATTATTGTAAACTGATAAAGATTAGAAGACTTCACCCATCCAGTCACATCATAAAATGAAAGAAAAAGTTCTGCACTACATTTTGTGGAAATTAAAGTAATATATGTTGACATATTTCCCAAGAAACTACAAAAGTCAAATTTTACATAGAGGAAATATCAAGATTATTCCCAAAACAATATAACCAAAGGTCATCAAATATATGTACAGTATGTAAAAGTTTTTTGGAAGGTTTTAAAGAACTAACAAGTAATCAAACTATAAAACAGACAGCCCCATGAATCCATTTTATTATTTATTGTTATTTACCTATTTGTTGAAATTTCAGGGCTGTTTGGCCAACTTTAACTTTGTTAGAAACAGCCATTAACAGGAATACAGGACTTTTTTTTTTTTTTTACCGTCGGTTGGTTGACATTGTTCTTTATTAAGATTTACGTACCAAAACGATTTAATTAGCAAAAGATAATGGTTTGGGTTAAATTAACAATGTTTAAATTAAGGAATTTAAAGAGTTCAGACACACTTCAGACGCCTATTTTCAACTACCTGTGGTCCTCAATTCATCCGTCTGTCTGAGATCATTCTTTTGTCTGGAATACATCTTATAATTCCCGCGGAAGGATGAATTTAAGGTTACTCTGATAGTCGCTCATCTTCTCTAAACCAGTGGCTGCCCCCCCCCCCCACACACACACCAGTCTTTGTTTATTTAGTTAATTTCTCATTGAGAGACAACAGCTACTATTTATGGTGCAACAAAATCAACAACTGTCAGGCCTGCCTTTGCCTTACGCACCCATTCTCTTCCCCCTTCTGATTTTCTGTGTTGTCGTGATGTTTGTGTGCTTTAGATGGATGCAGCTCCTTTTTTATTAGATAGCATCAGTCTTTTGTCTGAACACTTGAATTGCACAGTGGTGGCTGTCTCTGCGCTGCTGCACCGGATTCTGCACCGGCTCTCTGGGGTTGATCGCTCAGAGGTGTTTTTGTTTAACCTGGCGGCCATGTGATGGGGCCCGCTCGGCTTCGTCATCCTGAGCATAAAAGGCATCGGTTGTCGGGCCTTCGTCTCAGACCACACGGCTGTCCGAGCTGCATTGACTTTCTGTCAGCGCCTGCCTGCTTATTGTTTGTGAGTTTGATTAAAAAAAGGGGGAAAAAAGAAAAAAGAAAAAGGAAGACGAAAAATGCAATTACTCAAGTTGGAGGAAACCGAATGCAGACCTCATAGAGATAATCACAGACTAATGTGACATTCCTCAATCACCACAGCAACCAGAGAAAAGCCTCCTTCCAGTTAAAACGTACTGTTGGGGGGGGGGGGGGGGGCGACGACACTGCTGTGCTCTACAGACGTAGATTCTACATCTTCTGTAAAGTGTTTTTGGGTGTCCTTCGTTGTTGCGGATGTGTAATGGCTTGTCGTGCACAAATGGGTTTTTATGAAGCATCTGTGTTTTCACTACATAACTTATGGTCACAAACAAACACAGCCCCCCCTCCTTCAAACTGGAGATGGAGCAGAAAACAAACTCAAACAGTGAACAAGGTTGGGAAGACAGATGACAAACTGGAGAAGAAAATGGGAAGAACGGAAAACAAAATAATGTGTTACTCACGCAGGCACACACACTCACTTACACTCCGAGTGAGTGACTGCGGGTGGTATATCTGTGCATGGTGCGTCTCTTAATTTCTGCCGAGTAAACAGCTTCCAGATGCATGAGTTTCCTGCTGGCCCCGCCCGGTCCAGATGCCCAGTCTGCCAGCAGATCTGCCTCAAATTGGGCACATTCGAGCAATCATTTAGTTCCCATCTTCCTGAAGGGGAAGTTTTATTCATACAGCCTTTTCATCTCTGCATCTTTGATTAGGATGGGTGGGTGCTGGGGAGGGGATAATGGTTTAGTCATGTGGAAGCAGGTTTGGGGATCCCTGTTTTAGGGTGGGGGGGGGGACTTGTGTTGAAGGGGAGGGAGGTGTTGTTGTTTGTTAACGTGTTACAGTACAGTGGAAGGAAACTGGTGATAAGAAAGAAAAAGGACATCCTCTGTGTAAGTGGTTCCAGGTTATCCTGATCCTCGTATTTAGCCAAGCATGTTACCCTCAACCACAAACTTCTAGAAACTCCTGCAACACTTTAAATCACCCGTACACCACCGCCTCTTATCTCTAGATGGAGGTTTCTAATTATTTTTTCAGAGGTTTTTGTAAATAGAGTTGAAATGGAGATGTCACAGTGCGGATGTAAGCCAGCTTATTACATGCTCAGTTGCATAGCAAAGATAAAAAAAAAAAGTGTACAAACGGTTCTCTGTAGTCAAACAACCATCAATCTAAAAAAATATATAGTTCAGACTCAAAAAATTAAGTGAATGACTCAGAAGACAGATCACAGTAAAACCAATAGAAATGTGGTTCTTTGTGCTGGAATCATTTAGTTTCATATTTTCAGCATCAGTTGTCTCCCTGGAAGACACAAATATTTTTTTCACTACTGTTTGTTTAAAGAACTAGTTCACTTATTGAACACAAACTGTAAATTTGGAACTATTTTCTACTCGTTAAATCCTATAAAAACTGTTGATGGTATATACAATGAACTCTGCTTATAACACCGATTTCGCCTCAGCTGTCCATCAGTGAATCTTAAATCTCAACAAATAACACACATGGTAATAAGTCTAATAACTGCACAGTGTTTCAAATATCTTATTAAATTACAGGTTGGTTATAAAGTCATGATAAACATTCAAAATAAATATGAGTTTAATATGTTCCTCTTGAATTTGTGTCAGGATAAATAAACAAGGATAAATAAAGTACTTCAGAACTCAACTATCTGAACCTTTAACTGTACTTATTACATCAAAGTGTAGAATCTAGATATTTATAGAAACTCAAACTGCATTGCCCCCCCGCCCCACATCAGCTGGTGATCATGAATAGATAAACAGGGGACAGAAATGAGAGGACGCTGGTCTTTAGCTGCTGGATGTTTGATGACAGTGACTGCAGGTCAGCCACAAGGACGGCCTCGCGGTCGCCCGATTCCCATCTCAGCGTCGCCGTCTTCCTCCTCTGTCGTCACTTTCCATTTGGGCCTGCTGCGAAATGCTGACATGCTCAAAGACACATAGGATTCCATTATTTTCACTCATATAAGGGTGCCAAACTCGATTCCAGTAGAGCTGTCATGGTGAACCGGGAGGCCCTCCCCCCCTCGCGCACACATAAACGTACACATACTTCTTTCACCTTGAAACCCCGCGATTTGTGCCAATGAAAACGAACTAATTTTGAAGTGAGCGTATGATCCTATTCCATCCAGCTAGTGAAACATTTTATGCAACTGCTGACTTCGTCCCCTCGGTCTCTATAAAGCAGCTGAGAGCAAGACAGCTCATAATGCTGCCACGGTAAATCACACAGATTTTTATTTCAATTTCATTTCAATGGGGTGGCCATCAATAACTAATAGGGTGTGTTTATGACTTCTAAAGATCATAATTAATCTCCTCCAGGGAGGGAAGTTTTACACAGATTATATCCATCACATTCTGTTTGGCCCTTACAGGCTACGCTAGGGCAGCAGGGAACATTGATTAAGATGTGCTGAGTGGATTATAAGCTGCTGTTCCTCAGGCAAGTCGTAAAGAATAAAAGCAATCTTTTACCTTTCTGCTAAACCCCATACAGTTTTAACAGGCAATGATTCATAAGTCTGATTCATCAGCGGGATGGGGGTGGGGGGTGACTGAGGGAGATTAATTTATGACCTGCTTCACATTGGGATATGAGTGATTGATTCAACACTGATCAGGATGATTGTTTGCAATTTCTTGTTTTCATGTTGAGGTTTTGTAAACCTTTGTTTTATGTTATAATAGTTTTGTGGTTATCCTCAGTTCAATGAATTGTGGGTTTCTTCCTTCTACTGATGGGTGATGGTAATAGTTTTGAAGATCTGAAAAGATCTTGACACTGTAATTAAAAGTGTTAGCCTGTTGGTAGTGGGATCCACGCGGAGCTACCAGGATTCTATGCAAGCCTTCTACTGAAGTCTTTTCTTTTGATGAAGTGTCTAGAAGTCTTGCAGGCTTTAAATCAGCTGCAGGAGTAGCATTAATAGTCTTATCATTTGGATGTCAGCTTGAAATAGTTGATATTGTACTTCAAAATACAGAAAATAAAATGTTTTTCCTGGATATGAGACCAGCTGATTCTACCTCTGAATTTTAGGTGCCAGGAGTCAGTTTGACAAATCAAATAGTTATAGTGACAAAAGTACAGTATATTCTGCACTATAAGGCTCATCTGATTATAAGGCACAGCTTCAATGAATGGCCTATTCTAAAAAAAAAAGAAATTTCACATAAAAGGCACGCTGGATTATAATACCCATGTGTCTATAAGGCGAACCTTCAATGAATGGACTATTTTAAAATTGTTGTATAAGGAGCACTGGACTATAAGGCGCACTGTTGGTTTTTGAGAAAACTGAAGGCTTTTAGGTGTGCCTTATAGTGCAGAAAATACTATATACATGCATGAAATCAGGCCAGAAGAAGATTTATTATGACAGCACTCATTAAGCAATTCACACTGACTAACTTTTTTATAATTCATTCAGGAGTTGAAATATTATTGTATGGATCATTGTTTTATGGACATACAGGGTTAAATCAGCCACGGCCTGATGCCATTCATCACCTCATCAGGGGAAATCCAAAGGAACGAGTTGACCACAGAGGGGAGCAGCCACAGGAGGTGAAGACGACATTTAATTTAGTAGATTTAAAACCTGAAAAATCGACACAATACATTTTTTATTAAGCTGTTTTGAGAAGCTGTTGATGGAAATGCATAGTGATGAAGCAAATCCTTTGCAGAGTAAACCAATTTGTATGTATGCATGTACAGTATGCGCACGTACTGTATGTACGAAAATGAAAGAGTTGTTGGCCAGGCTCACGACTGTTCTTATGATCCGTCTGTGAAAAAAGTCCTGATCACTTTGAAAAGTAAATTAAACCTTGTAAAGTACCCTAAGCCTCTCACTGCCTCTCTTTCAGACTGTACATAGACACATTTTCCATTGGAGATTGTCTTTATAGTCATTGAAACACTAATCATGTGGATCTGCTCCATTGTTCCTGAGTTAAACAGCAGCCAAACTTGGCAATCTTTAGAAATGCATTGGACTTGTTTCATGGTGAGTTGACAGGGGAGAAGCACATCAGCAGTTACCAGTCAAACAGAAAATGGAGAGTGTCAAGCAGTACACCAAATCAAGACAGATCCTGCAGCCAAATGTGTTTAGGCATTGTACCGATTTCACTTTTCCCATCTCGCTTCTTTTCCTGCTCTGTGGGCCGGGCGGAGAGGAATTAGTCGTTATGATGGCTCCCAGCCTCATGCCTCCACCGATGGCGAGAAAAGACTGACCTCCGTCTGCGTAGTCTGTCCCTGCTTCTGGATTTTAACATGATCAGGCAGCTTGTGTCAGACGGGGAGAGGTGGGCCACGGAAGAAATACCAGATGCTTGGCCGTAAAAGAGTTAGACACATTGAGCATGGAGATAATGTCACAAACAACATTCCTCTTGTTGTATAGACGCACACACAGGCGTACGCACTGGGGCCGGTGGAACTTAAGTATGCAGGAAATAGTGAGAGTGAAAGAAAGAGGAGGGGTGGTAGATTGATTTTTTTCCCACTCCCTGGTATGAAAAGGTCACTTTGATCAATGTTGCATAATTGGGATAGTATTAGGATCATATCGGGTCATTTTACTGTTTAATGATGAAATATTAAATATTGGGTCAGTAAGATTGCACTCATTAGTAGCTCTTTCACTTATAGCCCTTTAATTAATTTGAACCTGACCTCTAGTCCAATACTTTTGTGTGTGTAGACTGAAAAGCACTCTGCTGAAACCACAGGCTCTTAGCCAATTGGATCCACTTACCTATACACACACCTCACTTTGTTAATGGACATGGGAGAATATTATTAGCACTTTAGTAAATAATATGACCCCACTAATAGTTGCTAAAACTATGTTGCATTTAACCCCATATTTTAACCTTTCTCTAGTAACATATATTCATTCTTTTTTTTTGTATTTTCTCTTCTGTTCATGGATTATTGCCTAATTCAGTTTCTCAAATTATAGATAATTTCTTGAAAGCGATCCTTCATCACTGTCAAACTTGACTCCACGTTTCCCCCTTGAAGACTTGAATTTATTCATTTCCTTCCTTCTAAAGTTCTTCATTATTAACCATGATTGGACATAAAGACAATATGTGAGGAGTCATGCCGCCGTGCAGATGAGTGCTCTTTCTGTAAATGACCAGCAGAGAGCTGGTAAAACAAAGAGTGCATCGGGGCAAAGGGAGGACAGTAGGACGACTAAAAGCACTTTAATGACATGGCCGGACTCGTGTTTCCTAATGATGCAGGCGAGATTAATTATGTTGCGCGTATGGGTCATAATTATACGAACACTGATCCGTTCCACCAGCTCTGCTCAGGCGCTTTCTTCCCCTGCCTTGAGTTTCAGATAATCCATCAACACATTCACATATTCCTGTCATTAGAGGCATTGTTGATTTATTACTGATATATATTTATTTCTTTATGTGTGACGTTAGGAAATGGAGATTCAGCAGAATAATCCTGTAAGCCCTCTGACTGTGGTGTAATGTGTTGTACGAAAGGTAAATGCAAGTTGTTAAATTCATTAGTTACTTCCTTGATGTAAGTTTAGTAATTAAGTTTACTGTTGAATTCTTTTTCATGACACAAACAGCAAACTGCTGGTTTCAAATGTCAAAGCCTGATCAATGTGAATCACTAATAATGAATAAATTAATCAATAAAAGTTAATTGTTTCTGGTTAAGATAGGCTAGATGAGCAGTTCTTGACATATTTGATAAATTCTTCTGTTCCACAAGAGAGCAATATTAGAGAAAAGTTATTGAAAAAATGATGATGAATACTTGAAGGAGTCAAAATAGTCCAACAATTGTTTTTGTCTTAAAGTGCTTATCGTTGTTATCATGCCACCTTAAACACCATCAACATGTTCCTGCTGTTTGACTGGTTTGGCTTTTGATTGATTTTTGACTGATAATATTTTTCATGAGGATTAAATAACATTTAGACACGTATTTAATGTAACCCATACCCCGATATGAAACACAACATGCACAGATTTCTTAGCAGCCACTTAAAGTGTTTTTAGGAAGCAGCGTGTTGACTGAACATCCCTCCTGTCTAATAATTTGTCAGGTATAGCCCCCTCTGACCCTGGAGCAGAGGAGTGATCTCCATGCTTACGCAGAGACCTGAGAGACTGAATGTAGGAACAGGAGGCAATTTTATTTGAAGTAAGCAGAGTCAGTTGATTTAATAAATCTTGATGAGATACTCCCATCCAATCCTGAACAAGCAGAGCTGAGGATGGGATGGATGATGGTGGTGGTGGTGGTGGTGGTGGTGGTGGGGGTGAAAAGGGATGACGGGGTAACCGGGATGTCTTAATTCCTTGACATAAACATACACACAGATTAATGAAGGCTTGGGAGATTGTGAAGAAGGGAAAAGATTGCTTATCGATCCATATCAAAATTTTCATGCTAATCTCAGCCAGGAGACAGAGTGTCTGGTATCAGAGTTAATAATCTGATTTCTAGGCTGTCCAGGACAATTCCAGCTAACGTGAGGGCCTAATCACTGCGCCGTCTTCCCATCTGAGAGCAGCTGCCTTGGCCGTGTAGCACGTCAACCCCCCCCCCCCCCCCCGCCGCCCCCCTCTGTCGCCCCCTTTCCCCCCGGGCCTCTGGCCCTTGCCACCGACTCGGACATTGATGGAGCATATGATAGAAACATGTTGACAAATTAAATTTTTTAAATTTCAGAGCGGATTTGCGGGGGGGGCGGGGATTGGATGGTGATGGCGGTGCCTGGCTAAGATGTGTTCTCATGGGATTCCTCTGCATGTTCTGTCGCCATGTCGTTTGACCTGGAAGTTGTTGGTGACAATTGCGAGTTTGGAATTGTATCTGGGTGGGGTATATTTTGAAATGTCGTAGACTATTTAGCAGGCTAAAATGTGCTACAATTTTACATTGTTCATGGAAAAAAATTAAACTTGAAAACACAACCCCCACTGGACCCGACAGGGACTTCTTACATGAGCTGCTATGCCATTATATTTTAGCTATGTCTCACATTATGGTCATAGGGCTCCCTGATGCAACAAAGAGTGAGAATGAAGCGGTGCACCCCCGAGGAGAGCCGACTGACATGTCTAAGTTAAGCTAATATCCTCGCTGCACATTTTTCTCTATTAAATCTTAATCACAGACTTGTCGAGTGTCACTTGACATTTGCATTTTGCCAGGTGGAGCTGAGATCCTCAAAGCACTCAGACGTTCGCCGCCATTCTTGTGCTGAGCGCTTTGTTCAATCACCAGCTCTCATCTTCAAGTCTATGGCATCAGATTATAGAGGATGAAACCAGGCACAGTGCTACCTTCATGTTTCCTACAGTGAAGACTGGACAGTGGATAAGAAGGCCATGGCTGACACAAAGGAATATTTGTGAAACACACCAAATCAGTTTTCTGTGCCCCTACAGGTAATATTATATCACTAAAGCTTAACTGAGGCAAAGGAAAACTTAAGGCTAAACAGCAAGAAATGACGAGGACATGCGACCAGAAGCAGTCGACTCTGCTTTAACTTCTCTCAATAATCAATCTCCTTATCTTGATGTTTACAAAAAAGAGTCAATAAGTGGAGAGGGAGCTTTGTGATTGACTTTGATTTTTACTTCCAGTCTAAATCAGGCATTATTGTCTCTGTCTCTATTGCTCTCAATATGACATTGATGATAGGGGATGTGATGAAGGCTATCCGCATTGATGAAACTCACACATGCACGCACGTACGCGCACACACACACACACACACACACACACACACACACACACACACACACACACACACACACACACACACACACACACACACACACACACACACACACACACACACACACACACACACACACATTCCTGTACTGATGAAAAATGGCCCCTCTGAGGCAGAGTGTATTGTAACAGTCATCTTTTTGTGTTAAATTGTGGTATCATATGATGGGAGGTTTGGGATGGTTTAGTTTCACCACAGGTTGCCACAGAGAAACTATCACTTAAATTTAAGTTCAAACCCAAATAAAAACTTTGAGACAGTAACATCCACCTGTTGTTTCTGAACTATTTTGTTGTTGCTGTTTTTGCAGATATACTTTATGATGTCAGCTAATGTAGCCACAAGAGGACACAAGCCAGTGTCTCATTGTGCTGGTCCCAAGCCCGGATAAAAACAGAGGGTTGCGTCAGGAAGGACATCTGGCGTAAAACTTTTGCCAAATCAAAGATGCGAATCAAACCTATGACTTCCATACCGGATCGGTCAAGGCCCGGGTTAACAATGACTGCCATTGGAGCTGTTGACCTGCAGGGCACCGGTGGAAATTGGACTACTGTTGGTCAAAGAAGGAGAGGAGGAAAGTGTGTTTGTAGGAAGAGAGAGAAGAGGAACACCAAGAGTATAGGACTGAGAGTAGTGATGTTGAATGTTGGAACTATGACAGGAATAGGTGGAGAGTTGGTTGACATGATGCAGAGGAGGAAGGTAGACCTATTGTGTGTCCAGGAGACCAGGTGGGAAGGTAGCAAGGCCAGAAGTTTAGGAGCAGGGTTCAAGTTGTTCTATCATGGTGTAGATGGGAAGAGAAATGGAGTAGGAGTTATCTTGAAGGAGGAGTTTGTTAGGAATGTCCTGGAGGTAAAAAGAGTGTCAGATAGAGTGATGAGTCTGAAGGTAGAAATAGAAGGTGTGATGTTGAATGTTGTTAGTGGGTATGCTCCACAGGTAGGATGTGAGCTGGAGGAGAAGGAGAAATTCTGGTCGGACTTTGATGAAGTGATGCAGCGCATACCTAGAAGTGAGAGAGTTGTCATTGGTGCTTCAATGGACATGTTGGTGCAGGAAACAGAGGTGATGAGAAGGTGATGGGCAGGTTTGGTATCCAGGAGAGGAACGCAGAAGGACAGATGGTAGTTGACTTTGCAAAAAGGATGGAAATGGCTATAGTAAATACTTTCTTCCAGAAGAGGCAGGAACATAGAGTGACCTATAAGGGTGGTGGTAGGAGCACACAGGTAGACTATACCTTGTGTAGATAGTGTAATCTGAAGGAGATCAGTGACTGTAAAGTAGTGGTAGGTGAGAGTGTAGCCAAACAGCATAGGATGGTGGTGTGCAGGACGACTCTGATGGTGAGGAAGATGAGGAAGGCCAAGGCAGAGCAGAAGACGAAATGGTGGAAGCTAAAAAAGGACTGCATGACGTTGCATGACTTTTAGGAAGGAGTTAAGATAGGCTTTGGGTGATCAGGAGGTGCTTCCAGATGACTGGACAACTACAGCTAATGTGATCAGGGAGATAGGTAGGAGAGTACTTGGTGTGTCATCTGGAAGGAAAGTAGATAAGGAGACTTGGTGGTGGAATGAGGAGGTACAGGAGTGAATACAGAGAAAGAGGTTAGCCAAGAGGAAGTGGGACACTGAGAGGACTGAGGAGAGTAGACAGGAGTACAGGGAGATGCAGCGTAAGGTGAAGGTAGAGGTAGCAAAGGCCAAACAAGAAGCTTATGATGACTTGTATGCTAGGTTAGACAGTAAGGAGGGAGAGACTGATCTATACCGGTTGGCAAGACAGAGAGATAGAGATGGGAAGGACGTGCAGCAGGTTAGGGTGATTAAGGATAGGGATGGAAGCCTATTGACAGGTGCCAGTAGTGTGATGGGAAGATGGAAAGAGTACTTTGAAGAGTTGATGAACGTGGAAAATGAGAGAGAACAAAGACTAGAAGAGGTGACTGTTGTGGACCAGGATGTAGCAAAGATTAGTCAGGATGAAGTGAGGAGGGCATTGAAGAGGATGAAGAGTGGGAAGGCAGTCGGTCCTGATGATATACCTGTGGAGGTATGGAAGTGTCTGGGAGAGGTGGCAGTAGAGTTTCTGACTGGGATTCAACAGGATCTTAGATAGTGAGAAGATGCCTGAGGAATGGAGGAGAAGTGTGCTGGTGCCCATTTTTAAGAAGAAGGGAGATATGCAGAGTTGTGGCAACTACAGAGGAATAAAGCTGATGAGCCATACAATGAAGTTATGGGAAAGAGTAGTGGAAGCTAGACTAAGGGCAGAAGTGAACATTTGTGAGCAGCAGTATGGTTTCATGCCAAAAAAGAGTACTACAGATGCAGTATTTGCGTTGAAGATGTTGATAAAGAAGTACAGAGAAGGGCAGAGGGAGCTGCATTGTGTTTTTGTAGATCTGGAGAAAGCTGATGACAGGGTGCCCAGAGAGGAACTGTGGTATTGTATGAGGAAGTCTGGAGTGGCAGAGAAGTATGTTAGAGCGGTGCAGGACATGTATGAGGACTGTAAGACAGTGGTGAGATGTGCTGTAGGTGTGACAGAGGAGTTCAAGGTGGAGGTGGAACTGCATCAGGGATTAGCTCTGAGCCCCTTCTTGTTCGCTATGGTGATGGACAGGCTGACAGACGAGGTTAGACAGGAATCTCCATGGACTATGACGTTTGCAGATGACATTTTGATCTGCATTGAGAGCAGGGAAGAGGTGGAGGAGAAGCTAGAGAGGTGGAGGTTTGTCCTGGAAAGGAGAGGAATGAAGGTTAGCCGCAGTAAGACAGAGTACATGTGTGTGAATGAGAGGGACCCAAGTGGAAGAGTGGGGTTACAGGGGGAAGAGATCAAGAAGGTGGAGGATTTTAAGTACTTAGGGTCAACAGTGGAGAGTGTGGAAAAGAGGTGAGATGGAACTGGTGGAGAAAAGTGTCAGGTGTGATGTGTGATAAAAGAGTTTCAGCTAAAATGAAAGGAAAGGTGTACAAAACTGTGGTGAGACCATCGATGTTGTTTGGTCTAGAGCAGGGATTCCCAAAGTGTGGTGCGCAAGCTGCCGCTAGGGGGTGCACAAGTGTAATGGCAGCTGAGCACCTTGAAATACATAAATAATTAATTAAATAATTTAAGCACTTTTTAATGGAGAATTAACAGTTTAAATATTTAAATTCATTCACGGAAATTTGTCATTTTCAATTAAAAAACGTTTTGGGAAAATTAAAAAATAAAAAAACAACCCAAAATGCACTTGGCTTACTGCTAGCTACGTGCTAGCTTGTTGTGATAGCAACAACAATAATATGCTGAAATGCATAACTGGTTGAAAACGGGCAGTCTGTCCGGTATTAAATCTGGGAGAAATGAAAGAGGACAGGATACATTGGCCACAACTGAGAGCTGCGCAGTCTACCAGGCTGAAGAAATCGAGCAGGAAAAAGAGTGATGATGACGAGACAGGGAAACTGAAAATGAGGAGCACAGAACACAGAAAAATCAGCTGCACACTTCATCGGGAGAGGGGGGTAAAGAACACAATGAGACTCGTACTCGAAAGAGAAAACACGATGTTGAACTTGGGCCTATGTTATTTGATTTTTTGTGGCGGAGTAGCATATTTGTTACCATTTAATAACTGCTGTTCATCACTCATCTGTAGTCGGCTCGCTCGGCAACCATTTTGACTTAAAATATTGTTATTGTCATTTTTATATTGTTACTATTATTCTCCCCACCTTTTCTAAATGAGAGATCATTAGGCCCATTATTGCACAATCTATTTTGTGTTAACAGGAGCCTATATTATTAAGCTTCATACCTATATGGCTGGGCGGCACGGTCGCACAGTGGTTAGCGTTGCCGCCTCACAACACGGCGCACCCGGGTTTGAGTCCCGCTCGCATGCTCTCCCCGTGTCTGCGTGGGTTCTCTCCGGGTTCTCTGGCTTCCTCCTGCCTCCAAAAGCATGCGCTTCAGGTTGATTGGCCGTTCCAAATTGCCCGTAGGAATGAGTGTGTGTGTGCATGTTTGTATGTCTTTGTGTGTGGCTCCGCGGTGCACTGGTGTCTTGCCCAGAAGGTCCCCCACCTCACGCCCTATGCCGCCGAGATAGGCCCCGTGACCCGCTGTGGCGGATACAGCGGTGGTAATCTGAAGATGACTGACTGACTGACCTATATGGCTATAAAGACTACGCCTTTTCTTTCTTTTTTTTCATGTTTCGGGCATCGGGGTGCGTCAGTTAGGTCGGGAGGTAGAAGTGGGTGCGCGGCCTGAAAAGTTTGGGAACCGCTGGTCTAGAGACAGTCACTGAGGAAAAGACAGGAGACAGAGCTGGAGGTAGCAGAGATGAAGATGCTGAGGTTCTCTCTGAGCGTGACCAGGAAGGATAGGATCAGGAATGAGTACATCAGAGGGACAGCACATGTTAGAGGTTTTGGAGATAAAGTCAGAGAGGCCAGACTGAGATGGTTTGGACATGTCCAGAGGAGAGATAGTGAGTTTATTGGTAGAAGGATACTGAGTTTAGAACTGACAGGCAGGAGGCCTAGAGGAAGACCAAAGAGGAGGTTTATGGATGTAATGAGGGAGGACATGAAGGTAGTTGGTGTGAGAGAACAGGATGCAAAGGACAGGGTTAAATGGAGGCAATTGATTCACTGTGGCGACCCCTGAAGGGAAAAGCCGAAAGGAAAAGAAGACTTTAGGATGTCAGCTGCCAGAATGTCTTCGGTTTTCTTTCTTGTATGAAACTGCAACCAGCAGCTGATCAGCTCTTCTTAGCAAGAAAGACTGGAGTGGAACAATGAGTCTCACTCTTTCCAAAAGTTAAAATAAATAATCTAGAACCTATAAAAGCACTTCACTGACATTTTTCATCGTATTGCGTTCATGCCCACAAACATGTAAAAAAGGGATATTCCTGCCCAGTGGTGTCATCATCATTATCTTCAGTCCATTTGCGGAGACTGGATGCTTTTTGGGTTCTATCCACTTTAAACATGTGGTTTTAATAATTTTGTTTTCTTGGTGTTTCTTCCTCTTATTTCCAATCTTAATGCTGGTGAGATATGTTTACTCCACAGAAATGACTTAACATATTAACTTTGCAAGAAAGCGAATATTTCTGAAAATGCTGCACTTTTCTTGAGAACTATAATAATAATTTACAGACTGGGAATGTCACCTATCATAATATTTGTCTGATTCAGAAACAATGGGCAGGTTCAATAAGTCCAATTTGGAAAATAAAACCATATTACTGGCATGTTTGTGTGTGTGTGTGTGTGTGTGTGTGTGTGTGTGTGTGTGTGTGTGTGTGTGTGTGTGTGTGTGTGTGTGTTTGTGTGTGTCCATGTGCCTGTGGTGTGAATAGCCTCTTGTGATGCCTGCCAGTAAGAACAATAATTTGACAGTAATGTTGCCAATAAACAAACAAAAGCCAACCTTTCTCATAATCTGTGTCTGTTTGGGGGAGCATAATGATGTGTTAGCGTGGCCCAGTTTTCCATTGTGCTGTAGGCTTGTCATGGTGGCTCAAGGGAAGACTTATCCATATGAGAGGCTTAGGGAAGCCTGTTCAGATCTGCCAGGATTAGACCCAGGCTAATACACTGGGTCAACAGCATGGTTCTCCTAATGAGACAGGTGTACAGTACTTACCACCGTTCCTCCACGTAGCCGAGGCTCAAACAAAAGCTGATATCATCCCTACCAGCTTAGCTGGGCTCATATGATGTTGTAAATACAGTCGCTGTATCAACCTTAATGCAGGCACCCAACAAGCTCAGAGATCTGGGCTGCACAGAGTGAGGAGCTGTGATGGTAGTGGACAGTTTAGCAAATGAAAAATCATTTTTGGAGGATTTAAAATGCCCTTGGGTCCATTTATCTTTTTCAAAGCCAGACCTAAATAATATCTAACCAGTGCAGCTATAGGAAGAGAAAAGCTGAGGACCCTTGGGGTGTGTTATTCTGTACTATAGGACGATGGTGTCCTGCATTCAAGATTATACTGAGGTAAAATTACAACACTGTCATCAGTTATAAAGGTACAGTACAACACATTAGGATAAGGCTATTAAATGAAAGCCTCTTGGCGATTAATATGAAATGAAGTGTCATGTTTGCTTTCATGAACTGTCCTTTACAAAAACCCTACGTTGGATAAGGTCACACAAAATGAAGGTGCATGCAAATCAACACACCGCTAGCCACCAAATAAAAGCATCAACTAGAGGAGCTCCTACCGTAAATAATGCTGCGTTCATCATTTGGGCTCATTTTGGCTTCAATGAAAACAAGTCTAATGTAATGTAATAAGGACAAAGAGTTCAGAACACATCAGGAAACTTTGTAGGCAGTGTAAATCAATAATCATTAACAAGTCAAGGTCAAAGTTTGGAATAATTCTAAAGCTGATTGGAAGTCATGGTACACATATCAACAATTGTTAATGTTGATATATAAGTGCAGTATTTTACTATTAATGTTTAGTCCACGGTCTTCAAGCTGGTTGTGCCCTTATCTACAAATTACAACATGAATTTGAGGGTCATGAGATGGCAACTGGGCCAATACAGTAGACAAAGTTGGGATGGATCAATCAATCAATCCATCAATCAATCAATCAATCAATCAATCAATCAATCAATCAATCAATCAATCAATCAATCAATCAATCAATCAAACCTTTTCTTTCTGTTCTAGATAAAATGTCTGTTTGCACCCGAATAACAATCATCCCTCATGTCTGAACTTATCATGTCAGATCCAAATGCTTTGAACCACTTGTGTTACATTTAAACCTGGAACAACTACTTTCAGTCGGTTTTGATGTTGTGAGAAAGAAGAAATGACCAATAGGACGGCTGTTTGTTTTTTTTTAGGTTTCCCAGAAGCTAGGGTTGAGTATTGGTTCACCACGTGAATGGACGTCCAGTCGATGCTTTCTCTCAGCTCTGCATTTGTTTGCCAAATACTCCTTTGTGTTCATTAATCAGCTGCTACCCGTGTCTGTTTGGTGTTTTTATAGAAACCAGGTGGAGAAAACTCAAATTAAAGATAATAATAACAATAACTCAATAACATGTTATAGTTTACACTCATTTATGGGACAAAAAGCAGTATAACATAACTGTCGTGTATTATGCAGATATTTATATATACACAAAAATGAAAGGTAGGATAAAATATACTTTTTGGGGACATTTTAAACAATAACTAGCAAGAAAGAAAAAGAGCATAATCATGGATTCAGAGTAATTAATCCTTGATCACATGATTTATTTTGTGTATGGTTGCTTAGATACAAGAAAAGGCTCATCTCCCCTCATCCTCCCCCTGCAAATCCTCTGTCATGCTGTGATTTGTGTAGCAAAGATGAGACAATCACCCATATTCAAAGCTGTCGTGGTGGCTTTCACAACCACCAGGTATTTGATCCCCATGAGTTGCATTTGCCTAACCCCTTTTGGTGAACCGAGCTCTCAAACCATGAATCAAGCCTCTTCTGATGCCTCCACCCAACTCAACTGCCTCTCCCTCCACCCCTCTTCTTCCTCCTCCTCCTCCTCCCCCTTGCTTGTCAAAACATTTGTGAAATCCTATTTTCTTTTAATAAAGTATAGTTTTGTCGTGCAGATGTATGCTTGGATAACATGTCATACTATGTCTTTGTGGAGAACGATGCCCCGCTGATGTTCTGAGGCAGTGAGGAAATTGCCTTATTGAAAAACGTTGCTCGGAGTGACTACAATGCCACACCAAGGGCCGCCATTATGCACATGACATATTCAGGACCTAGGAGTGGAAAAACTATGAATATAAAGTAATCACTGAAGGCACCTACATGTTTTTCTACCATGATAGCTTTGCTTTTCCGCTAACCTTTGTCAAATATGATGATTTCATGATTTTAGACAAAGCGCTGGGGCCTAGACCAGCTGCATACACAACAAATTCTTCTTTTTTGTATCTTTGAGAGGGCCTCTCTCTTCCTGCCTCTCTCTCTCTCTTAAACACACACTCCCGTTGTGACATCACCAGTGTTGATTCAATGAATATTATAAAGATACACCCCTCATAAATTAATATATTCCTAATTGTTAAAAAAAATACACACTTTCCAAAAAAAATTTATCTCATTTTGTGCACGAGCCTGAAAATAATGCCGCCGCGTCGCAGACATTGCAAACACTTTGAGTTTAATGGACCAGGCTGTGTATGTGTGTGTCTGTGTGTTTGTTTATGTGTGCATGTGTGCAAGAGAGAGAGAGAGAGAGAGAGAGAGAGAGAGAGAGAGAGAGAGAGAGAGAGAGAGAGAGAGAGAGAGAGAGAGAGAGAGAATGTTCTTGGGAGCTGTGTAAACAGAAATCCTAAGCTACCCCAAGAGTGCACTTTCTCTGTGAAGTTAAGAGCCGGGTACACATGTTTATTACAATTTCAAACAAAATGCAGATGCCATTAAACAAATGGGCTTGAGGCAAATTAGCCAGGAATTTAATATTCGCAGTCTATGATATAGGACATCTTGTTACGAGAGAGTGGTCTGAAGTATCAGTCGCGAGCCGTGCCTTTCATCCAGCCGGCTCTCTTGAGGATATTTCTAATTAGTATCATTTGCCTAATACTTCAGGTTAATTAGAATATTTAATTGAATAGCTCTAATCTTCGGAGATGACTATATTATAATCAAATTAGCAACACCACTAGGCTGGCTATTGAACATGGCAGACTGCCTGGCTCCTGGTCTCTTATCTGCTTCATCTCCATAGAGCATTCTCACATACTTAATGGTCCATTTGAACTATGCTATCAACATTTGATTATTCCTGAACAACAAAGGCAGCAGTACAACCAGTAGGCATAAAAGAAGAGATGATAAAGAAAAGCGCTATGGCTCCCATATGGCAGGTTGGGGAGAAAAGCGCCCGCTTTGCGTGAAGCACCCGAGCCAGTCAGTGGGGCCTGCGAGGCCATCAGGGAAAGGAGTCGACTCAACTCTCGCTCCTCTCCATCCACCCTTCATCTATTGAGCCAAGTGTTTGCCAAGATAAGCAGATGAGGAGACATATGCTTGAGAGGCTTCTGGAGAACTATTGAGAGAGTTTTAGTAGCCGAACCAGATGAAAGAAGGTCTTTAAACCTGTGGTACTTCTGATGCTGTATACAGTATCTTTATATACTATTATTGAGCTTTGCTAAGTTGCACAAGTGCATTAATTACCTTAAATTGTGCGATGGGGTTCTTCTATTTTGAACGAGGTAGGTTTCATCAAGAGAGAGATGCACTTAAACCGCATTCTCAAATGAAATCAGTCATCGTGGCTTTATTGAACTCAAACACTCGCGCTCATACACAGTGATGTGTCTCGCCAAGAGAAAAACAAACTAATGAAAAGCTAAATATTACAGTGCGTTCAATTGCAACAAACAGATGGTAGCTAAATTAAAAGAAATTACATATACATTATGTTCACTTTATGGCTTCTCCCTAATTGAGGCGATTATAACTCTTACCTTTCTACTCTATAATGAAGTGAATTAATTCATTTAGGGTGGAACGTGTTGAAAACGTACTTGCCAGTATTTTGTGTTTAGCGTCTCAAGTGATAATTTTTGACAGTGCCATATGTTTTGCCGGCAATATTTCTTCTTGGTTGAGTTTTATTACATAATTTTATTTGTCCCTGCACTGATTTCTTTATATATCTGCAAATGAACTCTTGTTGCAAATAGGTAGCCATATGCCACGAGGATGCAGAATAGAGGGTAAAAAATATTCCTTAGGCTTCCTTCTAATTTGTTTTCTCAGCTCTGTCTCGCTGTATTGCAGCTGATTGTGCACTGTGGCTATATTAAAATGATAATGAATAAATGTATCATTAATTCAACGCTGTCTTCAGTGGATTTCCTTAAAAATGCCACTAGGAGGAAAGCAAAGCACAATAGTGTCCTCGGCCCTTTTGGTTGCAGTAGTTTAAAAACAAAAAGTGATATAGCAGGTCATCAATCCACCTTTTAGGGGAGAATTTATAACTAGACATTGTTTCTTTGTGGCCACGGATACAACTTATATATAACCCCTGTACTTTCACTTGCATTCACGTAATCAAGCTTTGTGTTGTCATTTAGTTCTGCTGTTCCTGTCAGATTTCTGTATACGACTGCGTCATGGACCTACATTGTCGTACAGTTCGGCCATCACTGCTGCTGTCATTGTAATCACCAGAATAAAAATGATTAATTTGACTGATGGCTTCTTGTTCTTTTCTGTTTCTGCTCCGTTGGACGATGTCAGTCATTGAACACACATCTACCCTTCTTGTTGAATATGGGACAAAGACTAATTATATGTGTCTATGGTTGTCATGTTGTGGGGGAGTTAGTGGTACCACCCGCTGTGCTGGTAGAGGACAGCCTGATGTGTCTTCGAGAGCCAGGGTTCGGCTCTGTAAAGCAGGCCCAAAGCTTCTCGCTACAGTTTCTGAGTCGGACCCCCTGGGTTTTTAATTGCCACATAACGGATGCAGAGTTGAGAGGTAAATGTTGTCTAAGCAGCACTCATGCATTTCAATCCATATTGTTGTCATTTTGGAAACAATGGCACCATTATTGGCATACCTCTTCTGTGTATTCGAGGACAGTTTATGATTGGCTCTGCAGCTCATCTCTGGAAGCAGTCAATTAAATCATTTACCAGTGCTCCATTAAGGTGCCTGTAATAGGCAGCTTCAAGCGCTAAAATTGTATTTTTGTCTCCACTTGTACAAAGCAATCAATTCTCATTAGAAATTTGGAAAGAATAGTGGCAAGGCCTCTGACGGTGAGGAATGCTTCTTAAGTTGTCTACGGAGACACTCACCATGTTGTTGACATTGTAAAGCTCTTCATGCAAAGTTTGACAAATTTTCACAACATTTTATTCTCTTCTCCAGGCGCAAATGAATGAAGCACACACACACACACGCATAGGCTGAGTGCACTTCCTTAACTATACTGCGTAATTAGAAGGTTCGACATGTTTGTCCGAGGCTTTCAGGGCTGTGATCATTCCCACAAAAATCCCATGTTCTCATAAACATTTCAATTTTAGAATATATTTGGGGTGATTAAAGATGATTAAAGTCAAACCAATTATATGAAATATTTAATTATGTCAAACTAGGAACCACTTTATTTGGGAATTGTGGTATGGTTCATTGAGATGCTTGGATTAAAAGCAGTTCAAAGGCAGCAAGTCTTGATGCCACATGCTTTGATATTAAATACTACACAGTACAAAGCTGGAAGGCTTCCCCAGATCCCTTCACACTCAATTACTTCACACAACAAATATGACATACAGATAGAAAAACAAACAGAGCTACTTGATTACATTTATGCTAAATGGGTAAAAAGATGAAAAACTAATACTAGCAATAAAAGACTAAAAATGTGCAGCCTAACTGAACTTCCTGTTGAATGAAAACAGAAATCCAAACCTTCATACTTTCAATACACATGCTTCACTGCTGTTGATAACTTGAGCCTTCCTCTAAAACTGCTTTCAGTGCTCTAAAAAAATCTGCAGGGAGAAGCTGAGTGAAAGAAACCTCAATGATCTATATTAGGATTGTTTAAAGAAAAAAAGAAAAGAAAAGTGGACCAGCCTGGGCTGTGATGTCCGAAGCAGTCAGACCCCAGTGTATGGTCAGAGGCGGTTTGATGCTGGGTTTGATGGAGTATGTCAGTCCAATCAGCCCAGTTTCCAGGGTCTGATTGGGTCTGCCAGCCTGAGAGGCAGCCCTGATATTAGCTCCACAGCCAGCTGACAGACAGCATAGAGAGCAGCTCATACGACACACAGCAGTTAAGCCGGCACACTGAAGGGCCACACTTTGTCTGGATGAGTGTACGAGATAGCAGAGGTGAAGAGGAGAAAGCGGTTTTCAAGTGTTAGCAAGTCTGATCTGTGGAAAAAATGCTTTCCCTGCTACATCCCGATCTGTTGGAATGTATTATATATTCCAGATTTTAATTTTGTTAAAACAACAAAATTCATGTCACCAAAAGTCCTAAAACCTGTGAGCTGAAACTGTCACAGTCTGTTTTACGTCCTCATTGTTTGAGTCCTGCAGATGGCAGTGGTATGTCTGTAAAAATGTAAAAGACATTACTGCAAAATCAATGTATCTTTTTATGGTCGGGGCATAAAGTCTGTCCATTTATTTTCATGTTTGATGAGGGTCTAGCCACAAACCTTAAAACTAATGGACAGCATATGTGTATTTCAACTTTTTGACACCATTTTCTGTGATTTCTGGAGCCAATCCCAGCTGACATTTTGTGAGAGATTTAATCCACCTGGACAGGTTACAAGTTCATCACAGAGCCTGCAAATAAAAAGAGAAACAGTCATAATAACACTCTCATTTTAAGGGAAGAACCTACTGCATGTTTTTCGATTGCGGGGTACAGAAGGGACCAGTTCTGGATTTGAACTTATAACCTTTTTCCTTTGAGGTGACATTGCTCATTACTACATTACTGTGCCACCCTACATACAGTATGAAGTTATATAAATATAAATGAAACCTACCACAACTTCTTGCTAAACCGTGTCTCAGCAACATTATTTTTGCTTCTGTATTTATTATCCTTTAGTTCAAATTTTCAGATGCCAGGTTGTAATATCAACAAACTCCAATAACACTATATTAATGAAAAAAAAATTGTGGGATTTTATGTTGTCAGTCACAAAAAAAAAAAGATTGTCATGAAAGATACTGTAAGCCTTGACTTTATTAACAGAAAAACCCCCCAATATGAGTGTATAATCACCTAAAACATTTTAAAACATTTAATCTGCCATGATATAGATGTAAGTTACAAAAGAAATTAAAGTTTTTTACTCCTTGTAAAGAAGATCAGAAGATTCCAGGAGCTTCTGTCTCATTGTTCAGACCTAAATATGACATGATATATTGCACATCGTCAGATGGGAAAAGAGGTGATGTGCTGAAAAACGACACTGAGTTTGGTTTGTGTTAAGTATCGCTCGCAGGCATTTAGGAGACAAACGGTTTTGGAAAGTTCTGGGGGAAATTTTCTCTAAGGTTTATGAGCCATAGTAGATGACCCAAGTTAATTATCGTATTTGTTTTTCCGTGCTCCACTGATACTTACCTCTATCCTGATGTAACAATGACAGTGGGTCCTCTCATTAAAGCGAAGGATGTGGCGTGTTGTAGATTACAGCACATCTTTCCATACGGAAATCCTATAAAGCCAAAACTTGTCAAGCGTCATCATATTTGTTGTTAGAGTTCAGTTATATACCATCAGAACAACAATTTAATAGGAATATTGAAGATGAAGAGCTAAAGTAGGACTTGGTCCACTGAGTTAATGGAAATTTGAAACGTCTCTTTGTGTTTCACCTCTAAATAAGAGAGCTAACATGGTAGTAAGGCAGAATGAAACCAGTTCATGATAGGTGAGACAAATTACTTCAATCACACGCATAATCATGAAATTAGATGATCAGGCATGTAATACAATATAACACAATTGCTGAAAGATTTAGTGGCAGACTTGCCTTCTGTTCTCTCTGATTAAAACACATTACATAAAACGTCACGATATGAAGACAAAGCCTCTTTCCTGATCGAATATAATACAGAGGAAACACACACCATCTGCAGATTGTCACGGTGTCGTTCAGCATCTTAAGTATAGCAGTCGTTGTGTGTGCAGATGCTTGTTTCATGAATTAACAACATTAAGATTGCTCCCAAATGTGAATTAGTAGATTGGCGAGTAATTTCTCCAATAATCTACCATATACACATTGAATATTTGAGTGTAGGCAGAGAGAGGGGGGAAAGCAAGAGAGAGTAAGAAAGAGACAGAGAGAGGAGAGAGAGAGAGAGAGAGAGAGAGAGAGAGAGAGAGAGAGAGAGAGAGAGAGAGAGAGAGAGAGAGAGAGAGAGAGAGAGAGACTCAGAAACTACCAAAAACATCAAATCACATCAAAAACCCATTTTATTTGCATCAGTCTCATTCAAACTTAAAATCACAGCCCTGTTAAAAAATGCACATATTAAACTAACTAATCAACTAAGTAAGTATCTAAGTAAGTAAGCAAGTAAGTAAGTAAGTAAGTAAGTAAGTAAGTAAGTACTGTAAGTAAGTAAATAACTAACTAACTAACTAACTAGCTTTGCCCTAGTGCATTCTGGGACAAGATCTGAATTGACGGAAAACAAAAAAAATCAGTTTCATCTATCGATGTTCACTCCTGTGCCACACTTCTATCTTCGAACAAAAGAGGATCTTTTTTGAATTTTAAATCATTTTATCCACTTGTTCGTCATAATTTCAGATGTGAAAACACAGAAACAGAAATATGTTTTAATATAAAATGGATATAAGTCCTCTATTAAAGACTCAAGACTCAATAAGACTCAAGACCACCCTGATGGAAAAAGGATGACGGAGCATGCTGGTCACTGTGTAGCACTGAATCAATGTCATCTTCAAGAAGTCTAATGTAAGCACAAAAAAGCAGCTGTTGCACCGCCCTCATGCTCATCATGGCAAAATTACTGAGGAGAAGATTGAACAAAGGCCCAACCAACAGACGCACAAATCCTCTCATGAAGCCAAACATGTTTTTGTCTGTTTTTGTTATAGAGAAGTGGTTATTGGATGGTTTGGCCACGTCCCTACTAGAACAGAGTTGAACAAACTCTGACTGCCGGGTATGCAGGTGAGGAAACGGCACACTTCAGACAGAATATCAGCGTAAATGGAAAACAGAGGTTTTGGTCCGTCAGTATGGGAATCTCTCCCCAACAGCTTACATCCAAACATTGTTTTTCCGCACTCCATCTTTGCTCTGGGACAATATGTCGAAGCGTTTGTCATTGGTTATCAGGGAATGATATATTGTCTAGCCTGCAGAGAAACATATGTTGTGCTTTAATCTGGGGTGCATAGGCCAGTATTCATGACCAGCAGCTGGAGAAAATCACAGGAGACGAAGAGTCCACTGTGGAGAAAGGAGACATACTGCCTGCCTGGCAGATGCTGGTTCTTGTTATCAGCTTTTTCTCCACCTTATTTATGTGGTGAGTTACAACTCGACACCCTCCTCCCCACCCCACACTGCTTCCTTTCCCGCATAGAAACATTTTCATATGAATAAAGGAATGTTGGATGTAGTACTTTATAATGACTTCCTCCAAAATATTCCATCCTAAGCAAAAATAGAGCCAGAAAATCCACTAAATAAGTAACCCTAACATTAGCAAGAATAGTTAGATTTTTTTAAAACTACAAAAAAAAAAAAAGGTTAGTGGTTAGTTTAACTATGGCCTCTGACTATGACTGTTATTTTCAAAAAGCTAACAATCATTTCACCATGAAAAAAAATGAAAGAAACCACAGCAAAGCTGACATGAGACTGAAGTTACATACAATTTAGGGCTAAATGTTAATTTAGGTAAACTAATGAAATGTTTAAATGCTGATGTTTTGCAACACATTAGCAGTTAGCGTGTTACCTTCCAGATTAATGGAATTATGAGCCTGGCAGTTTAATTCTCATAACATTTCCATCCTTTGAACTACAGTATGTAGCTAGTGAGCTAAAATGATCCATGGCGGATTTTTTTGTTTGTTTCATTGGTTATTCTTAAGGAGGCCTGTATGTGTGTGGAACAATTGTACCACACATATACCAACACACAACCTTTAATGGCTTCCGTTGTCTCAGAAGTAAAAGGAAAAAAATAAATAAAAAAATATATCTTTATGAGCTTCTTATCCCCTCTCTGCCTCATATACATTTATTAGTTGCTCTTTCACGCCCCAGTTTCACACCGCTACTCCCATATTGACAAGCCACTGCTGTGATATTTATGTCACATATTTAATATGGACATGGGAATGATTATCAAATCCATAGTTGCCAAGAGTGTCCAATCAGCCTTAAATAATGGATGAGCAAGGATGCGACTCAATTTGTGAGGCCGCGCAGAAAGACAGGGCGAGTGCAGTCATCGACCCCTCCGCCCACCCCCATTGCTTTCTTCCTCTCCAGAACGTCATTATTCTGGTCGATCTTTTCTCCCCTCGCTTGACATCATTCAATGTAATCATCCTTCAATAAAAAAGCTGCTTGTAATAAAACGAACAACCCGGGTCAATATACGGAATATGGAGAAGGATGACCCTGTGTGAGGAGACAGCGTATAAATGGGCCTCTTTATCAAAGCCGATAGCCTCCTGGTGCCTTAACAGGAATTCGACCGTGGACGGAGTTATCATTATTGTTACCTGTTGTATCATTGGTGGTTGCACTCTGAATATGAGAAGGAATGATAGCTACATAACTGAATCAATGTGCTAATGAAGCAGGCATTGTGTTGGTTTATTGAAATACATTGAGTAGAAATGAAGACCTCTGTTCTCTGCAATGAAAGCTCTTCTGTCATATCGCAACATCGCCCCACTCAACCTCTGCAAAGGATGAGAATTTCTAAAATGTATGATTGGCTTCTGTGAAGTGACAGCTGTATTGTCTGCATTATCTGCAAGGAAAGAAGAGCTGGGGGAAAGAAAAGGAAAGAGAGGTCATACCATTGCAGCATACTGTTCTTTAACTACACACAAGCCAGTCTGGACTAAGTATGGTTTCGAGGGTCAAATTAGCTGACAGGGTAATTTTGTCAGGACGACATGCAGAGCTGCTGATTATCCCTGAGCTAGCATCATTTTTGTTTATCAAAAAATGTTAATTGCCTGTTTTTACGAGTAGGAAAAGATTAAAAGTTAATAGGAGAGACTAAATAAACACAATGAGGCTGTAGAAGATGGTAATTAATTTGTGGCCACCTCTGAGCTAATTAGCTTATATAAAGCAGGAAAAAAGAAGTTAATGAGGCTTAATGTTACTGATACACTGAAAAGTTTAGACTAATGAATTTATGAATGCGTGAGGAAGCCAACTTCATGATCGCTCTGACTTTACATTGGGGGTTGCCTCCTACAAATGAAAAACTTACTTGTTCTAACTTGAGCACCTATGATGTTGGATTCAAAGGTTCCGTGCTGTATAAATTTCATAGCTTTTTCAGTGTGCGAAAACAGAATCAGAAGTGCCGCTTTCATGCCGAGCGAGAGATGGTGGACCATAGGAGGGCCCATACTGGCCCAGCAGTTAGTTTGTTTTGTCATTCCTCAGGGTAAAGCTGGTCTGAGGATACAGGAGCTTGTATATTTGGAGGTCTGGGAAGGTCAGTCTGGCTGAGGAAAGGGAAGAATGGAAAATAGTAGACAGTGGGGCACATGGCAAAGATGGTTAGGGATGAATGCGTACACCCCTATCTGTATCTGTTCAACCATTTAAATTGTCTGCATCCGTATCTGTACTCAGAATGGGCGGGACTTAAACTGGAAGTGGGTGTGGTTTGACTGGAAATGGATGGGGCTTAAGTCGGTACATTATTTTAAGTCTGAAATTGATAAGGATTGATCTGAAGTTTCTATATTAATTGTTTGTTTTAAAACTATCTTTAGAACAGCTTAAGAATTTAAATTCTAATCAATGTTTTTGAACACAAAATTAAGAGAACTTTTTTTGAAGTTTTAGAAGTTTTTTATGAACTCGGAACATGAATATTCTAAAGTGTATGAATGAATATTTACAGAATGGTTTCAGAAATGAGATTTAATGCTTTTGATCACAATAGTAAAGATTTTTATGAACTCAGAACATGAAGTGCATTAATGAATACAACCATGCAATAGGAAATTATGAACTACAAAGTATGCATGAACAAGAATTCATACTGAAGACAACTTTCTAAATGTTTGTCTAATTTTTAATGACCAATTTTAAAAAAAAATTATTTAATTATTTTCACCACCTAATGTTCTTGCCATTTTTTTCCACACAAAGTTAAACAAAGTTTATTAAGGTGTGTGTGTGTGTGTGTGTGTGCGTGCGCGCACGCTATTCATTCATTCATTCATTTTCCAACCCGCTTAATCCGCTAACGCAGGTCGCGGGGTAGCCAGTGCCTATCCTGGCAGTCTCAGGGCGTGAGGCGGGGGACACTCCGGGCACGACGCCAGTGTACCGCGGAGCCACACAGAAACAAACAAGCATTCACACACACACTCACTCCTATGGTCAATTTGGGACCGGCCAATTAACCTGAAGCGCATGCTTTTGGAGGTGGGAGGAAGCCGGAGAACCCGGAGAGAACCCACGCAGACACGGGGAGAGCATGCGAACTCTACACAGAGCGGGACTCGAACCCGGGTCCGCCGTGTTGTGAGGCAGCAGCGCTAACCACTGCGCCACCGTGCCGCCCCGCGCACGCTATGTGACAGTTAAAATATCTATGCAGTATGTAAATTATTAATTTGAACTGAAGTGAGAAAGTGTTAAACTAAGACCAAGCAGGTAAAAGAAAAAAAAAAAACGACTGGAGTGGAGGCGGTGACCGATGCCACACGAACAGTTTTCAGCTCAGTCTGGTCAAATGCACCGCACAAGTGCAACAAAACAAAACAAGAAACCAGTTCACCAAGTAACCTTAAGTAGACTGAAATAGAGGCAAGCTGAAGAAAACCAAAGGAAAGCAATGTGAGCGACAGTGAAGCCACGCACAGAGAGATCAGTCAACGTCTGTGTGTGTGTGTGAGAGTGGGGCAGTGACAGGCAGCTCTGCTCTGGCTGCAGTGATGTCTGATGTCTCTCTGTAGGGAAGGGCGGGCGCTGTGTGTGACTGGCCAATCACAGAGCGCGAAGACAGAAAGTTCTGAGGAATTTTCTTCAGCTATGCCAGCTGGGATAGGTTCCAGCTCCATATGATCCGCACAAGCTGATGAAGCAGTCAGGAAAATGAATGAATGAATGAATGAGTGAATGAATGAATGAATGAATGAATGAACAAGCACGAGTATTGATGAGTTTTACTCGTAGCATGCTCGTACTCATCAAAAATACATCATCCATTATGAGATACCTGTCTAAAACGAGTACCCGGCTCCACACTAAAGATGGTCCAAGAGCCTGTGTCACCATCTCCCAGTTACCTCAGGACTAGAACCATATCTTTCATATCCTCCAATGGATCCTGAGTGATCAGTCTGTTATTTCTTTCCGTGATCATTCTCTTAGCATCTGTCGATCTTCAATTCATTTGAAGGAACAACTTATCATTATTTCACTAACTACTGTGATGACCAGAGAGGACATTACTTACACTCAATAGGGTCACAATGGCATTTACTGTTGACAGTATGAGCAAAGGTTCATGGGTAATTTGAATGAAATTATAGGGCCGTGATGACTCCTTCTAGTAAGTGGGAGCCAGAGTGGCGAGGTAATCAGGTAATTGCAGCTTTCATAAATGTAATTTATCACAAAAGGCAAAGGCCAGCAGTGGTAGCTCACAAGCTAGCACGTGCACGGTGTCTCCAGATTGACCTGCACAGCTTTCATGGGGTGACATATGTCTTCATAAGCTGTAGGGAAGCTTAATTGGTAATAAGACTGAAATACCCCCATCAAGGCATTTCTGTCATATTACATAAATCAGCACTCTAAATCGGCATCTTTCCTCACAGTTTCCTTTCTTGTTCATGATTTACAGCGGGCAATTTGTCAATCACAATTTGATGGAACGGCATAGACGCTGGTAATGACATTCATATTATAGATTTATAAGTGTCAAAGACTATATGGCAGTGTCACAATATTGGAGCCTGATCGGTAAGCTGCTGTGTCATGTAATCTGTACAATGTATAATCGGCACTGACAGGGATCCTATTGTATTGTTGACTAGAAGTTATTTAAACAGAAATGCATCATTAGTGGACAACTCTTTATCAGTGGATGGCCCTTTATCTGTCTGTCTGTCTGACTGATAGATGGATATAACCAAACTTGAAGCCACTTAGGTATTTCACCACACATAACATGACGAGGATTTTCGAGGATTTTCTTGTAATCAAAAGTCCAACACATCACTTTATGGTTGATTGCTCTGTTTTATTTCCATTAATTTTCTCATTTAACTCTACCAATACTTAATATCAAATAGCAAAACATTTAGAGTTCAGTAGTCAAAAAATTGTTAATGCTACCGGATAGAAACCTAATCCGGCCAACATTGGCTCCTACTTACTGTATACTTCAGAACAAATTATCCTCAGGACACCCAATACTTCATTTAGTTCCTACAGAACAAACCCCTTTATTAATAATGTTAATTAATTAATGGTGTTAATATTTCATTTTACAGACATTGGCATGACGCTAAATCCTCTCGCCATGTTCGCGTGATCAACCCTTATCCATGGTCCTAAAACCTAATTAGACCATCTTCCACATCATGGCAGGCACAGAAAATTAAATGTTTTATGTCTTTAGCTTGTATTGAAGATTTTATCTATGTACAATATGTATCTATGTATGTGTAAACTGTATGTCTATGTAAATATGAATGTTAAACTGGTCAGAATTTAGGCGGACAGAACTTCTTGATCGCTTATTTTTTCATAATAACCCCGCGTTTTTTTGGGACAAATCGACCCTATACACACACACACACACACACACACACACACACACACACACACACACACACACACACACACACACACACACACACACACACACACACACACACACACACGTATATATGCATATACAGTATTCTCCAAAGGATAAAAAGTCTCGACAGACTCATCTACTGCATGTCATGTTTCTTCAGCAGATTAGAATCAATAGTAATATTTTACCAAGGTCCTTTTCCTTGCCTAAAATATATTCCAATGTTCCAATGTTCGAATCGCTCAAGTAAACATCGTCTCAAAAAAAGCAACAATTAAACTTCACTTGTAAATGCTTTCCCTGTTGTTTTCTGTCCTATAGAGTTATATGCAGAATTTCTGGGAGATAAGGGTTTCCATTGAAGAAGATGAGAAGAGGGATGTTCAATTAGCTGCTATATACACATACAAACTAAATCTTTTTTAAATTCATTGTTTTACTTCTTTAATAAATATTTAATTCCCTTTCAAATAATTATGCAATATTTCTCACTGTAGCTTCCTATTTGAGACTTAAGAAAAAGAAAAAAATTCTCAAACATGTGCAGTGAAGTTTTGTTAATAGATGAAAGATACATGTAAAAAAATAAAGGTAAAAACTGGGGGAAAAAAATCATTTGTTCTCAAGCCACATTTCCTTTCTTAACAAATTGTGTTCATGTTAATATAATGCCCAGACAACATTGACGACAGCTGCATTGCCAAAGCAGCATATTGCATTGATTTCCAGTGATGATACTTGTGACTTAGTTGTTTTTGTCAGGTTGTTTACTGTGTTTGAAAACTGGAATGGAAATCTCAAGCTGAGTGCTCCTGAATGAACAAACGTCGCCGTCCACATAGCTCAGATCTATATGAAATGTTGGTATCCAACCTGTTGAGAGACATGTCAGAAGCTCAGTCGAAACAATTTGTCCTTTAAATCAAAAGCCTACAGATACATTTAAAGGTGATTCACGCAAGACTGAAATGCAGGTGCAGAAAAAAAAAAGTCGCAATAGATAGCAAAATGAAGAGAATCTTTATGTTTGGTGTAATGATCCCTGTTTTACCCTCTGGAACAGCCTCTGGTGGATGGAAAACACAGGAGAGATGACAAAGGCGTTGTTTATGGGTCAAATACTCATTTCATAAAAGCCTGATGTAGGGAACTGAAACATGATAGGTCAAATACAGGTCTAAATGCCTTTTCCAGTTCTCCTATTTTCCCATTTTCAACATATCCGTCTGGTGTCCGTGCTCTCTCGCCTCTGTAATGGAAAACTATTGCAGAAGCATTTCTCCGTCAGCCGGGGTCAGGAGGTCATCACTGATGTCACTCTCAAAGTAACCAGTGGCAAATAGGTCCTGACATGTGCTCTCTGATGAGAGAATGAGACCGGACAGCTCCTCTGGCTTCCCGACTGATAAGCCATAGAAAAGAAAACGTGAGGCTCGGAGCGTCACGGCCACTGCTCCTAATACAAGCTACTGCATTAAGGAGCAAATACCAGCTTGGTGATCTCAAGGAGAAGCCTTTTGCTTCTTTTTATTACCTCCCATAGCGCAATGTCACTCTGGAAAATTCAAATCATGTCTTCTTTTTTCACCTTACATGCTTTTTTTGATCAACTATGGCATACATTAAAAATCAAAACACATTTTTTTTCAATCGAGATGCAAGTCCACCTGTCAGATGTTTGTTTTACAACCTAAAACTGACACTCTTTCTCTTCCTGTTTCCATCTTCTCTCCTTCTCTGTCTCAGGTGTTAAAGTGAAAAATCTATTTGCTGTCAGGTGCATGTAGTGTAGCGTGTGATTTGCTATTCACATCATAGTCTGGTACAGATTTCTATGCTTGTTTGTTCCATACAAGCGTGCATCGCATCTCCATCGAGCGTGACCGCACTCTCCCTGTCATCTCTACTTTCAATCTTATGTTCGCCTGCCATTATGTGAAATAAACATGGCTGAAATATACAATCTTATTCGTCATGTATGCCAGATATTTTAATTACGGCTCCTTTCCCCCCCATCATTTTATTTTGCTCTTTAACTCTTCTGCTCTTTCTGTCCGACCCCCAACTCCACTGGAGATGATGACTGAGTGAGCAGGAGACTGGCATCTTCTGATGGAGTTACAACCCACAAATGGAGTCAATCAAAACTAGGCTGAAAAAAAAAAAAATCATTTTCTGAAGGATGTGTCAGAAAGACTGCCACGTGCCCATGACAATAAATCCATAGCACTAAAAAGAAAGAGAAGAGTACAGGGGGATCGGGAGGAGGAGGAGGAGAAAAAGCTGGGGAGTAATGGAGAACTGAGAACACTGATGAAGTGTAAAACAGGAATCCTCTGAGTGGATTCGCAGTCAATCAGAGCTTTCACCTTTCAGCTGTCCATAAAGCTATTTCATAGCAATTATTACCCCCACTGAGCAGGTGACAGGCTGGTGTGCCAATGGCAGCGCCACATAAACTCCCGGTAATCCTGAAATGATGGAATGGGAGAGAAGCCTTGCAATGATTTGTGACAAAGTAACTGAACATAGACTTCTGTACTTAGAAACGTGAGAGCAGTTTGTCGTCATGCTTATGCTAACACTCTCCACTTTTATTTGATGCACGGGTTTTAGTCCGCCTCACCGGTTTGGTCCCCCGGCTCGTGGGGGACCATCATCATTCAAGTTCTAAATTGAAAAAATTGCTGTAGGGTGTCCTTTAGGTGTTTTCTGTGGATTAATTGATAAAAGCGGTGGTTTTAGTTTATCGGAAACATCCTTTTATATCATTATAATTAACAGCCACACTGTTGATTTCACTTTGTGGCTCCTTTTAGTCTTTTTTTGTTTTATTGCTCTTTTATTCTAATGCATCAAACCTCTCTAGCGTCGCTTCCTGTGGAGCCGAAACAGGCATATTCACAGACAGACCATAAAGATGGTTGCTTTGTTTGACTGTTACCCATAAAACCCCCCCAAACCTCTCTTGCTTGTAATTTTTTTTCCTGCCAAGCCTTTAAGTCTTAAAGCTTCCCGCCTGTTATATTTCCTCCACATCAATATGTCACCTGGTTCCGCCACAGCAGGATGTAAACTTAATGCAACACCAGGGTTAAGAAAACACCATCTTTGCCTGCTGACTGATAGCCTGTCACCGCTCACACAAAAAGTTTAGAAATTTGATCCACTTGTCATCTTGCCGGTGATTATGAATCTCTTCCTCCGACGGCTGCGAGGCCCATTCAGACGCAGTCTAGCTTGGCCTCTCTCAGCATTAGTTACATGGATGGGAGAGCAAACTTCAAATCACTCCGAGTGAGTGAGAGAGAAAGAATCCAGTTCATCTTAAAGTAAACAGTCAGGCCTACTGGTCAGCCCACCAAAATAGACACCGGGGGGAGAAGGGGCTTTGTTCCTTCAGAAAAATCAAATAATCTGATTTTAATTTGGTTGCATCACTTGATACAAATTGTGACATTTAAAATAAAATCAATGCATTTTTATTAATAAAAGTTCATGTAAAAAAAACAAAGTTAAATTCCATCTTAGATATGATGTTTTTTTTTAATTTTTATTCTACCACCTCCTACCTTTGTGTTTGTTTCCTTTTCATCCCCGGAAGACAGCAAACACACAAAGAGAATACGTGTTCCTTTATCTCTAACCTCACGGTGAACTGCAGATGACCTTCTGAGTCACCTGCATTAACTGTGGGGTGGTCAGACTGAAGAGTGTGTGTGACTGTGATTGTGTGTGCTTGGGGAGGAGGGGGGTGGTTGCACGGTGCAAACAGAGAGGGGGGGCTTTCATGCTCTGCATTACAGTTGTTTAGGTTGGAGGGGTTAACCCAATGAGGCTAAGTAAGTTTGAGCTGTGAATCACATTAGCGGACTTGTGCATTCACTTATGCAAAATTGCAAATATACAACTTGAAGATAATCACATTACCTAGTATTTGTCTTTATATAAATTAGAGGACTGAGATGTAGTGAACGTCAGACTAAGATAGATCCTTAATTCATCATACTGTTTTTTTTCTTCTTGTGTTAGTCAGGGTTATTTGTAGGGAAAATAACAATTACAGCATTTCCTGATGAAAGGCTTTATGCCACCGACACGCAACGGTACAAAGATTAAAACGTCAAAGCCCATTCTCTGACCTGATTTCTACCAGAAATATCTTTTTAGTTTTCAAACATCTCTTCCTTGAACCACTTTTTTCTCTTTTTTCCCAGACAGCGCCTGAGACTGCTTTATTATAGGTTTTCTCTGTTTTGATTGTTTTGTTGAGAAGCAGGATGGGAAGATGGGACTTCCAGCTGCTCCGAATGCTTGGGAGTCCTGGGAGTCCTGGCCCGGTTGCCCTCCCGGCAGGCCTGGCCAAGTGGGCATGCGCTGTTGTGGCCCACGGCGGGGGGTTGATGGGGCTGAAGAGGCTGGGCCAGAGAGGCCACAGATGCCTTAAATGACTTGGCATGATGGGATAGTGAAGGAGCAGGAGCGTGGCTCACAAGTAAAGCAAAACAGGTTTTCAGAGATATGTGTTGGGAATGCCATCAGAATCCAGACAGACATCAAACAGTACTCTGATAAGATGTGAACTGAAAAATATTTCATAGGTGATCATTTTGGTTGTTGTTTTAAATATTTTTTTACGTTTTTTACCGGTTTTTAGCTAATTTTTCATTGCACTCAATATATTTAAATACATCTTTTTTGATATGCACAATTACAACTGCATTCAAGTCATATTCTTCTGCAGATTTCTGACTCAGGATTATTCCAGTTAATTTTGGACGATTATCTCAAACAAAAACTTCCCCAATTTCAACCTGCAGTTGAATCAATCACCCATGACACCAGACCACCAGATTTCCCCCCTCCCCCCCATTAGATAGTAATTCATGTGGAAAACGTGGGACCCCATTATCGAGCAACAAACCTGCCAGCTTTATGCTGTGGCACAGTCTGCTGTGATGCACATTCTTTCACTTTGAAGGAAAAAAATGTGAATGTTTCTTGTTTGTAGTGGATCAGCTCAGTTTGTCCTGTTTTAAACAGCATGTTGGCTCAGATTCAACTTAAATATTACTTTAAAGATGATGTGGACTTCATGCAAAATAGATAATTTTCTTAGTCTCTGATCCTCTGCATCCTAATCAAGACTTTTTTGATGTGCAACACTGGTCCATCAAATTTTGTGGGAATACATTTACACCATAATTATTCCCACTTGCTTACATTTCCGTAGCTCATACTGCAGCTTCCACATGTGTTATTCATAGTCTTTATGAACATCCAGTTTGTATTAGTCCACACAAGTGCATTGACAACGTCTTATTTGGTCACATGACCTTAACACCTGTGGTTGGAGAAGAAAAATCAAATAGAAATAAAGAAGAAATCAGCTCATCCATTTATTTTTGTGCAAAATAACTCGTATAGTCACCATTTTTCAAGCACAGCAACAGTAACGCAGGAAAAATGTCGGTGATCAGGTGGGACCCGAGGTGGGTGGGGGTGGGGGGTGGGGGGATAAGCCAAACTAGTCCCTTCAACTTTTTAAAGACTTTTCAGCATTTGTTCTGCACACTTACCTACGCAAACTCCAAGGGGCCACAGTGACTGGGGTCCCATTTCAGGCCCAGCATGGAGCCTGAGAGCTTCTCAGCTGTAAAATGAGAGCGCCGGAGCGCAGTGTGAAAATGGATTAGCCTCGCTGAGATAAGGGGAGCCCTCAGCAAGCCATGCACGCCTTCAATGGGGAAAAAGAACTGCTGTACAAATTGTTTTTGGTACATTAAGTACCTGTTACTTTATTTCACAGATGGAAAACAATAACACAGGCTCTGGGGTTGGAACCACCGCTGCACGAGAAATGTGAGAGGTTCAGCCCACCTAGCTCCCGCACAGTTTGCCCCTGTTTCTTAATATGCAAAGTGATATTTGCAAGCACTTTTTTACTGCAGGAATCCAATGGATCGACAAACATAACATATGATGATAAATGACAAAGTGCCAGGTTGGCAGTCAACAGGGTGCTGAGGGAAATCATACAGAATATCAATGTCATTCCAAAATAAAATAACATAAAATAAAGGGTGAACATTCCCACTCAGAAAACCAGGCAGGGGTTTTTCATTAATAGCACCGCTGCTACACCAGAGCCCCCCCCCCCCCCCCCCCAAATTAAATGAGTGTGTCAGATCCTGGATGATTTATACATTTGGACTGATCTAACAGCTCTGTGGAACAACTATGACATCCTGACAAGTAAACGATGGATATGAAAAATGAGCCAATACCACCGCACTAAATCTGGGACTTTCAAAGCCAACTGCACGCATACAATCGAATCTTCTAATATATTTGCGAGTATAATGAAAATAAAGTGTACGTGTATGTGTGTGTTTGTGGTAGAATGGGGGTTGGGGATGGGGGGTCCCCATAAGATTTTCTGTTCAATTTTAGCTAAATCATTCAGCGTTTATATGAATGGAGTGAAGGAGACAAATTGGTCAAAATGGAGGGAGGCAGTACTTTGCTTTTCTGATGTCTTTTAGCAGCTGATAAATTATATATCAGGCCTGTTGTTGGGCTCAGACTCAAAAGGAAAATGTCAAATCAGGTTAGTACTAAGGTGCGTTTCACAATGGTCCTTTTGTTTTTATCAAATTTAACACACACACATGCACATACACACACAATTTATTATGTGCTTTCACTTTTGTCTCTGGGACCTTTTTTATCCAAGAAAATGTCGTATTCAGCTCAGCAGCAGAATCCCACCTTATACAGCGACCAGCAGTGGCAAAAGCTGTGTTTATAATTATGTTGTGAGAGAAAGCTAGTGACCTTACTCACTTGTTAGATGAAGTGATAAAAACCAACATGATGGACTAAAGCATTTTTGCTTTTCTTAGTATTGTCCTTTTACCCTCTCATTCTCTGTCTGATGAAAAACTGCACTTGGTGTTCCTCAGAGCTCAGCAGATTTAGAGGAAACAATTACCAGTCCGGTGATCTCTGCTTCTCCAGTCCTGCCGATAAACACCCAGCGCCCTGAGGTATAGTCTGAAAATGATAGTTTTAAACGGGTTAAATTTCATTGTCTCCTTCACCCCCCACCTTCTCATTGACCCCCCCGAGCTTTTATTTCACAAAAGTGTGAACACAATTTTTTTGTTGATGGGGGCAAAAAAAGAGAAACAATAAAGAATATGAAAAGCCCATCTTCACAGAACATTAGACATCACAAAACAACCCATATATATCAAAACTGACAAGTAAAAGTTGATTGCTTAGTGTCTATTGATTGAACTATATTTCACCAGGAGAGCATAGTCTCATAGTTTTCTTCACAGTGCATCAAACCCTGCTGCAGAGCCACAGATATTGGACATGGTCAGTGTTAATACACAGAAATTGTCAGCATGCTCCAGCTGCTAACTTATATCATTATGTATGCATGTAACTGGGCAAAGTAGATGTTTTACCGCACACAGCCAATATTGCTTTTTTTAAAATATAATATAATATAATATAATATAATATAATATAATATAATATAATATAATATAGTATAATATAATATAATATAATATAATATAATATAATATAATATAATATAATATAATATAATATAATATAATATAATATAATATAATAGGTCAGAAATATTCCAACCAGTCAGGTTGGTAAAATGTAGAATATGCTGCTGAATAGCAACTCATACAAATATAGTCTACATCATAGACACCTTTCATATGTGCATTCAGACATTGCTTTTTACCTTTGTCTGCTGGTTTGTTAACAGAATTACAAAAAATACTCAATGGTTCCTATGACACTTGGTTGGCATAATGAATCTTGGGTCAGAATTGCCCTCTTAAATTTGAAGCAAGATCTATATATTCTTCCTTCCTTTCTTTATACCGTGAGACAGGTATTTTCTTTGATTTCGTAGGGGGGAAAATGGGAAGCAACAGACATATTTCATGGCTGGTGTCTATGAATGTGAGTTGATGTGGTTCAGCACAGGATATACTGCATTTAAAGAGTTGGCTGCTAAAGAATAATATTGATTCTGGATAAGGCTCGGCTAAAGAGAGATATTGGGCCTTGGTCCACTCGGCTGTAGTCAGCTAGGATGGGGTGCAAGGCATATAAGCGGATGTAGATGAGACAATTACAGCGGATGGATGGATGGATGGATGGATGGATGGATGGATGGATGGATGGATGGATGGATGGATGGATGGATGGATGGCCTTGGTGTTGGCATAATTTGAGTCAGGGACACTTCTAGTTAACACTGTCATAGAAAATATGCTGTTTTTTGAGTGTGACATTTCATTACAGAGCACAAGTCCAACAAGCCCAAACTAATCCAACCAACCAACCAACCAACCAACCAACGAACTTACCAACCAACCAAACAAACAAACAAACAACCACCAACCAACCAAACAATCAACCAAACAACCAACCTACCAACAGATGGGTATGGGTGAAAACATGACCACCATGCAATAAATTCTAATCTTATTATCAATGCATTATTGGAGTTCCAAGAGTTGGAAGATTTTGATGAGATTTGTTGCCACAGAAACCAAAATGCTTCTCTGAACACCTCTAAGGCTCACAGATTCAGCTGAGTTGTTTCGATGTGTTAAAATGGTGCAGAGACAGTAATACATGTAATATATTCATGTCACTCTATGTCAGGCAGCAAAAACAAACATAATTCCAAAAACCGTCAAACCAGTACAATATTTTGTGACAATTTTTGTAAATATAACGACTGATGATTTTGTGTGATACCTGTGTTTTTTGTTACACATAAAGAGAAGACATAAATAATGTCTGCCAGACTGAAGTTACTATGTGGGTGAATGGCTTAAAAGCAAAGCAGCAGTGATTCATAGGTGGTGAAGGTGTAGCTGGGTCAGTTGGGGGGTTATACTAGACATAATGTCCACATTCTGTTCCACCACATCATATTTAGTTATGAGTGCTCAAATCTATGATCATGTGATTTGTGTCTTTAACCCCCCTCAAGTAAAAGAAAGAGACAGGGAAAAGAAGGGGATGAAAAATAGGAGAGATGCTGACAGCGGGGGTGGTGGGGGCGGGGGGGCACTTGAGCTGTAGAGAAGGCCAAGTGTGCCGAACACTGCACAGCCCAGGAGTGATTGAATGATCCCATTCTGGGCTCTTTGTTAGACACTAGGCAGCGATGTATGAAGATTGATACACAAGTGCTCGACTCGGTTTGCTGGATCATCAAACGGATTGATATTATACTTCAGCCAAGGATGAAGACAAAGTAAGTGTTATCATACTCAATACCAGGGCTTGTCAGAGGCGGGAAATCATCCAGTGTCACTGGTTATGGGAGCATTTCGCAGACTGTCATGAGAATTTATCTGGGAGATGTGGCGCTCCGTGGCAGTCTGCAGCCGACGGTGGAAGCCCCGAACGTACCGTAAAGATCTTTGCTAAAGATTGAATTACAACTTCGTGCTCCGGACTACATTTATTTCACAACACTCATGTTTGTCCCCACAGACCCTGTAAATCCCCCAGTCTTCTTATCAAGTGGCCATTTATTGCTGGCCAAATAGCATTATTCATTCTGATATCATTATTTAGATAACATATACATTACAGCAAATGATTTGTTTATCTGTTGTGCGACAAGAGCGCCATGTGTTACCCCTGAGGTTCCCTTAGACTCATCATTATTCCTAGGAATGGTGAGAGCAGAGAGAAGGTGGTTGCATCTGTTTGGTGGCTGTCTAGAGGGCGCTGCGTGTAGCTTTTCACTAAATGTTACATCATCGTTGAAAGTAAAAAGTCTAACTGTCATTGCTTTGGAGTCTTTTGCTTTGGTTTGGAATCAGCTGATATTCTCTACAGTGCAAGCAGAAACCCAGGCACACTGAGTTTCTGTTATCTTTGCTGGAGTGAGTGTAATTACAGGATGTGGAATTAGTGGCAGCAACTTGTTTAAATTGAAAAATAACTTCAAACATGTTCCTTTTTCCAATACACCAAAGAGAAAACAGCAGTAAAGCTGAGCAAAAAGAAGCAAATGTGATTCCAAATTGGAAAACAAGACTGCTGTTACTTTGACGCAGAGGTCTCAACACTTTCATTTGACAGCTGTGTTCTTTGTTTAATAGTAGTGCGTGCATCATTTACAGTACTATAACCATTCAGATGAGGCACTTTAATCATCTCCCACATTGGCCGTGACATTTTGATATATCTATCCGTTCATCTATTCTCTTGTAGATGAGATAATCACAACTGTCCTCTATACAGCAACTTATTGGCCTTGCGGGTCAATCTGATACAATTTGTGGAGCACCTTACCATGTAAAAACTGCAACAGCCGTGAAAAACAGTGCATTATCATCAAACGTCATTTTTGTATTCATAATTAACACAAATGTTGCGATACTGATATCCCCAATATGGGACATTCCCACATCACAGAGATCATGTTACGTGTATTTTAGTGACCTTTTGACCTTTTAAATAAACATTTGCATAACATGTAAAAATACTGAAAAAATTGTAATCATGCAAATCTAGTACAGTATTTGAATAAATATATATTGACTTAGTATCTGTTAATTTATAACACTTCAAAATATGGATTGTGCTTATGTAGTGTATGTATATATAGCAAAGTAAACATCACACACACACACACACACGCATGCACTCACGCACGCACGCACACACACACACACACATAGATATATATGTTTACTTTTGCTGTATCAGGTAAAGTTTGAACTTTGATATAATATTTGAGATTTCAATCCACTCATTCAATGATGCTGTGTTCTTAAAAGGTGGACCACCAGTTTTATGCATGTTGTAAAGATGTCATGTGCACACAGGACCCTCACCGTGCTGTCAGGCTCTGTAAAAGCAACGTATGGGAAGCACCGCGGGCCATTGCACTTATGTATATTTCTCTTTGCATTCATCATTTTTGTAAGTACTCACTGTTAGCTGAATGCTGTCAAAAAGAGTTACAGCTTGTCATCGTCATATTGAACTACCTAAGGAGGCTGTCATCCCGCTGCTTGCATTCTGTTGTAATCATATAAAGTTACAGTTGTGTCATCAAAGCAAGGCGGACACACACACACACACACACACACACACACACACTCTCACACACCTACTCCAGCTGGGATGCTCGAGCCAAGAGGTGCTTGCTATGATTTGGCCTCGTTATGCTGTTGACCCTGAAGAGAGAGAATTACCTCCGTTGGGAAGCGGCAGCGCGTGCATGCGTGTGTTTGTGTGTGTGTGTGTGTGTGTGTGTGTGTGTGTGTATGTGCGTGTGTGTGTGTGTGCGTGTGTGTGTGTGTGTGTGCTTGTGCTTGTGTGGTGAGGCGAGCAGGAGGAGGTTGTACTAGCTTTGAGTTAAGGGCTCTATCAAGGGACAAACTTCTCCACCACCACAAAGCCACATGATCCATCTCCCTTTTAGCTTGTGTCAGGACCATTTTATGTGATGATGATTTGATACTTGGACTCTCACTCCCCAACCCCCCCCCCACACACACACACAACCCCCCCCCCCAGATTGAGCTATGATAGTCAGAGCTGGGCTTCCTGGGCTACAAACGGAAAGTCTCTCACATGCGCAAACTCACTCACAAATCACCCATGAATCCTACTGTGCTTTAAAACTTCACACCCAAAAAATGTGAATAAATGGAAGCTACTTATTCAAACTTTTATAAAAATTAAAGTAGGCCAATATATACATGAAAACCTCATCAGATGTCCGACTGTAAGACTTGTGTTCAATATCCTCAAGATTTCCCCTAATTCTATGAAAAGAAATAACACTTGCAGAAAAGTTTGTATCAAACAAGAAAAGAAGCAAAATTTCACAATATTATTAAACATGAAGCACTACCTAAAGAATCAAACTTGTGAATCAGCCATAAGCATTACACCAGTCATGGAATCTTTACACAGATATCATTGTGCCACGTTGCATCAACAAAGCTCAAATCTCAGTACCTGAATAAAAATACTAAATTGCATTTTTGTTGTTCAAATTCAAATTCAAAAAACTTTATTATTGAAAGGGAATTTTAAGAAGGGATATGTTTAAGTTACGTTTAAGGGATAGTGCTTCAATTAAATATGTTCACGTATTTATGTTTTTACTTGTCTTCAAAACTGAATATCTGCTACCTTATATAAAGTAAAGTATTAGATTTAGTGAAATGATATCATATTCACAAAATTATGGATTATAATGTGATGGAGCATAACCTTCCCTAATTCTAACTAGCATGCCTCAATGAACCAAATTTGACTGTCAGCAGAATTTTTTCTTAATTTTCTTCTCATAATAATGATAATAACAATAGCAATAAGAATAAGAATAAGAATAAGAATAAGAATAAGAATAAGAATAAGAATAAGAATAAGAATAAGAATAAGAATAAGAATAAGAATAGGATGGACATACCCTTTATATCCTGTAGTCTTCCTCTGGTGCACCCCATCGCAGTACTTCTGCTGGTAATAAACAAAATCCTTCAGCACATTGCTGTTACGATCATAAGTAAATGTTGTAAATCTAACAGTATTGTCCAATTACATGCCGCTTTTAAACTGTGTCAGTGTGTTGTGTTTGTGTAATAGTCTAATAAGTCTGTCCCCTGTAAGGCGAGCAAGGAGGCTGTGTTTAAATGAGACGGTTCAGCTACATTAGCTTCATAACATCATAATCCTTTCTTCATAAACCATTACATGCGCTGCAACATTTCTGATTTATGGGGGGTGAAGAATCAATGGGAAAAAATTAATGCTCGTGAAACATCCCTGGGACAATATTGAGCAGATTTTAATTGTGATTTCATTCAAGTGGCTGTTAGCCAGATGATGAATGAGAGCTAACCTTCCACTCTGCCGAGCACTGGAGAGACTCTTTAATATGACAATTAAGTGTCTGTCCTTTAGATTTTATTGTATCTTTTTCTCTCCATCTTGTGAGCCACTCTGTCCTCCCCCCTCCTTTATTTTACCTCCCGCCCTCTCCCGATTTCTCTCTCTCTTCACAGCACTTCATCTGTACAGTGCAGCTTTTGCGCAGATTAAATTGAAACTCCAGTTTTCTCCATCTCAGAGCACTTACTTATGTTTTATGACACACACTAAGTCAGTTTTATGTTGTTATTGATTTTTTCTCCTCTTCTTATTGCCCTCTTACTTAAATCGACACAAACCATTTTGCCTTTTGCTTGCTGATTCTTCCCACTTTCGTCTTGTGCTGACCTTAAGTGTATGACCAAGACAGTTAAAAAAATGTCTGAGGGGGAGATGCAGTTGTTTGTGTGTAAAGCTTAAAAACTGAATTTCCTTCAGAGAAAAATCAGTGCAGAGACAAAGTTTCATGAAAACATATGACCAGAAGGTGGCAGGTTCAACTTTGAAAATTTCACATTTCATTTTTTTTCCTCCTATAAGTATTTAGAGAGTAAATAAAAGACACAGCATGCAGTTTAGCCCTTCATAACAGTGACTTTCACCCCATTACTTTCTTTATGAACTGTTTTTATCAGGTTTTCAGGCAAAAGAAAAAAATGGTCATCTCACTTAGAATGAAAACACCTCTGATACAATTACGAAACACTTTCCTGAATGTCTGTTTATTCACACCTGTTTCTGCTGTGTGATCAATAAGTTCTGAAGGACAACATTTTATAATGATTGTGTAAAGTAATACCAAAAGAAACAGAGACATTAGGTAATGAATGCATTTAAAGGTGTACAGAGAAAATCTTTCTTTATGGGAATCGTCCTTCCCTTCCAGTTTGCATATGCATTGCATTAAGGAAATCTAACTGCTAAGAGCAGGGGGGTTAATGCAATAAGAGTTGGCTTTTTGTCAATCAATTTGTCCCTGTCTGCTGGCAGGTGCCCAGTCTTTGCTGCGTCCTGGTCCCCAGTGTTGGCTCCATCAGGACTCCCAGCAAAGAGCTAAGCAGCCGCATCAATGTGACCATTTAGAGTGTGATCTGTGCAGATGCAGTAGGAAGGTCAGGCCATTGTGCCACCCTCCTCCCCCTTCGCCTTTCACTTCTCCCTCTAGGACGCCATCCACATCAAAGTTGTTAATGAGACCCCTGAATCGGAAATCCTGGTTTGGCAGGGAAGTGAGTTCTTGAGGAAAAGAATGTGGGCCTTGACCCAACATGGGCGACTGAATCGGCCCATCGATGGGCCAGAGAAAAGTTAGTCCTTGGAAGGTCTCTACACACCTGGTGTTAACAAGCAGCTCATATCTGGACTGAATTGAGATTCTGGTTGCATCTTTCAAGAATTTATCAGTTCTTAGATCAGATCGATTAATGAACATTTAAACAAAAATGTAGTTTTACAGAATTGTATTTCTTTAAATCTTGTTTTGCTTGGGATGTCATGAGAATTCAGCTTTTCATTGTTTTAAAACATTACTTCTTTTCTTCCTATTTGGAATGCTTCTATCCTGTATGTGATTTTCATTTTGAGAATGATTGTTGTGGGAAGCAGCAGTAGGGTGTTCAGAAAAGAACATTAAAACAAAACATTATTGAAGCTTGATCATCAAATAATACCCAATCTTATGGATCTACAATATAGAAAGCAGCAGCTAAATAACGCAATGATGTGTTTATGAAGTAAAAATGTAATTTTTCCTTGAGTTTGTTAAATTACTGTACCATGATGTTTCCTGACTCTGATCCCATCATCATCGTCAGGAACGCAATTCAACTGTCTAAGAGGGAAGAGAATACAGCCATCCTCAAAGGCAAGCCGGAGGGAAAAATGGAGGCAGATTGCGGAGAAAGGCTAAGCAGGCAGTCGGGAGTGTGACTCCTTTTCTCTTCTCTCTCTGTGTTTCAGCTCATGTGGAAAAGCTTTTCAAATTATGATTTGGATTGACGTGCAGCAGCTGTCCCCTCTCCCGGGTCCTGTCCGTCACCTCACCGGTCACCACTGACAGCACTATGATGGATTAGGAATTGTCATCCAGGACGCTTGTCACTTGTTTACACGTCGGCCATCCCTCATCTCTCACCACAGGCCTTATAATCTGGCCGGCACTCCTCCAACCCCACCCCCACGCTGCCAGACACGCTATACAAGACAACACCATACATTACAACAGCTTTTTTTTTTTCTCGTCCTAACCTTTCTCTCTCTTTCCTGCATCCCTGGGCTGAACACAGTCAACACATTTAATGCATTAATATATGTGTTGTGTTCGCCAATCTCTCAGGGACTGGGGCGATGTCTTCTCCTGTCAACCTCTACCCCTGAGAACTGACTGGGTTTTACACAAACATCCCAGTGGGAGAAGGAGGGAGGCTCTCACCTCACCTGCTTTCTGTTATTTAAACAACAGGGCTTTCAAGTCTGCTGCACAAAAATATGAATTCTTTATAACTAACACAAAATACTGCAGAATGTGTTACTTTTGATTGGTGACTGTCAGGAAATTATGTATGCAGAGCAGGATTTATTTCCCTTATTAAAATATCATTCTAAGCTAAATTAAATTCATGAAATTGATTTTTTTGTCAACAAAATTATCATCTAACAAACAAATTCCATTTGGAATACTTCAAAACTGGAAAAATAATCTAATTTTTTTTTTAACATTTAAAATAGATTTTTTTTTTAAATTGTAGATGACCTATATGTAAAGACACCTTGGTCTCTGGAAACTCCTATTCCTACAGAATAAAACTATTTTTTTCCTGTATTTTCCCAGAAAAAGTGATTCATAACAGTTGGCAAAAAGATAAAGAAAAACAGGTAAAAAAAAAACAAAAGCGTTCCCATTTTGTAGACTTTATTTTTGCTCTTAACTTTATATTGTGTTCATTGATTTTTGCAAAGGATCAAATCAAGCTCCAGACCTTATTCTGACAGCTTTTTAGACCCAATGGTCTCAAGCTTGACTCTAAGAAATATCGAACAAGCGAGCCCCGCAGAGCCAAGTTTGATCTCTACTGGTTCTCGGTCTACGTCCTGCTGTGGGAATGTGTGAGCTTATGCTCCCTCTGCAGGCACAGTCCAAACTGGAAGACGAACTAACCAGCCTGCCTCTGTAGCCTGGACTCGGCCCTGCCAGCTGTGATCCTGCAGAGAGGATGAGTGGATGCCATCTAGCCTGCACCGCTGAGACCCTCCCTATGCTCCCAGTGTGGCCCTTGAGAGAGGCCATAATCTTCTCCTATCTGCCTTAATGGTTCCCTCTGTTAAATGCAGTGATGGCAGTTCTGGGAGTGGGGTTGGGGAGGCATGCTGAATCCTACTACGAGCATATTGTCATTAAATTAAAAATTTCCAAACACTCCCCTGCTCATGGCATAAACGCCACCATGAGAGCTATCATAATTGGCTCTGAAAACATGCATAATTGCCTTCAGCTGGTGTTCTTTTACAGTTGACATTGTTGAGGCAGAAATGGGGCAATTGGTGAATTTAATATGCAGCTTGTTTCACAATAGCGGTCGTAATTGAAATATGGTATGTGTGAGTGGAAGATTACATTAAGGCTCCCAGATAATCACCTGACAGGGGAGTCATTGAATCGACAATCTGCCGTGGAGTTTTGGGGAGTGGGCCAGAGCGAGCTGGCAGAGGGAGGAAGGGAGGGAGGAAGGCAAGTGGGATGGAGGTAAGAAAGGCATCAGGCAGAATTAGACGAAAAAAGAAAAGCTCTTGGCTGGCTCACTTATTCAGAGCAGCCCAGGATTGCCAGCCTGGCATTCCTGGGCTCTTTCTATCACCACATTTATTCCGCTCCCACTTCCACCCTCCCTTATTCTCCCTTAGATGCTCACCCCTCCACTCCTTTGACTACACCACTTCCCCTTTAAGCACTAACAGATGGTTATGCATTGATGTTGCATTTTAGCCTCATTTGCATTAATATTTTTATTGCTCTTTTCACAACTGCACAACACCTTTCAAGTAACGCTGATGACTATATCAGACAACACTCTGCTGAGGGAGAGGTTGAATCAATTAAGATTAAGATTATATTTTGCTAATGGCTTTTACATAGGCCTCTTTTTTACAGAAAGGATCATGGCATTCTGTGATTCTGGGATATTAATTTGTCAAATCTTCCTGAAACATGCTCACAAGCCATAGCCCCTTTCACTTCCTCAGCCTGATAGACATCAGGAAAGGAAGTGTTATTTCACAATACACACATTAGTCACATTATCGATAGTTGAAATGAAAAGGACACAACCAGACCAGGGGTTCTCAACAATGAACTTCTCAAGATATGCTTCTATTTTCAAACATGTCAGAGAACTAGCCTCCTAAAATCAATGAGAAAAAAAACAAGGCATGACAAGAAATGAATAAAATATAATTAACTTGGCACTTGCAGAATTTCAACCCATTCAGTATTTCAATTGTTGCATCACTGCCAGCCACTATGAATCCAACTTTAATGTATTCATGGTCAAATTTCTTTTCACATACTCTGGAGCTTTTACTTGTGTAGGAGTGTCAACTTTTCATTTGGGGTAAAAAAAAAACTAACTACAGTATTTTCTCCACTATAAGGCGCACCTAGAAGCCTTTGATTTTCTCAAAAACAGACAGGGCGCCTTATAATCCGGTGCGCTTATATATGAAAAAAAAACAACATTTAGAATAGGCAATTCATCAAAGGTGCGCCTTATAGTGCAGAAAATACTATAATCTGTTTTGTGTATCTGACGGAATACACCAAGCTAACGCAAAATGCGAACTCTACCGACATTGCGTTGTGATGTCATGAATCTTTTAATTATGTGTTCTAAATGTGAGACTTTGTTTTATGCAAACTCTTCAGCACACTGTGATAGAAATATAACTAGATTTTTAAATTAAAGAATAGATTAAGTAATTTTTTTTTAAAAAAATCCAACCATTTGGCAGTACCTCTGTCTCGGCCCACTGGATGGTGCCCTGAGGCCCACCAGTGGGCCGAGGCTGCTGTTACCGCTATCAGTGCTGTTGTTGTTGCTGAGGTAAAATATCTTGCAGATGCCTCCTCTCTTTAATCTACTGCTCTCTTCACCATTATCTTATATTTGGGTATAAACACAGACTGTGCAACCCGATAATATGCAATTAAAAACAAAGATCATTAAAAAGTTATTGGTGTCTGCCTAATTACTATAACTTTACCCCCCTTATAATGAGCGTGCATGGGTATTGATTTGAAGCAAATCTCCCTTTCCTCCTGGAAAAAAGCAGGTAGTTACTTTGTGTTAAATCATTAATATAGTAATGATTTTTCCAGAACACTCTCAATTAAGACCAGAGCAGAAAATGACCCAGGGGATTTGAAGCTCACGCTCGTAAAAGTGTGATGTTCCAAATATATCCTTGCTTCTCTCAACTGAGAATATGGATAGGGGCAAGCCATGTCTCTGAATCATTTAAAACAAAGCCTGTTGATTAGTATGTGTGTGAATGTGTTTCTGTGTTAAAGGTCTGCACTACTAATGTAAGAGGCTGACTGTATATACGAATACACTGAAACACATAAGCTTTGGTGAAGTTAGGCTTGTCAGGGTTTTTTTTTTTTTTTTTTAATCACAAATGAAAGACATTCATTCAAGTAAGACAGTCAGTCAAGTTATGGTTGTAAATAAAAAGGATGTATAACATCTTCACCAAAAGGTACCCATGAATATAAAAAGAAGCGTATGTTTCATTTTCTCACAAAAACCTTTCTTTCTATAACTTGTATTATATTAATGATGACTGTTATAATCTATATTTCTTACTTATGGACAGTGAAAAACTTAATTCCTAAAAGAGCTGGCCAGCGACAGCATAAATATGAAAACATTATCTACTTGTTAGGCCATTTCACAGGTAAAAAAGTACTTCAGTAGCAGGTGATGGTGTCATCACTGGGTGTGAAAGGGGCGTCCTATAAAGGCTATCCTTCACAAAGACGGACCAACATGGAAGCAATAATCTCTGGAGGGTCAAATCTCCTCTAATCGTGTTTTTTTTTTTTTTAAGAAGAAAGTAAATACAGGATTTGCAAATGTGAAAGGATTCCTCTGTCTGTCATTGTTTTTGTAATTCAAATCCTGTTGTTCAGTAATATCAAGACCTCCAGTCCAATCCCCAAGTTTCCAAAAGGCTCCAACAATTAGATTATTCGTATAAAAACACCTGCAAGAAAATCTGTCTACATTTGTTAGGCTCTCCCTCTCGTCTCCCTTTTTGGCCCAACTGAGATGATGTTTTCCCCCAAGCAGTTTCTCTCAGTATCGAGGGCCTGAGCACTGCCATCCCACTAGGCATTATGCCCATGCCAAGAGTCTGTGCCAGTGTACACCCCTTTAGCACAAAATACTTGTCGTGACCCTGGCTTTTCTTTTCTTCCACAATCTTTTGAGTCTCCTATGCCTAACACGCACAGGGCTTAAATCGGGATACACACTCACAGAAAACATCTCTCTCTCTCTCTCTTTTCTCTCACCCAGAGCCATAATATTCACACAGTGAGGACCAGAAGCGCTAAAGAGATCTTTGAGGCTCAGCAGTGATTTGTTACAGTCTCCATAACCACAGTTTACAGCAGCTTTCTTTTGAAACACTTGACATTTTACTTCCTATTCGTTAGATATAGAGCACGGGTACAGTGCGTCATCTTTGTTTGACTTTATCACATGAAAGAGCCCTTTTCTCTTGGTATAATGTCATTGCCTAGGCAACCAGCAGGTTTTTGGCAACAATGCAATAATGGCCAATTTGTAAATGGAATGTGTAGTGTCAATACGGTTCCATCTAACCCCTCTAAGACCCTCTTGGAAGATATTTTTCATATCCATGTGAACATTTTTGGCGCATTACAGGCCTTTTTTTTTTTTTTTTTACCATTCAGTGACCCTGTGTAGAGTATCTGACTGTCCAGTGACATAGATTGGAAAACAACTCCATCTCAAAGGTTCAGATGAATGAGAAAGAATGGAATGAGCAGAGACAGGTGTGTGGAAGAAAACAACTGAGGACCAAAAAGTTTGAGATCTCATTTACCATTGGGTACTCTTCCCTACTTATTTCTCTCTGTTACTCCAGAGGTTTGTGTATGAAGGTCAATGGAAATTAAGAAATATTTTAGCATTTATATATAGTATAATCCATAAAATTTCTTCAGTAGTTGATATAATGAACTCTTCTCTTAGTGTTGTTACCAAATGTGTGTTTTCATGAAGCTGTGGTAAAGACTGTATCTTGCCACACTTACCACACAGTAGTTTATTTCTCAAGCTATGCTGGTATTCAGTTCTTTCATATGCAGTACATATGTTCAATCTGAGTGTAATGTCATTGTTTAATGCCAATATTTGAGATATAAGTTGTTTAAATGGATCGATCACACCTATCCAACCATACATCAACACCCTTTCATTGTCCATTGCTGTGTAAGGTGATGCTCTCTCTACTTCTACTTCATCCACAGTGTTGTTATAATCACCCTCCACCCCGCATATCCCTCCTCAGTCATTGCATTCACTTCATCAGTTCATCACCCTCATCAGTCTGAGCAGAATCATCTGCCAACGCCACCACCTGTGTCTGGACACCAAATGGGATTTATTTTGCAGTCGATTTAAAACAATCTTGCATAATAAGTGGATAAATCAAACAAAAAATCGGATTAAAATAATTTCTAATTTGTAACCATATAACACATCATGCTCCAGCCATGATTTACACAGCAGGTTTTTCACACAAATGTTCACATGTCACTTACTGAAACAAATTTTGCTCTTGGGGTACCTCTACCTGATTCATATATAGAAATAATATAATTCAATGCTACACCTTGGTTTGAGTTCATGTAAAAAGTTAGAATTTATGGGAGACAACTAGACAAAGTTGAGATTAAGAATCCAAAATCACAAGACAGAATAGGAATCCATTAGCTGTAATCATTTTCTTTTTTCTTGAGACTCCGGGACATGAAAATATTTGAGACTTGCTGTATATGCTGAAGAGCAGTGTGTCAAGGGCATGACATTTATGGTCTTGTGACATTATCAAAAAGCTCGTATGACAGCAGACCAATTATGAATCTTGACGAGTTGACACCAGAAAATATTTCGCACTTCAAGTCTAACTGACATGACCTTTAAGAATGATTCTACATTACACCGTTATGCGTCCTCTCTTGTACTGCCCTGTCCCCCTCTATTTTTTTATTCATATCCTCAATTCCAAGGCAAATCCCATTGGGTGGAAGCATCGTCCTGGACACTTCTCAATGATTTTGCCACACTGCTGTTATTTATTGTGCACTGACAGGGCCATGAATTCTGGTTCAAAGCTAAACTCATATTGTTATCAAAAACATAAAATTCCTATCACTTTAGGTGTCAGAGCAGAGACAAGAAAATGAAACAGGTACTCATAAAGGCAGTGGCCGATATAAATCAGCCATGGGGGCCCAAGCGTGAGAGACGCTTGATTAAATAAGTGGAATTAGGTATTTTTGCAAAAGCGGGAAATAACATTGATCTATGCCCCTGTCAGTGGAAAGACTTGACACTATTGTGTATTGTTTATTTTTCTTTAGTATTTATAGTGTGTCAGACTCCCTCCTCCTGAATGATGTCAATGAGAAAAACAAGCCTTCGTGGACCTCCATGTGCTCTGTAGCTGGAGAACTAGGGATGGACTTATCAGAATTGGACTTTTCTGATTTCCTCAGCAATTGAAACATCAACCATATCCTATAGCTTTGTTTACCAAGACATATGTGAAATGAGGCAATAGGACTACTGCGTTTCCTAGAGTGCCATGGGCATCAAGAGGCAATTTAAGGTCAGTCAGGGGTGAGACACTTCACTAGTTTAGAATGGGGTGCAATCAAATTCCATAGGATTTTATGGAAAATCATTTTCAGCAAATCATTTATATGTTTCTACTGGATCCTGGACATAATAAAGAACTGATTCTTGTAAGGGAAAATGCAATAAATATTAACACTTTACTGGAAAAATTTAGTGGGATAAAAATATATCTGTGACTTGTGTCTTCTGTTTTATTCTGCTGTATTTATGCTTTGCAAAATCTGTGACAAAAGTTTAACTTTCCCCAATGGAATTAGACGGCAAAAGAACAACAGTCAAGATGTATTTATTTAAATACCCATAACTCAAGACGCCACAGATTTTTAACATCGAAGTCTGTTTAAAGGTCTAGAGGGAGATATTAAATAGTTTCTGCTTGAGGCCAGTGGCTTGAGGCTACATTAGTCACAACAGGACTAAAACAGTAGAACACCATCAGAAATCCCTGATAGGCATTGAAATCCAGAATTTATTTATTTTTTGATCAATGACACATCACTCTAACATCAAATTTTGCAAAGATGAAGTGTTTCATGTTATCCCTAAATGTATCGTTTCAGTAGCGTCCCCCTCTATGATTTGGAGGTGTCTGCATGGCTGATGGGATCACTGAACTCTAGAGAGTGGGGTGATGACCTCCCACCCCATCCATCACCCGCTGATGGACATGGGAAGCTAGTCCCTGACAGGTTGGGGGTTGCTGGAACTGGAGGGTACAAATGGGGTTGAGGATAGGGCCGGAGAGGATCTCGGTTACCTCAGGATGGTGGCTGGAAGAACAAGGGAGGAGGTGGGTGTAGAGCAGTAGCCCGGATTGAGGTCAGGGACATATGTGGTATTAGATGGACCATAGCTAAATGTTTGCATGGCAAACAAAGATGGATTATCTGACTATTTTTGCATGTCTCGTGTGAAAAATAAGTCAGACTTCGCTAGGGACTTCTCTTTTTCAACTTCTTTCCACTTAAGTTAGTCATTTTTGTATGATTCTCTGTAGAAGAGTTGCTCAGGCCAATACAAATGATGAATCTAGTAATCAGGAACAGTGTCAGTCCATCCTCCAAATCTTGCTGAGGTGTAATGAGTCTCTGAGGGCCACTTGTATCTTACTCCCACTGAACCAAAGACTAATGTCATCAATCTTCAGGGAGTCTGAGGCAAAGTTGACTTCTGTCTGGAGGTGCTCCCCTTTGTTGATTTCTTCTTGATAGGTCAGTGGAAAGCCCACGTTCCCATCACACGCCGTTACAGCACACCAACAATAGAGAGTGGGGTGTGGCAGCATGCTGTGTGGACAATGAACACCAAACCACCGATTGACATGGCTAGCACTGAGTGAGAACACACCATGAAGCAAAGAGGCATTGCACACGCACACACACATAAACACACATTAACACACACACACACACACACACACACACAAACACACACACACGTGCAAAGACATATGAATGCTAGTGTGAAATGGGTTCAGTGACATTTGACCCTCCGATCCTGTGCTTGTCAACACTATATACTACCATCATTTTGTGCACAACAGTGCGATCATATGTTTTCCTTTGTCTGACCTAAGTGCAGCCATGTCTAGACATTATTTTTTGCTGCTGCATTGGTTATATTTTGCACCTCATGTCAAAAGTTTGCTTTTTCAGGAAGTTAAACAAGACTCCTTCCCCTCTCCTGTCAGACAGTAGCTTCATGATTGGAATAGTGAAACCAGGAACAAGCTATGGGTGAGCGGCTCAGTTCACTCTCACTCTTTTTTTTTTTCCTATATCGGATTTTATTTCACTTTTGAGAACAATATTATGTTCTTGTTCTTGTTTTTTCTAAATATATTGTTTTTGCTTAAGGGGACATCTTTGCACAGGATGACACAAATAAGACGACTATCATGTCTTAATGCCCAAATCAGACTAAATCTTATTGTGTAAATAAGGATAATCGTTTGCTATAACCTGCAAAACAACAGGGATTGACACAGATACGGCATATTCTAATCTTCAGGAAGATTAGCCGTCATTGTTTAATGACTTCTTTCTTCTGTTTATCAAAAACATTTCTCCAAACACCTCCATATGTCTTGATACTGTTTGGGGGGGGGTGTATGATCTGTTGCCAGCTCTTCATGTTATGGTGTTATTGAAACAACAAGCTGCCCTTGCACGTCTTCTTCTGGCCAGGGTCTCAGTGGGATGGGCAGTTTGTGAAATGACAGGACATGCCAACAAATTGCATCACTTCTGCCTCTGTGGCTGAGGACAATGGGCCACCATATGCCGGAGAGGGGGAAATGAATGGATCTCATTTGTGCTGGCACCCTGAGCTCCCACTCCCCCCGACCCTAGTGGGGCCTCCATGGCACCGAGGCCGACACAGACAGACGAGCCCACCCTCTGCTGTGCTGCTGTCCACCACAGGGTCGCAGAAGCCAGTGCGAATGAAAACATTTTTGGATTAGCCATCAGTGTATATACAAATGAATAAATAAAAAGATAAATCAGTTTACCACAGCCAGGCTGGGGTTGTAAATATTGAGTTTCTTTTACGCAGCTGATTGGTAAAAAATAGAAACCTGCATTCAGGACATGTCTGTGTGAGTGGACCACATGCAAGTTTATGTTTGTGTTGTGTGTGTGTGTGTGTGTGTGTGTGTGTGTGTGTGTGTGTGTGTGTGTGTGTGTGTGTGTGTGTGTGTGTGTGTGTGTGTGTGTGTGTGTGTGTGTGTGTGTGTGTGTGTGTGTGTGTGTGTGTGTGTGTGTGTGTGTGTGTGTGTGTGTGTGTGCGTACAGACCCGGAATGATAGCAGATGATTAAGGAGTGGCCGCTCTGTTGACATGAGATACTAATGAGGATGAAATGAGAAGGTCAGGCCTTGTCTCCAGGAGGGGGACACCCCTCTCCTCCCACCACAGCTACCCCCCCCTCAACCCTCACCCCCACCCTCTTATTTTTTTCCTCTCTTTCCCCTTGTACCCCCTGGTTGCCTCCTCCTCAGGATGGACGGCTAATCCCCCTCTTAATCGGCACAGACCGGTACACACACTTGTACACACGCACTGAGACACAAACACACCCGTGTACACCGAGACGCCTCTGATCAGACACTCTGAATCTTTATAATGGAGCTAATTAGCTGCTCAACAAGGCTGGCTTAGCATTATGATTAGCACCACTGTTTGAGTACTCTAAACCTGACCAGCATGGCCCCTCCTGTCATCCATCCTGTCGGAAGTTTAGTTTGATGTCTTATGTTCATCATATTACGTTTATCTAAAAAAGTATTATTTAAAATTTTTTAATCTTCTTTGTCCTGAACTTTTTTGGTCCATTATGATAATCTAAGTCTGAACTGACTTCCTACCCATGTAACGTGTTAACAGCCTAAAAAACTCAATATACTACATCATCTGGAAACCCATTGAAGTCGAACAAAGACAGTAATGAGAAATGTTCACATGTAGAATTTTATTAAAAAGTCATGGACATCTTCAACATGGTCTTTTGATATTTTCCTAATGGTGATTTAAATTATTAAACTGGACTTTTATTGGCCTTTTCTCATAAATCATTCAACTATATCGACCACAGTAATTTCATCACTTCAATACAAAAAAGTTTACAATTTCACATGATGATGTAAGAAATCTCTAATTATCTTCTCTAATTTCATTGAGTTCTCAGTCTCCACCAAAAGAATCAATGACATATGCAACGGAGGAATGTCGTGACGGGATATCCAGCCAAACGCACGACCCACGGCTGTCCAGCGACGCACAAAGCGACCTGTATGAGTGCAGCAGTGCTTCGGTTAATGGAGGTGTGAGGGTCTCTATCAGCACAGTGAACTGCTGACCCCAGTGAGAGGAAGGAAGTCCTCTGCCAGCTGCACGTCATTTTTCATCTCTCTGATGGACCTCAAAAGATCCAAGAGGGGGAGTGGGGGCAGAGAGGTGGGATAGAACACAGGAAAGAGAGAGAAAAGGAGGCGGGTCCAATAATATAAAGACGGTAGGTCTGTGAAGTGTGGTGACGTGTCGGACGGAGGCCTCCTGAGCTGTGACCCCAGTGATTTTAAAAAACGTTGAGCTCACCTCGTAAATCAAAGGCTGATGCGTCTCGACGGTGACGCCTGATACACACATCAAACCTAAGACCCTCACTCACCCATATCCGTACTACTCATCGTCATTTTTCAAAGGAGGCTCATGCAAAGATAAGAATCTTCAGGTTGCCACTGAGATGAAAATGTGTGTGTCTATGTGTGCAGTAATTTAAACAACCTGTAGAATATTAATCAGTAATATTACAGTTGGAGCTGTTATACTGTAGTTTGTTCTCTAAGGATTCCTACGTAGGTTGGAATAGTTCTACCTATAGAAGTCGCATGCAAATTGTAGGGTATGAATTATCTGTTTTTGGCGTGTGATTCTCTGTCCTCCTGAGCATCTGATTTTCCTCTTCCTCCTGTAATAATAAACACAAAGCAGTCATAGAATTTATGAGAAAGGATTCGAAAGTCTTTTCAGTGCAATAAACTAACTGTTAAATCTTATAGAGAAAACATATGTTAATAGCTGTTCTTAAGTAATTTAGCAGTAATTTAAGATTACATGTCCACTCGCTACAAAATCAAACACAAGCAAAAGTATGCTTCCGATGTGAGAAACACGCTGTGCATGAAGCATTGCTTCAATCCAGTGTGATTTCTATTTTATCAAGAGCGAGTGAGAGAGTGGGTGTGTGGGAGAGAGGGGGAGAGGAAAAATGAGCCTGCCAGTGCTTAATTGAGCATACAGATTCCTAATGTGTCAGGCGGTGGCCTCACAGATGAGGGATGGCACTTTTTTACGATGCATCTTCCTTTGTTTCCTCTTTGAGGCTAATGAAGTCGGCCTTCCAGTCGCCACCTGGGCCAGACACTCAGACACCAAAGGCACTCTCAAATCCCATTCACAAAGTCTAACAGCGAGCCCCCCCCCCCAGCAAAGGCAGATCCTCCTCCAGCCCCAAAAAACATACACGCAATGACACACACACGCAGGTAGAAATGCTTGTACTGGCGTTGCATACACACGCACACATGGGTTATTAGCTGGACCTGTGTGATAAACTCACACTCTAGGCTGATGTTTACAACATATTCATTATCAAAGCCGCAGACCTGTTTATTTTTACTGTCTCAAAACAGCAAGCATCCATTATCCAAAGATTTTTTTTTTTTTTTTTTTTGTCTCTCTCACTTTTTTCCCTACATGCCTTGAGGTCACCCACTAATGAGCTTAACACTGAGGAAACGTGGAAGCGATTAAACAAGACTTGGCTGTTTGAGGAACGGGGTGATGATATTTTACCTTGTGATTGTGCACATTTATATCAAGAGAAACAAGAGAAGATGTGAGCAAGGAAGCTTTTCTCAGTTGCGATCTTCACAAGGGTTTTCCTGTGTGTGAGCAACTAGTGAATGACAGTCACTGTTGTTGGCAGCCTCACACCCCCTCTTTCAGGAAGGGGGGCATGAACCTCCTTTGGTGCCTCTGTTTTTGCTGTTGCAGCTCAGGCCAAGTAGTTTTGGTCACCCAAACATGTTCAAGGTGCTCCGTGACCATATGTTTGCTCACTGGGGAGAGGAGCAGGGATGGGGTTGAATTGTATGACCTTAACCCAGGTTGAGCAATGAATACTCCAGGCTCTTCTCACTTGGGTTCATGCCAGGTGAGCACAGTAGTCGAGCTCCCCAAACATTCAACCAGAACCCGGCTAGCAGTTGACAGCTGCAGACATAAAAGGTGGAAAATGACAATGGGTGGAGGATCTACTCTGTGGAGAGTAAAGTTTGTTCAAACCGGAATAAGTAGCAAAGCTATTTACTTGAAGATAAATGGGCCAAAGTTGGAATGAAGAGGTTTCTAAAACAAAAAAAAATATGCTCAAAAGGATCTTATGATATTCAAGATATATTACAGAAAAAAATAAGCTTCCATGTTGGAGAAATACATTGATGAGAACAAGAATTACGTCTGCAGAGACACAGCTGCTACTTCTCATTAGTTGTGATATGATATGTTATGTGAGTCACTCACTTCCTGCACAGTTACTGTAAGTCTACTGCAGGTTTTCATTTTGATTTGTTTCGTTGCTGCAGATATGTCTCATACAGTAGCAACAGTTCCTTGTTTTACTTCTCTAACACAGTAGCAAACAGTTTAGGGGTTGTGCAAAAACTCTATTCCAGGATTAGAATAATTATTAGTGACTTTTAATATCATTTTAGAGCTGTCACCGAACCAAAAGTGAAACCAGAGAAAGTAATCTTCCTCACAATACATATGAAGTTTAGTGTATACACGTATTATTTATTTATAAATTTAAATATTCATAAAATAAGATTAATATAGGATAAATAATAATTTGAAAAGTTTTTAATATTTTTCATACATACATATATGTACGTATATACATATTTATTTATAATTTCAGCTCGGGAACTTTACAGTCCATTATTCAGTTGTTCCACAGTGGAATTCCCTCCCATTATTCCAATTAATTGTTTAGTTTTCAGGTCCTTTAACACACACTCCTTCTTGAATTATACCATCTGTATGGGTGTTAAATAAACAAGAGATTAAACTTGTGCTGATAACTCAAAATGTCTGCATGGTCGAGTCAACAAGGGATCTTTATGGGGAGGGAAAGGGCTGAAAGAGAACGCCATTACTCCTCAGATATTTTAAACATGTGTTGGCATTTATCTTGGTGGTCCATGTCCGAACGCTAATGACAAACTCTTGTTATTAGTGGACTGAATCAAAGCCAAAGGCATGCCCACCCAAAACTTTAATCCGTTAATGTTCCCCACTCTCTAATTTGGTATTATGAAAAAAATAGGCAAGCATGTACAGTACTTCTTCAAAGTTGTATAAATACAGAGTAACACGGCACATATTCGACACGGTTTGCTTTTCAAGTTCTTCTTTCTCCCCCGTCTCTCTCTCCTTCTCTCTCTCCATAATGCTCCTCCACCATCAAACTTTATTTTCGTGGGAAGATTAAATATTTCTGCTTGAGAACACCCTTTAAACTATGAAATGACTGCTGTCACTGACAGAGAGACCCCCTGTACACACACACACACACACACACACACACACACACACACACACACACACACACACACACACACACACACACACACACACACACACACACACACACACACACACACACACACCACGCTCCCCTGATTTTGGATGGATAGATGGTTGGGGGAGAGGAGGAGACGGGGTGGAGGGGGCCAGAAATATATAATCTCCTGAAAAGAATGAGGCCCTCTGGGATTTTCTCAAAGTGGCCCCTCTTTGCGCCGAGGCTGGGGGAGAGTGGGTGAGAGCTGGTGGTGTGGGGTGGGGTTGGATTGGGGGGGGGGGGCATGGGTGGGGGCGACCATAACATTGCAACTCCACACTGTAACCTGAGCCAGAAGGGGGCCAATCTGTCAAATAATTAGCTGTTGCCCAGCACAAAGGTTTTATTTGCAGGAATTTCATCGAGGCAGGATTGAATAATATGTCTGTGTATTGTTTGGGGTCATGGGAACATCATCTCTTACTGGTGGGCCATAAAAGATGGTTAAATGATAATGAGAAAAGGCTCTGGTAATTCAATTCCTCAAGCGTTGGTTTCCATCTCCCCCCTTTCTCTCCTCCTCTTTTCTCTCCGTCCGTCTGTCTTTTCTCTTTGCTCAGCTAATTGCGGAACTTCACGTTGATGTTGAGGAGATTTTATTCAATGTGCAGAAAACACACACACGCAAGCACGCACGCACGCACACACACACACACACACACACACACACTCACTGTTTTATGACATAAACTCCACCAATTATAATATTCACAGATAATCATGTGTCTTCCCTTTTAGTTTCACTTGGTCTAAAATAATATGAATGAACCTGTTTGGTGTCTTTTTTTTTTTTGTTGCAATGAAAATCAACTTGATAATTAAATGAAGTAGATGTGATTAACTAAGCTGAGAGAAAGAAAAAAAAAGTCCTTTAAAACCGATCACCTCAAAGATTTGATTCAAATATTTTGAACATTTGGCTCCTGTATTGATTACCAATACACATATGAATAGCTAATGAGGAGGATGTGACTCCCACTCCCAAACCCAGTGCCTCAGTTGTCTTTTTTGTACATTGACCTCTGACCTTTGAGAGCAGTCAACCAGGAAGTGCATAGTGTTAAAAGGGATTGATTGGTTTGGGGTCCACAGATGATTGTTTATATCATTCCATACTGGAGGTTTGACCTTTGGTGACCCCTACGTGGACCAATGAGCTGAGAGCCACGACCTGCATCCATTTGCAACAGCTCTAATTAGCTTTGACGGGTCTCAGTTTTTCGCCGGGGTTGTAAAATGAAGCCCTGCAGTGCCCTGATTGAAGAAAGGCTCAGTGCGGCGACTCCGCTCCATGCCTACAATATCCCCTGCCGAATGTCAAACACATTAAACTTAATGTACCAGCAAATCTTACTCAATTATTTGTATGTTGTTGAGGTGTGCGCCTGTGTGTGTTTATGCGTGTGTATGCTCTCCCTAAATGGTGTTCATATGTCAGTGTGTGTTCAGCTGTCTGAGCACACTCAAGCATGCAGGTGTTTACATGGAAGAGGAGGAAGAAGTGGGACACAGTTTCACATTTTAGCAGTGTGTCCATGTGGGATGAAGTTACACACCCCGTGCCACATGGCAGAGCGATGAGGAAACTTGCTTTTAAGTAAAATAATTGGTTTATTGCATCCTGCGATCTTGCTAATTATAATGAAAGCAAGCTTACAATTTTCCAATTATTATTCTATGCTGATTCTGTTCCTCACTAATAAAGAGGGGCACTGATGCAAAACAAAATGTCAGGACTCCATTTCCCGCCTGTGCCTTAGAGCTATTCAGAGATGAGGGACGTACACACCCTTCAAATATCACTCCGAGTACAGAAAAAACATAAACGCACGAAACATCTGACTGCACAACATGTGTTCCAAACCACATGCCATGATCAAGCAATACTGTATAAAGCTGTGAAGTCAGAAAGGACAGTATGGTGCAGCCTGTGTGGTCATCAGGTATCAAAGCAACACGAGTCACTGAAGAGCCATCGCAGTCAAGCTCCTCCCACCTAACCCCCCCCCTTACACACACACAAACACACACATACAAACACATCTTCATATCTAGTAAAAACACTCGTCCAAAAAGAGTACAGGTCAAAGTACAGCTGTGATGCATCCTCGATGGATTGAGGTCGTGTCACTGAGACGTCACTTGGACAGAAGTTCACTCTAATACAGAAGATACGTCTGAGCTCTCCTACCTGTGAAACACCTTCCTGTGAATTCAACTTTCAAAATATGTTTACATTGTTATCTCTCTTAATTTAAATAATATATTAATTTTTTAATAATATTTCTTCCGACTCTCTAAATTTTAATTTAGCATCCATTTCACACTATTTCATCATGTAACCTTAATTTATGAAAGGAGACAACATGGGATGTACTGGATGCAATAAAGCATATTCTTAATCACTGACTCCTTTAAACATGTTTATGAGTGGTTAGGTTTGGAGAAACTTTGTGAAGCTCTTACTGGGAGAACCAATGAGTCACTGGGAGGTCAGTCACATTTCAGTGAATGCTGTGCATACATTGTTCCAGAGTGTTGTTCACTACTGCTGGACTGACGGATGAAAACAACACCAAATTAGGTCAGTGCATACTGAAAACATATTTGTGTTTGTTTACTTGTGTGAGATCTGATCACCAGTGTAATGCCAGCTGTCTGCCTGTGATTGGATGACCTGGGAGGTGTCACTATCAGGTGTAAGCGAGACCTCAGTGTCACCCCCTCACAGGTTTCTGTGTCCTGCCTCCAGTCTCCCACCACAATCCCTGGATCACACTCCATCTGACAGTATTTCATCTTGGATTTGTGGATAAGCGAGAGGATTTCAGTTCAAGCTCGCAGCTTAGCATGAAAACGTTGCTTAGTGTGAAAAGCTAAGGGTTTACACAATGTGGGATCCCCACCCCCACCCTAACCCCTGTCTTGCCTACCCCCCCACCCCCTTTGTTGCTCGCTCACTGTTCCACTCTCTCTCCCTTTCCCTTCTCGCAGGACTTTGTTGATTTAGCTGTGAGTGGCCGCCTGACACAACACTGGCTAACTCCTCAAGGAGCTAAATGCAGCATAGTTATTCTATCACTGGACTCTGAGGGGAACACAAAAAGGATGTGCTTTAATTAAAGGAGCCCAGGGGCTTCAGCGTCACTATAACCACACAAAGGTGGAGACAGTGAGAGGAAAGGATGGAGACAAATTTAAATGGTTAAAGTAACGCCTCATGATGCATCAAGTTAATGTGAGACAATTAAAAAAAAATGCACATTCTTGTATTGACTGTTCTCTTTTGTTGCATCAAGTACTGTAATGGACTTGTGCATATATAATAATAATTATATGCAGAACGGAAATATTTATGGAAATAATAGATTGTTTCCTGGCCAACACTAAAAGCTGTATACACTGTAAAAAAAAAGTGGTTGAATTTACATAAATGTTCATTTGAAGCAAAACAAAAAAAAGTCTTGAGTAATCCAACTGCAATACTGCCCAAGCGCAGGATATCTTTAATCTTTGTCTTGTCAAATATCAATTGATGATGGGTGAAGTCAAAAAGCAAAGCAAATAATAATTCTATCTCCACAATCAGTCTCCTGCTCCACTGTTATCCACAAATGTATCTGCTCTTGGGAACATGTTATGTCATTAAGATATATACAGTGCACTCTCGCGCATTCGCGCATCAAACCTCGTGACTTCACCTCATTGCGGATTTTTGGTAGACAGTCATGTGATACCGTACATGCATTCTATTGGTTGACGGCATCCGGAAGTGCGCCATGTTCCGTGAGTCTCAGACTTCTGGGAGACACAAAAGTGCTTTAAACAGTTGATAAGAGTGTGGGAGAAGGAAATACAGTTAGAAGGTGGTTTAATGTCAGTGTTTGGAGGGTTCATAAATGTTTAAATTACCGTAACTAAGAAGATAAAAATATATAGTCGCTCTATCGTGGAATTCCTTAATCGCGTGTGGTTCCTGGAATGCATTAACCGCCAAAGACGAGGGCACACTGTACATTCACATATATATTTTTTTTAATTTTTATATACTCCAATGATCCCCCTAGGGGAAATTAGTGGCACATTCCAGTGTCTGTAATTTACATGCATATATATATATATATAGTAATGTACAGGCCCTGAACAAACAACTACACACAAGGGGCCTGTATGCATGCCGGGGAAGGTAGAGTGACGGGGCAGCTCCTGCCTGGTGCGCCTACATGACCAACCTGTAAGGGGGATGGCGCCTTGCTCAAGGGCGCCTCCGCAGTGCTCCGGAGGTGAGCTGACACCTCCCACTGTCAGCTCACACTCCGGGTGGTTTTTTTTTGGGCGGGAGCAGGAATTGAACTGCCAATCTTGGAACATTAGACGACCCGCTCTACCGCCCGCTCTACCACTGAGCCACTAACGACCCCTTTTTTTATATATTTTTAAAATTTTGTATAAATTTTTAAATTTAACAAATATTTTATAATTTTTTGATTTTATATATTTGCAGTCATTGCCGCATCCAGCTACTCCCGCTACCAGTAATATAACACAGCTTATTATAGTCACAAATAGTCACCTTTTGTCACTAGAACCTATACTTTGAAGATCTGCAAAATAGTGGAGGTGACTTGTTTCCGTCACCTTCCATGATGACAGTGTATTTCTAACCATGTGGAAGGACTTACCTTGTGCTTCAGCTGGAAAACAAGGCTTTAGTTATGTTCTTATATTTTTCCATTTGGCTCAATATGTCTCCTTCATATTGACAGTGAAATAAGGTTTTTATAGAGACACGCGGGCTAAAATAAAGTGCAGCAGTTGATTTAAAGTACCAGTTTTCTTGGATATAATCTCATTTACATATAATTACAGTAATTACACTGATCGCTACAAATTTCAGTGATAGCGAATTGACTGTCTACTCGTGTGGAGCACAGTTTCCTGCAGCATAAGCCTGGAACAGCCTCTAATAACAGGTGAAGGGTTAAAATGGACCCTGTTACACGAACAAATATCTGCAGCGTAGGTTAACCCTGGATATAAAGAAATAAAGGCATTACAAGGAGAACCTGAGGAGAATCTTGAATGCCATTTGGCGGGAGGAAAGATGGATTGCCTGAATTCTCCACCAATCACCAAACAACACATTGGCTGCAGCATTGATTGATGAAGTATTTAAGTCGTCAATCTCACATCACCTGCTATTCTCCACCCACACCCCCCACCCACCCATAATGGCAGCAGAAAAGCTATGCTCTGTCTGCAGATCAGATGAACCCTGACCGATGGAGAACTTTGCAGTGGATGGGCTCAAAAATGAAACCTAGTGATGAGGCTGCACATGTAAGTCACACACAACAACCACACTCACACCGCCTCCTATTAGGCTTCTGTGTGCATAACTCAACCCAATACTATTGATTAAAAATCATGATTAACAATAATAATATTGATAAAAATGGAACATTAGCCCTCACCTCTGACCTTATTTGCAGACCTCTTTGTACTCTATGATGTATTCAATATCATAATCATGCTTGAGTAGGCTTGGTTTGAAAAGAAAATCAATGAGAGTGCACTCATACGCATGGAGAAAACATCACACCTGCAGATATTGTGTTGACGGTGCGTCAGGGAGGAAAGCGCAGAGCCGCTGTCTTCTTGGAGCTATGCTGAAGAGGCCATTGATCCACCGGTTAACCTATTCTCCTACATCAGTACAGCAGCAAACCCTCAGAGGTAAGTCACCCTCACCCCCACATCCCTCCAGCCAGGCCATTGTTTCCCTCTACTAATATGATACCCCCGAAGGTTCTCCACAGACCTCATTTCTAATCAATGCATGTGGTTGGTGGGATCATCCTGTCTCTGCAAATTAATGACTTCACTTTTTTCTGTGGTTTCATTCCATTGATTTGTTTTATTAGCCCATTGATCTCCACGCGCCTCCCCCCACCACCACCCTCCTCAGCTCATCCTCTTCCTCACCCAGCCCCAACCCTCTGCATCCACTTTGCTTATCAATATGAGGACTGATGGCATCGGCTCTGCAGAAACATGCGGTTCCTTCAGTCCGCCGATGTCTCCGCAACAACAAAACATACGCGGGATTAATGGTCAGGCGTCCCAGGGTGCGACGAGCCGAGTAGGATGCAGATTCTTGTCATTTTGTGACCAGGAAAATATCATTTAAAACCACCTGGTTCCTGAATATTCAGGCTAAAATAATCAGGTTTTGTTAGTTTAATGCAACCGTCATGGTCTAAATCACTTAGACATTCATCTGGTCAGGGCTCGGTGGTCTTATTAGCAGCCATATCTAACTCTCTCCCCCATAATTCCCTTTGAGATCTGAACAAAAGGATAGGAAGTGCTTTGCTGCAACAAGTCAGACTTCACTTCACAGGAGGAATTACAGCTTTTCATTTTCTGTCACTGGAGCGTTTTAGCGAGGTGCCCCACTAGCATAACGATGTTCTTTCTCTCTTGTTTTATGACTTGAACCATGCACAAAGAGTTGATTCACAGTAATTACTTGTGAAAACACAGAATGCCCATGTGTGTGCGTGGCGTTTGAAGCTTGCTCGCTGAGAGATAGCCACAGAAGTGCACACACTAGATATTCTGATGCTGACAGAAATACAGTCAGTCATTCGCCTTAAACACAAAAAAAGTTACACCCTGGAGGGAAAAAAAACATCGAAAAATTCCTGAGGGCAACAACATTGACATGTGTGTTTGTTAAGGTTAACCCCATGTTCATCAAAGTCTCTGCAGAACTCGCTTTCTGTGGGACACATCAGTTACACATTGTCATCTCATTGCCACTGCAGTATTATTTCTATTCTTCCTTCCCCGTTGAATAGTGATGCATGTCGTTTAAGAAAACAAGTAATACTGGAGGCCTTAAAAAACTAGACTCACCAATCCCTCCTACTAGCGCAGCTCTCTCTCCACTAATCCCCACAGACTTCATGCAACACAGCTGATCAACACAGGCTGTACAAACTCAAGTCAACTTGTGAGAAAACATGTCCCATTCGATATGACAGAAAGTCTGGAAAAATCCAGTGGTGCTCAAGATGGAACCATTTTGTTCTTTAATTGATGAAGACACAAAAATTCATGACATTATATGACCTAAAATAATGTAGAACATGGGGCGCGTCACATGCACTTAATCCTAAAATATGAAGAAATCCTGACAATGTCAATGTTTAAAGATGAGAGACAGACTATCAAAGACTTTATGTTTATCCAGCTTGTGGGAATTCCTGTTCCTCAGGATGGATCTGGAGTCGTCACAACTGGCGGCATTCCCATCCCACCCTGCCGGCCTCTTTCATGGAAATCACATCCCACACAGATAGATGATTACTCATGTTTTCTCTATTCAGATTGAAACACAGACGTTCCGAGACACCAGCGTGTTTGTATTTGTAAATAACAGTAAGGTGAAGGCTCACACAGCTATGCGCGCTGACACAAATGACCATGAATGCAGAAGTTTTTGCCATGTGTAAGACTGCAATGATGAGCATGCAAACATTTTATTGTATTGATTTTAAAGATGCACTTTACTGATTTGAAGCCTGAAGTTTAGTTTACTCATCGTAAGTAGTCCTACTCAGCCTCTAAAAACACTTGTGAAACATCCTCCATGACTCTGGAAGGGGATTTTGGTTGATGTCATCAGGGCTACAGTGAGAATCAAACACTCTCGACATGAACATTTTGTTATAACTGTGAGCTTTGAAAGAGACGGCATGTCGCAAGACAGTGATGGTCGAGTCACATTGTGAGAAATGTCTTTGCAGTTTCAGCCATGTTACAATACAGGATATGACAAAGTTGACTGCTTTGATTTTGATCACACTCAATAAATTATTTCAGTTCTGAATCCACAAACATTGGAAAAAGTTTGTTTGGACTTACTCATGAGGTTTTGTTTTTTTTTTCTGAGCAAATGAATTTGCAGTTTATGAGCTATTTTTCTCTCAGCCAACAACATTTTCTCAGCCTCCAGAGGATATTCAAAGAAATTAAGCTATTAACATTTATATATACTGTATGCAAAGACCTGCGCTCCCCAAAAGCCTTCATAAATATATTTAGTGTAAAAGACCTCTAACTTCCATCATCTTGATGCTATTATCTGTAATTTATACCCATGATTAAGGCCATAAAGGTTTATCTCTGGTATTAAATGCAGCACACTATTCAGCACATACATAGGTAGGTACCTCGTGTTTAGGTTGATTCAGCCGCTGCTGCATCTCCGCATCTCTCCTGTCTTTATAGAAATCCTTTCAGGCTTTTCTGGCAGCAGTTTCCTGCTCTTTCATCTGGCTCCCTTGTGGTCAGACTATTAGCCCAGCCTGTGTACCTGCAAGTGTTTGGGAGGCAGCTGGCTCTGGATGCTCAGTGCCTGCTTGGGCCCAGGGGGTGCCGGGACCTGGGAACACTGGCACCAAATACCGATGGGTAATTAGACCTTCATTCAAGAGCAAATGTGGCAAGCATTAGACACAAGGCTCTTTCCGGTTCAATTCATATCTCCATCCTGCCTTCTTTCCCTTTCTTACAAACATGTTCCATCTTCACTTTTTCCCCCTTGTCACTTGCTTTTTTTAAAAATTTTTGAAAAGAAAAAAGAAAAAAACAATATTAAGGAATCTATAGTACTTAAAAACGCAATGATTTAGTGTTTATCTGCTACCCTTTCACTGGTGTATACACACACAATAGTAACTCAAACAAAACAATGTGAAGTCCTCACAGATGTAGCACTATAACCATCTTAGTTAACTGTTCTGTCACAGCTCTTTTGGATTTGAAGAACACAAGCATGATCTTCTTTTTTACGACAGATATGTTCACTAATAAACACTGCTGTAAAAACGTCACTTTAAAATATTCACCAAAAATAATGCTGTTACAATTTCTAATGCCAGGTAAACACGCATCTGGACTCAGACATACAGTATATACATGGCTCCGTTTATGATGTAATGCGCCACTTTGTCTCCGTCAGCTGTGAGAAACATGACAGCGGTCGTTTCTCATAAACGGAAAACGACTATGAGAGGCCCATTTTAGTTTTGTGGTGAAAGGTGACATAACCCATAATTCCACTCAAACCACAATGTTCTTTTATCAGATGTTCGTCTGTGTTACTGAGGGGACTGTCAACACGACAATGAAAAATGTCTCAACTGATTTAATACAAACAAATACCAACCGAAAGAGTTTTTTAAAAACCTACATATTAAATAAATTACATGACTACTATGTGATTGCCAAATTGTAAAACAATTTTCTAATTTCGACCTTCGACCAGAAACAAACAGCTAAGCTGTATTGAACGCTTAAATTATTACTCATGGATCCTGTTTTATAATAAGCCTTGTGATTTTCGTTGAAGGGATTATTTTGTGTGTTTTTCTCTCTTTTTTGAGGGGGGGGGGGTTTGCTGTGTTTGTCTTGTGTGAATCAGTGTCATGGGGTCAATATCTAAAAAAAAAAATGTGTGGCTGTTTGGTGGCAAAGTAGAGCTTCATGACCTCTTCTTTATTCGTGTAACACTTTGGGCCTCCATGCAGAAGTGGGTGACCATATTTCTTATTCATACATATAGAAGTCATAGTTTTACAGCTAATAGGTCCTTCAATGTGGTGAGGGGCCGATCTCTGCCATGCACTGAATGCTTTCGTCAGGCTGTGGAGGAGGATGCTTTTAGGTCAGCAAAAAACACTTGTTCCAAATTAGCATAAACAGGAACACAAAAGGAAAAGGGGAGTGGAACGGAACAGAAAATGGTGTTGTCAACAGGACCCCTGGTGAGGAATTTCAATTTCATATATCTAATTATCCCTGTCAGATGAGGAGAAGTGACAAAAAGCCGTCTTTGTTCTTCCTCTTTATCTCCCGCGTCTCTCTCAATTAATTTCAGCATACGAATATGACTAATTGTCTCTCTGCAGCTTCTCAGCCACATAAATAATAATTTTCAAACCGTGCTGAGAAGGGGGTTGGATGATCACCCATCAATTTATGATATTTGAACACAATGGATTGTGCATAATTCAGGTGGTCATGTTAGCAGGCCGGTGCCACTTCTCTGTCGGCATCGCCCTCCGCCCCACAGCCATCCAGCTCTGCATAATACGGATGTGCTTTTCTGCTTTTGTGAACGAAAGCGGCATGTCTCTCGTTTCTGTCTTTGCGATTGTTTCTTTGTTTAGAGTGATGATATTAGCATCATAATCACAGAGAAAGAAAGACACATCAGTGGTAACTGATTTATGCAGGGTTTGTGTGGAGAGATTCAACAAAACCTGTCACCATTAACTCTGAATTTCAATCAGATATATGAGTGTTTGTTTCAGACACTCAAGCACTAACTAATCCAAAAAATAAAGTCTCCCTAAAATACTCAACTGGGAAATTTTGAACGATTGGGTGGATCAATCAGTGGTGGAAAACAGCACAATGCTAAAGAACCGAACTTTTTAAGTACTTTTACTCCAATCAATCCATATGTCATACTTCTACTCCACTACAAACCAGAGGGAGGTCTATATTTATTTCAAATGTTAATGTTCAATTTGTAAATTTACATTAATGATACAAAATTTTATTCGCACACAAGTTATGATGTACTATTATGGTTTAGAATAGAACTTTACTAACTGCTGTGGAGATGCTGTCAAGTTACCAGCAGATACAGTTGATCAGGTTGTTGAAATGAGTCCTATGTGTTTGTTAATTATGAAAGTATTTCTACAGTGAGGTGTTGAGGACTTATTTCACTTCAAGGGTCCAGTGGAGGAAACTGAGGCCCCGTCCATACGATGCCGGAACTTTTTGAAAACGCGACTTTTATGTTGCGTTTACGTTTACACGACAACGCAGATATCCGGAACGAAAATGCAACTTTTTGAAAACGCTGGCCGAGGTGGATATTTTTAAAAACACTGGGTCTGCGTTGTCGTGTGGACGGTGTATCCGCGACTTTTTAAAAACGCTGACGTCTTGCCTGCAATGAAAACCTTAATGACGTTGTGACAACAAAACACGGAGGATTCCTATTGGATAAAATTTGACTCAATACTGCCACCACATGGTTTGGCATGCTTATAGCCACCTTCGAAAACGCACTGATGCGTTTACGTGTGGACAGAGATTTTTTTGAAAACAATGTCGTGTGGACGCGAATCGTTTTTGATGTGTTTTTAAAAAGTTGCGTTTCCAAAACATCTGTCATCGTGTGGCCGGGGCCTGAAATTAGTTTATCAAAAATGGATGAAGAATTCTTCAGGAACTAACTGGTAATTTATCCGTTCATTTACTTTATTTAAAGAATTGAGAAAAATTTTTTTTACTTGGAGAACCGACTGAATGACTCATTAATCATTACTTCATCAGCCGTTCTGATTTTAGTGCAACTTCACCTATAATCCTGAGTAGTTAAGTAGAGCCTCATTACTTGATATTATTGAAGATTCTCTGAGCTCTAGCTTAATTTATATCAGAAATTTAGCATAAAATAATAATCAGTGAGCTGCTCATTGGTTCCTCTGTGGTCTGTGTTCTGTACTCTTTTCACTGTTTGAATCTAAATGGCAGTGGCAAAGAAACACTCAAACTACTCATGATTAAAAATGCGTGAGTGTTTTTACCCTTCACACAAATTGCTTTACCATAAGAGTATTGCACTCTGGTTTACATTTAACTCACATCACAAGGTTTGTGACTCTGACAATGATTGTATAATTAATTGGCGTCCTATTCACTCCAAGAGACCTTGTCTTTTTCCTGCATCTCAAAAAAAAAAGAGAGAAGGCCAAAAATATGCGCTCATGCTGAAAAGATGTTTTATCACTTATTGACACGGGCATAAAAAGCCTTTGAAGGATAGCGCTAAAGTAATGACATTTTTAATTCAATCAAATCCTTCTGAAAATCAATCAGCAAAACATAGACATAATGAAGCAAACATCAAAAACTTGTCCAAACAAAGCTGCAGTCAAGCAGCGGCACTCCAACTATAAAACACATTCAGTGAGTCAGAAAGGGAGAAGTGGGGTGGGACAGGTGAGTCCGGGGTGGTATTGTTCCATTTCACTAGACACATTCCTCCACTGGAGACTCTTGACCAGTTGCCATTTCACTGAAGCTGTAGCCACACTTTGTATCACCTCTCCCTCTCACACACTCTTCCTGCTTGTGTCAAATCCAGATTAGCTCGATAGTTAAGACAACATTAAATATAGTTAATGAAACCTATAAATAATTCAAAGCCATCCTCATCAAGTTTCATATTTCATAGTCAAATAACTAAGAGAATTTAGTATTATCCAGAGTGAATCAGCATGCAAAAAAGTATTTTACTGTATTGTGGTGTTTAGCAGCTTAAATTTCCTGATTAAATAATATCTAAATAATGTGTACATGCATGTAATTTTTCTTGGTGATGGGGTTCTATGGAAATGACTGATTAGCTAATGGGAAAAAAAAAACCTTAAAGCTCAGTTCCAGTTACCTTTGTCTCTTAATGGCTGCGTATTTCAGCAATTTATTCTGGAATGACCCTTTGAGAGAAGTTAAATGTATTATCAAGGGCAACTTGATTTTTTTTTTTTTAACAATAACTATATAACAGGCTAAAAGTGCTTCATCTCCTCCTGCTGATTTTTGTCACAGCCAATATGAGTTTGGTTGACTCCAACCTGTCCCTTTCTCTGTGGTTAATATTTGTGGATTAGCCACTTCCTTTCTTTGAAAATACTGTCTTGAGGACAGTTTGTGTAACTGACACCTGTAGCAGTCAGACCCAATGCTGGCTTTCAGCTGAACGAGCTACATCAAGTCAACTGAGTGAATCTGTCACTCAAGTCTAGCTGGATAATTTTGTCACAAAACTTTCCATACGTTCATTAGCATTTTTCCATCAATAGTCAAGTGTTTGTGAAAAAGACGACATCAAATGGAGAAAAAAAAAAAGATTTGCATTTGGTGCATAAATAGTTCCAGGACAAGGGCTATTAAGTTTTAAATTAACATGTAAACAGTTGGAAAGTCTGCCCTGCTACCCCCCACCTCTCCTTAACCCCTATCCCTGGGTCCCTTTTAGCGTCCTGATAAATATACATAAAGCCTCACACAAAGACTGCCTTGTCCCTCCAATGGGCTACTTTTTAATGGAGACATATATTTCCAGGATTATATCAGCATTCAGTTGCAAATTTTGAGTTTTAATACACAAGTTGGGGCAGTCTATGAATAAGAGTATCATTTGAATTCAGGGGACACCTGGTGCTGAGGGTTTGGGCTGCTACGAGCTGACCTGGTGTCAGTTCCGAGGCTTCATTTGTTCCCTGCTTTTCCACTCACTCTTCACCATACTCTGCAAGTGGTGTTGGTCATGTGACATTACACACGTCTTATTCATGTCAACAAGTGTATCGTTGTCATGCTTTGAGATCACTGAAGAGTCTGGATTGAATCAAACTGACGCTGTGAAGACAAGTTGCTTGATTTTAAAATTACATAGCAGGTAGCAGCAAAGAACCCTTTTATTTTTAGGATGTCGACACAAATTTCTAGAATTCGCAACATTCGTCACAGGTATATAATTGATTTTTTTTTTTTTTCATCACTTCCTTGGCTGCATGACAAAACAGAGGGGCTGGGGGAGGGATACTATTGGGAGGGGAAGAGAGTAAGGGGTACAAGGTCCATTCGTATGCACCCCACATCTACTCAACACACACTCAGGCCTGTATTGCATTTTGCAAATTTATACCCAGGATGTTGGTTTAGAGTGTTTCCCTGAAAAAAAAAAAAAAAGAGAGAGAGGGAGAGAGAGAGAGAGTTTTTTTTCCAAGTGTCTGCTTTCATGAGCAAGAGTGATTGAGGCACACAAACAAACCTTTGTTTCCTAGCTCACAGATGCAAGGCCCCAGCACTGATTTACACCCCAACCCACATTTGCACTTTTTCAATACTTTGAGACTGAGACTGTAAAATGATGCTGGGCACTGCTATAAAAATGCAGGTGATTGTAGGCTAAAATTTAGCAAAAAAAATTTTTTTTTTATGGAAAGTTAAATCTTCGGCCTAGAAATTATTAAGAAAAAACTGCATCTCACATTCACAAATCATTCAAACTACCCACTCTTTTCATTCAAAAATATTTGCACAGTCTTATGTTTGCAGATACAGGACAGCTGCACTCAGGAGGAGTCGATCTATAGTCAGACAGAAGCAGTCCAAGTCAAAGACAAGAATCACTGAAGCTAAGCTAAGCTGGCCTCTTATATGTGTGGTAGTAAATGTCATTCTGTGCTAAATATGTTAGTGTGCTGTCACCATAATGACCATGATGGTACAGTGATGATGTGCCAGGTTGAATCTTAATTATAATGCGACTATGCCAGAGACTAAAACAGAGGTCATGACCTTGACTGTTCGTGTGATTTCTAGAATGCTGGGTTGTAGCAAAGTGTTCTGGATTCAAGTCATTCAGCCTGTGTTTAATTCAATGCAAGAGTACAGAGGCTACAGATTGGTGAAAAATGTACAGCAATGAAAATGGATTTAAAAGTGTGAAAATAAATGAGAAAAGCAACTTTTGTATTCAGAAAAAAATATGATTATTGTCATGTACTTTTTAGACAACTGATAACACTTCATATTCCTCTTATCATTATCATTCAGTATACATGTACCTTAACTGCAATCTATATTTTATAAATCCATTTGAAACATATGTTTGAGTGTACGTTTGTGCATTGATTTGCACATTACATTTATTTATGACAAAATAATGTTGTGTAATATGTGTCTTATACCAGGTGAATATTTATATTTGCTGAGCTGACTAAACAGTCAGGTTGACAGGCTGCTGACAGCTTGTTCACGTCAGTCCCAATTAATAATTAGTTTAATGATTTGAGTGCTTGACATGCGCCCCGGACAAATGTGGGCAGGAAAATGCGCACACCGCGCTGTTTGCATAAATCTGCCATTTCAGCTCGGGTTGAGGGGGAACGGAGGGAGAGAGGTGGGGGGAATTATGGGACTCAAATGTGTGTGATTGGCGGTTCCCTTGGCTCCCCAGGTTAGAGAGTTCAGAGAAAAGCCGATTATTGCTCTCCCTCAGGTCAAGCCTTCATAAACAAACAAGGAGAGAGCCTGGGGCACCGTGTTTTAGTATGATTAGCATATCATACAGCCTATCGACAAGGCACTTATCATATTACAGCAGGGCTGTCCTCTGAGCACACGGAGGTTACATGTACAGGGCTTCCGAGCATACATCTCTGTTCATTAGAAGGGTCCTCTGGGGGAAGAGAATAAATCATATCAGCACGTGGTTATGGCAGCGCAGGCGTTTGACTCCTTTAATAAGCCGGAGAGGATCTGACAGTTAACTTCACAATGAAGAATGGCGAGAGAGACGAGTGGGTATGACAGGGAGGATTGATAGTGGGCGAGGAGTACACTAATACCATTTTACATCAAAACGTGTGCCTCTATGCAAGTTATAATTAACTCCAAAAGTAGGTGGTTGACTCCTTTGCCAATACCAGTAGATAAATGTTAGCTTCAGTGTCACAGACATGCTGAAAAAAAAAGGGCCAAAAGTAGCAGATGGAACAGCTTGTACTTTATTAAACTGCATCCAGACAAACTTACTTTAACTTTAAAAGTCTTAATTAACGAAATCTGATAATAAGAGGAATTTCCATAGAGGTCAATAGCAAGGTGAATATGTCTTTAGATCATTTACACATTGACTGTGTGATTCTCAAGTAAACCTTGAACTGATTTGAACAGACAAACTTTGCTCCAATGACCTCAACTTTAATGAGCAAAGGGGAGAAAACTAGCTTCTTTGCTCAAGTGTCACATTTACATCACTGCTGGTGTATTCTTGAGTTGATAAATACCAATGCCATCCTTTCTGTCTGGGTCTGACTAACCTTTACAAATGTTGTAATTACCTCATGACTCTAATGTTTGATTACAGTTGAGATAAAGGTAAAGCCTAGGTCATGGAGTTGGGTAGTGGAGTTCAGATTCAGGGAATCAGCCTCATGGGCCTTAAGTTCAAATCACAATGGCTAATAGGAAAATACAGTGACAAATCAAAAAATCAATAGACAAAAAGAAAAATCACATCAAATAAAAAAAAATCAAAACAGAGACTGCAGCCAGTGTCGCTGCCCCCCACTCTCGCACAGACACGCAGACATTGACTGATCTCTCTGTACATGGCTTCCCTGTAGCTAACCCTAACCCACATTCAATACAGGTAACTTGTGTTGAGGGGGGGAAATATACCTACTGATAACTTCTTTACTTCTCTTGAACTTTCTAAGGCACTAAAGGCTAAGAAAACCAGCCTGGTTGGTCCAGTAAATTAAGAGTAGACAAGAGCTTGCTCCATCTGTAGAGGAGCAAAGGGCCCTGCACACTAAAGAGGTGCTGAAATGTGACAGTGCAAACCTAACAGTCTATCAATGCTAACCAAGAAAAAATGTCTCCGTTCTAATCACAATCCACACATCTGTCAACATCACAAGTGGCCACGAGGCTAAACTGGAGACTGTTACGTACAGTACAACAGAACCAAGGTTGGAGTAGATGTGCTTGATCAAACGGGCAGGAAATATTCAGTGTAAGCTCCTACATGATGATGGCCATTGGTGGTGTTTCATAATATTCTTAACCTGGCTGCCATAAGTGCTTCGATCCTTCAAGAAGTGCATCAATACGATGATGTCACAGAGGAACCTCATAATGTGACTGGCAAAAGAAAGTTGCTCAGGACACATCAAAGCAAAAGCCTGACAAATGATGGTGCAAGAGCCCCATTTGGAGCAGCAGAAGATGGAGAGGAGAAGGCAGTGCCAAGTGAAGAATGTGTAAGAAAATAAAGCAAAGGATAGTTTTATCAAATTTCATAAGGTAGTGGGAGCTGCACAAGGAAGGTACAGGTTACCTGTGTTGACTGTGAGTGATTGGGAGCCATGAGCAAACCATCTTGGCTCCGTAACATCAGTGTCTCCAGCTGGCTGGTACACATCACAGCATGTTGGATTGTTCATAATAATTAATAATTTTCATTGTTAAGGTCTAATGATGGCACCAACCTATTTTGAAGCAGGATACATTTGTTTTTATTTCAAAGTTAGAATTTGGATGTGTAATTGCAGAGAATCTATGTTGTGTCAATTAAATAAATAAAACATTCAATAATTGTACTTTTGATTTAGTGTAAAGATGTGTTTTTACCTATTCCACCAATTTATTCTTGGATATTTTAATGATAATCCAAATTATTTACAAATAATGTCTGAGCAGTCAAAATGACTGCCTATGGTAGTTCTGGGTAGTAATACTCAGATCTCTTTTGTGTTTTGAAATTTAAATGATCAAACAATGTCAGAGTAAAATATACACACATTTAAGAAAAGTCAGGCTCCTATTGGTACATATGTTTTTTTAAAACCAAGTTATGACATAGCAGATTTTGAAAGCAGTCAAAATGACTGTCTTGGGAGGTCTAGTGTTAATCAAAATTGTTTAACTTAGTGTGAAAAACAATGGCAAGAACATTAGGTGGTAAAAATAAATAAATAAAACAAAAGAAAAGAAAACATTTTGATCGTAAAAATTAAATTACAAAGTTGAAAAATTGGAAAAATTAGAAAGTTGTGTCGAGGATGACAATTCTTGTTTACGCATACTTTGTAGTTCATAATTTCCTATTGCGTTTGCTGTATTCATTAATGCACTTCATGTTCATAAAAAACTTGTATAGTTCTCTTACTTTTGTGATCAAAAACATTGATTTGAATCTCAAATTTGAGGCTGTTCTGTAAATAGTTTTAAAATAAACAATAAATATAACAACTTCTGATCAATCCTTATCAATTTCCGACTTAAAATAATGAAGCAAATTAAGCCCCACCCATTTCCTGGTCAAACCATACCCACTTCCGATTTAAGCCCCACCCATTACGAGTACAGCTATGGATACAGATAATTTAGATGGTTGAACAGATACAGATAGTGTTGTACTCGCTCATCCCTACTTCTTAATTTCTCATTTTTGTGTTGTTCTTGGACTTCAGCTGGTTCTGGTCTTATGTCTGCAAAAATGATCTACTGAACAGTGAAATGGGTAAAACAAGAGATCAGATAGAGGTTTACATAGTTAATGTACAAAATAATAATATTTCTTTGAATGCTGATACTGGTCCTGAGGGAATTATAACTGTGTTTTGCTGCATCCATGGTGGAGTAGAAATCACCACGATTTCCAGACACACTACTCAAATTTCAATTTGAGCAAATCTATTCTCTTCGGCTACACAAGCTAAACTCACAGACCACAGGCCACAATTAGCAGCTAGCCACTCTGTCCAGGGAAAAAGAGCAAATGACATCCGCACCTAAGCCCTTCTAAGCCTAGGGAGCCGGGCTATGGAGCAGCCTCCCTGCTCTCTCCCCTCCAGTAAAGCATGGCCTCTTTAGGTGGTCCACGCTGTTTGAAATGTCGCCTCCCTCCAAGGGAGTGGTGGTGCTGGAGATGAACACCTGGATGTATATACAGTGGACAGGGAGGGCTCATTTCAACAGCTGGAATATTAGATGGGTGTTCTTCATGTCTCTGCTTCAAGGTGGCAGCACAAAGCTGGGATCAGTCTGGATTGCATGTAACTTGGGTAATCACATCCACCACTGGCATGGATCTTGTGCCAAGGAGAGGACCGTCGGTCACCGGTGGCGTACATTTAGTTCAAGACTCCTGTTTCACAATGACTTGAGAGTAACGTGTAGTGTAATGCTACAGCTTGTATGTGTGTATGTGTGTGTGTTTGCATGTGTGTGTGTCTCTGTGTGTAAAGCAGTCAAATAAATTATTTGTTTTGTGTATATCTTTCTCTGCATACAGTAAAAACTACACATTTCCTTCAAGAATCCCATTACTTTTTAATGCACCTCACTGTGCCTGTGTGTGTGGTGGGTGTGTGTGTATGTGTGTGAATGAATGTATGTTTTCCTAACTGATGCCACCCCCCTCACGTACACAGACACACATACACACTCTACCCATGCAAATTAGAACTTCACACACGTCGCGGCAAGCTGCCGGGTGCTCTGTGATTTCATACGACCAATTAAGGCACTCTTGGCAGTTGTGTGAACAGTTTCATTAGAGGAGATAATATTGCAAAGTGAAATGATAAGCAATCATTATGATTAATTCCCAGGCATTACATTGCTCGTTAATGAGGTGTAAATGATCTCATTATTTTTTGAAAGAGTACAGATTAGATTAAAGTGGAGTGGACAGCACTCCTCTGTGTTCAGACAAGTTAGTGTTAATTAGGCCCAATCTCCAGGAGCAAATGAGCCGCAACCCTTTGGTAAACAATTAGGCTTCTATAGCCCTGGGCTAGATGGACAAGGATAGGCAACTGAATGGATAGATCGCTGGAGAGATGGATGTTAAGGGAGTGTTCAAATCTGAATTAAAGTCATCGTTCTATAGCCAGGGAAGATTAGACCAGTCATTGCTCTTCATGTGCCAAACAGAGGAGTTTGGCACATGTTAGAGATTTAGTGTTACTGACTCCCAAAATGATGTTTTCCTTTTGATAACAAATACAGATAATATGTAGAAGAAGAAGAAAAAATTCATGACTCTTCTCTTTCTTTTTTATGATAAAATACAGTGCGCCCACAGTCCTGGCGGTTAATGCATTCCAGGAACCACACGCGATTAATGAATTCTGTGATACAGCGACGAACTATTTATCTTATTATTTACAGCAATTTAAACGTTTATGAACCCTCCCCATACTGATATTAAACCACCTTCTATCTGTATTTCCTTTTCCAACACTCTGATCGACTGTTTAAACCATTTTTGTGTCTCACGCATGTCCGAGACTCACGGAGCAGAGCACACTTTTGGATGCCGTCAGCCAATAGAATGCGTGTATGGTATCTGGTGACTGCCTACCAAAAATCCACGATGAGGTGGAGTCACAAGCGTTGATGCGTGAATGCGTGAGGGGGCACTGTAGTGGAAATTTTGAATGCTAACTGTAATGCTGTCAGTGAACATTCAACAGTGAGGCTAAAGTTATAAGCAGGAATACCTTCTGGTTTCCTGGCTGCTGTGTCTTTCCCTATAACTCCCTCGTACACAACTAGAAAATGCTGTCACTGAAAATAAGAACTAAAATATTGTCAAGATAACTAGAAGAAATCAACAGATGATATTCCATGGTGACTTTACAGAATCATAATATAATATTATAGTGATAACCAAATTTTAAGCCCTGTAACATGATCAATCATCTTTCAAACACACGTTGAGATTTTCAGACAGCATCGGTAGAGACTGAGGTTAAAATGAAAACCTGTAACTGTGTTCATTAATATTGTATATAGGCAATTCACAGGTTTAATGTATGCACAATTTAGGGACGCAAAATAGGCTGAAAAATCTTTTTTTTTTTTTTGTAACGACCCCTTAACGTAAAAGCCGAAAGAAAAAGAAGAAAGAAGAAATTTGAACGCAATTGTATGTGGAGTTTTACAGTTGTTGTAAATTTTCAGGGATTTTTTTTTTAATGAAAGATCATTAAATAAATTATTTTAAATAAAATCTTTCTTTTTTTTAAATGGTTAAAGAAACACTTTTGTTATGGTAAATCTTGATGTCTCACAGCGTAGAAAAGCAGTTCTGTGTCTCAACCTAAGAGCGACTGGAGCAGCCACAGTGGGAAATGTCTGCCTCTGACAACATTGATTTTACCGTCCTCTCCTTTTGTCTGAAAAGATATGCTTAGATTATGACAAAAAAAGTGATGTTGTAATCCCTCTGTCACAGCAGTTATGTTTCAGAGACATTGGGCCCTTATCGGTGATTGATAACGCTTAACTCAAAAACATATAGACGCATTAAGAACGTCAATATTTTCCCTGCGACTGAAGGTGACCCTTGGTTCCTGTGTTTGCAGTGTGTGCGCAGAGGGCTTTGATGGTAAATTTGTAAGGGTGGTTATGTGGGGAGGCTGTTATGGATTTGCTATCTTGGCCTCAAGTGTTTGCAGCTGATTATGTGATTAAATCAATAATAATTTCTGTTTGGGCTCTTATGCTCCTCTGCTTCATCTTCTTTTTCCTGTGTATTTGAGTGGAACGGCGGGTGGGGACTGGTGTACACAGAAATGCAGGCGACCAGTCACACCCACGGAGATACAACTATACACAACTGTTCAGCAGATGGTATTAAGGGCAATTTTGAGGATCCAAAAAGTTTACACGAAACATTTCCTCAACCAGGAATGTGAAATGATCACCTATCAAGTTTCAATACATTTATGACTCTTTGGTTTGAATGAGGAGAATCTTAAATCTGTTTTTAACACAACAAGTACTAACAATTCACTTTACTAAAGATGCGTCACCCTCCCTAGTGATGCAAAGGTCAAATAAAACTAAAGATCAAGAGCACCTCTGCATCTGTTTGAATGTTTCATACTCTGTATCTCCAAGCCTGGTTTGTTGCCGACTTGTGCCAACCACTCCTTAGCAACCGCAATCACTCCCCTCTTTGGTTCTGCCAGGTTAGTTGTTATGTCTAGACTGCAGGAAATGCAACATTACATTTGTTTACAGCCAACAGGAACTAGAACCAGGAGCTGTTATGTGATTAAAGAGTGCTACCCAGAGAGAGAGTTTGTGTGTGGCTCAACCCTCTGGGTTTGGCAATGATCAAATAGGCAAACCAAAATGGAGGACAGAGCAGAACTGGCGTCCGCATCAGATAAATGAACGGATTACATACGAAACAGGGTTTTCGCTGAGATCCCAGGTCATAAAAGGGAGTAAGAAGGAGTCCTGGTTTGGTGTTTGTGCCTGTTTCCTGCTGCATTTGTAGTGTATTGGTGTTTATGCAAGAGTGTGACTACACAGACTATGCATTTAGTGTATCTGTGGCTGTGTCCGTGTGATTGCATGTGGCTGAGTTAACTCACAATCCCTCAGCACCCTCTTAAATCTATACCCAATAAAAATCAGCACCGTCTCGAAAAACAAAACCCAGGGAAACATCTGTAAAACATTGATTTTGCAGATTGCAAACCAACTGCATAGTTAATGAGAAAAGAAATCAGTTTTGATTAATTAACCCAAAAATTGAAAAATCTAAGCTGCCACCAGGGAGATGACAAGGATTGCTGGTTTGGCCGTGCAGGAAGACGATTGGAGAGCTGCTTCCAGCTCCATAGATATGGCACCCAGCACAACCAAAAGGACTCTCTGGGTCTCTGTGGTGACCAGATGCACGACTAACATATTTTCACCTCAATGATTGTGCTTGTTTATTCTTGAGGAGGAAAGTGTTGGTTAGTGATCAGAATATGTGGATTTAATTGCTTTTACAGTCCTTTGTGTGTTTTAAAGAGTGGCTTTACGCAAATCATGCACACGCACATGTGCCGTGCAACTGTTTTGGTTTAATTTAAGTGACATCTGAAGACACTCTACACAAAACAGAGGTGAGTGGAATTATTTGTGCTACTCAAAGCAGTGAAGTGACAAGAGTTGTGACTACATTCACTGCAGATAATTCAACATGCCATCAACAGTTTCCGTTCGAGCCACTTTGCTGCTCTTTAATATTTTAAAGCAACATTCGCCTTCATTGTGTTAGGGAAATTAAAGCCATCACCATGGATGGACAGATACCAATGGAGCAGTAGCTCTTGACTCTCCTGACCCATTGAAATTAAACAGCATCCATTCACAACCATCTTCAGTCATTATATACGTCCATGCATTAGCAGTAAGCTGAACAAAAGGTAAGAAACTATTTCTTGAATTTTAGATGTCTTAAGAGTCATTTTTATTATTATTATTATTATTTTATCATTAACCAGACAAAGCAGATGGGGATGCTGAGACAACAATGTAAAGTTGTGCTGCTTTTATTTCCTGATTTTTCTGGTTGAGCTGTACTCACAACACAGGTTCTCCAAGGTCAATAAGAAACTTGGAGTGTTTATTTGTCCATGTATTTCATTTGCTTTCTAATGCAGTTGAGGCTGTGATGACAGATTTTGAAAATAATCATAGTGCTTTTTTTTTTTATAGCTGAAAGAGCGTGGGAAATTTCCACTCCCCAAAGACGTTTTTCTACATCTTTTTCTTTTTCTATTTGGATCTATTAGATTTTCATAATGCATTACCATCCCAGACTATTTCCCCCTTGTGTCTTAACTCCCCCTCGAGAAAGCAGAATGGTTGTACCCTAGCAGCTCACTGGGGTGATGCAGTAACAACCTCCTACCCAGCGATGGCTAGACAGTAGGCCATTGTAAAGCTGAATTGCCTTGGATTTATGGCCATAGTCCTGGGTTCCCAGAATGCAATGTCATTCTGTCACACCATCATCAATCTGCTGTCTCTGACCAAAAAAGAAGAGGGAAAAAATCACTGCTGAGAAGGAGGACAACAGCAAGAGTGACACTTCTTTATGCATGATCTTATTTTTATCAGCTGCCTGTCATAGGTAAAATGTGTGGACACAAAGAGCTCCATTTACTCAAGAGTCTGGGTGCAGCCACATCAGACATCATCTACTTGTTCCAGATTGCACAATTAACAAGGGGCTGGGTAGGAGCCAAATGTGGCCATTGTAGCAAATTAATACACCCTTTGATGCCACAGCTTTTCCAAGACATTTCATCTTCATTAAGCTATAAAACATGCATCCATGTTGCCTCTCTCATGCATTTATATCCACTCATGACACAGCATAACCCCTAAAAAAGAACAAATGTGGGAAATATATACTAAACCAAATGCTGTGAGATTTGGCATGATTACTTGTAAAATTCTGCAGATCAAAATTCTAGCCCTAACATAACTGTGTTCCACTAAAACACATGTTGGACAACCAAGGCGTTCGTGGAAAGAGAATGTTTGCTCCTCTCTTCCCTCACTCATAAACTGTTACCTCTTGGAGTCACTTCCCATGATCTACACGCACAGATATTGGACATCATAAATCAGCTTAATAAAGGACGTCTGAGCAATTCTGGGGTTTTTTTTGGAAAACTAAAAGACAAAGAAACCTAAATCGTTGTGATTAATGTGCTCTCAAACCCTCTCATAACCATGGTAACCAGGGCAGTTTGCCATGCCATTTAGAGGATCCAAGCTCTGACATAAAAGTATTTTTCCAAGTCCCTCATTGATGCACATCCTCAGTTCAAAGCGATTAAAGTTTTTCAGCCTCCATGATTGTTTCAAAAGGGGCATAAAAAAATTCATCTTATGCCAAAATATGTTGCATAACGTGATCATATAACAAAAAGCAAACATCTTCAACAACAATCAACTATAGTCTGTAATATGCAGAGCACTCTCGCCTCAGATACACTTCAGAAATGAAAGTGTTGCAGAGCATAATCAAAAACGAAAGACCTTGTGTCACACAATAGTTGCAACTCATAAATCATAATCTGCAGAAGGACACTAGAATTGGAACCGGCACAAATAATTCCTCTTACAGAAACAGACGATACAAAAAAAATTTTTTTTACATCGCATTCCTGACCTGAAGTTTCACTGGAAAGTTTTTACAAGTGGAACAACTAAGAGGCTTTTCACCGCAGGTAAATGCTGTTGTAAGACACAATAAGGTCAAGTGTTGATATGCAAAAGTGCAGAATTTTCACTTATTTTTAACCTAATTTTGCTATGAAGTAAATTGCAGGTTTCTACTTGTCTGACAAAAGTGATCTTTAACGCTAGAAGTGAGGTGTAGCTTTGACAGACAAAGAAAATACATGTTAGTTATATTATATATATATATATATATATATATATATATATATATATATATATATATATATATATATATATATATATATACATACATACATACATACATATATACACACACACATACATACATATATATATATATATATATATATATATATATATATATATAACTTCATGCTGTTCATGATAACATTCTTAAAATGTCCTATAAATGTGGTTAATCAAATAAAATTCCATAGTAATGATCGGAATAATAAATTGAATAGATCAGGAGTATTTTTGTACATCCATTAAAAATACATTTTTCATGACAAGTTCCACTTTGGGGTCAAAAGCAAAAATAAATAATACTCACCCATTGTGACAGAGCGGCAGTTCTAAGTTTCCTGTTGATGCATCAGACCTTGTCAGCTACCTGACGTGTGCCTCCTTTAATTTACTATGTCAATAACATCGGCGTGGAAACCCAGCCAGCGAGATAGATGGAGACACTTTGCGTAGACTTTGCTCCAAACTGCCAATACTTGAAAGTAAAAAGGATGAAAAAAAATGTTAATAAGAGAACCATTTCTAAATGACCTCAATATGTCTTGGTTGCTACATTTATTTTGTTTTGGTGTTGCTGTTCGTTTCCCAATTCTGAGGCATCAAACATACTCCTCCAGTCATTAGTCACCACAGTCGATGTGAGTGCTGTTTGTTTTCTGATAGAACATCATCATTCTGCACACAGTTCAGGCAAAACACTTAAGCATTAAAGTGCTAATTTATTTTTATACTTGCTAATAAGGAATTATGCAGGAAATTTAAAAAAAAGAGGAAAAAATTAGTTAACAAGAAAATATTGGCTTGTGAAAATCAAATTTGCTAGATCCTGTGCAACTGGTCACAATTAAATACAGACAGAAGTTTGAAAAGCTTGATTTCAGCAAAGACCTGGTTTGTTACACAAAGTGTCTGAGACAGGAGGCAACAAAGTTCAATTAAAAGAAGAGTGGAGAGGTGAGCATTGATTTAAAAGACAGTATTTTAAACTGCACCCCGGAGTGCAGCTCAGGGCTCTCACACTGATGACACTAATTCTTTTGGGAAATTCATGTTAGTTGGTGTCTAGACTTTTTATTAGTCGGCCAAATCACCAAAAGAACGGCCTTATCCTTGTATATAGACATGCCTGCTGACAGGCTTACATGTATGGGCAAACTGATATATTCGTCTTCCTTGATTAGGTCTCTTTGGTTTACCAGATCACTGCCAATCAGAGATATTCAATAGCAACTTGTTTCTAAGACAACTAACACTTGCAGTGACTTATGTGGAGTCAGAGATTCCTCATGTCTACATGGGGTAAAGGCTCCTTTACACGACATTCATATGTTCCGCATGTTTAGCCAGTTCCTAGAAGCTTAGTTTAAGATTATTTTTGTATTTATCTTTAGATAATTGCCTGAAATTGATTCAACAACACAACTCAGTGGCATGTTTGTTAAACCATTAATAACAAAAAAAAAATATGATGGAAATTATGATGGAAATATCACATCGTCAAATTTTATTTTTCTTATTTTCTCTTCCAATAATGAATCACTACTAATAAACAATTACTAATTTGATACACATGTGAATGGGAGAGTTACTGGTTGTTCTGAAGCATTTTTTTTTTGGTTTATTATTGGACTAAAAATGTAGAGAAATTTGAATCACTGTGAATTCTGTGTTCACTTCATCTACCTTCACACTATATTATTATGGCCTCTATAGGTGCAAACTCATGTAACTAGACGGTGGTTGGGTGATGACTTTACAGCATGTCTCTGCAACACAATTTACATCTTAGACACCACATCTTCAGATAACATGTATAATAGGTACTTATAAAAATATTTGGAAATTGCTGTGGTTGCATTAAACATCAGAACAGATCACCTTGTTCCCCAAAGACTCTACATGATGTTTTAGAACAAGAGTCATACATCTACTTTATATAAGGTGAATAGCATCATTGTCTTAGACTTTAAACAAAGAAACTGTTCCTCACTAAATGTAGTCACTTGGATTTAATTTGTTTAGTGCAAATACAGACACACTTTATCTCCCCACTGCTCTCTTTCTCTTTCTCTTTCTCTTTCTCTCTCTCTCTCTCTCTCTCGCTCGCACACACACATACACACACACCCGCACGCACATACGCACACACACAGACACACACACAGGGCTCCAGCGAGTCACATTTTAGTGGAAAATTACAGCTCTTTCAACAATTCCTCAGTCGGAATCCCATTCTGAAGTGGATTTTATCTGCAAATCACAATTATTTTGTTCATGCACAGTTTTAATGGTCACACCCGCTGGGCAGGAGACACTTCTCTATTCATAAATGTATTACTGCTGGGGAATCATTAACTTATTGTTAGCAGTGCGACTGATGGCTTATTGACATGACAACATTCAACCACCACTTTTGTCTTTAAGTTGCACATCCATATCACTGAAACAATGTCATCTACCCCATTTCCTCCACTCCCCTTGTGTTTGAACTTAGTGGAAGCCTTTTCAGTTGCTCGGTAAAACATAAAAAAAGTACCCAGAGATAAGTGTAGGCTGGATTTCTGGAAAGTCTCGATCTTTATGATGAAGAATTGGGAAAACAAAAGCACCAAATGCCACAGTAAATAGGACACAAGGGTGTGAGATGATGTTATGCTGAAACTGCGGTTTTATGAGAAAAGAAGCACTTCTTCTGTTTGCGTCAACCATAGAGAGCAGCAATACAGAGAGTAGTGGCAGTGTAGAGCCGAGATGCGTGCGTTATAGGAGGCGTAAAGCTCTGTCTGATATTTATTGCTAGAGATGCATGAGAGCCATGGAGTCAGACAGTTTGCACAGATGGTGGCCATCCTCGGTCAACATTCAAATAAAAAACAGAATGAGCGTTTCCCCACTGTGTCCAGCTACTCTTCTGTCAGTGAATGCAGACGCAGATAAAAGGAGCGGGTGTAAAAGTGTTTAAGCAGGGAGAAGTTGTAAAGGAGGAAAAAAGCTGAATTGCTATTCACTGCTTGTGCAATCCTTTCTGCCTTGTTGAACTTTATTAAATTCTGTCATTCTCTCCTTCCCGTTTGGATTTCTTTGTCAGCTTCTTCTCATGCGTATCTTTTTTTTTTAACAGAGGTATGGCAGAGGGTATTCAAGCTGAAAGAAAGTGTTGAGGATAATCATTCCACAATAAGATCCCACAGAGTTGAATCACTGTCGGAAATCACCAACGAGTGAAATGGATGAAAATACCTGATTTAGTGAGGATGTCTTCATAGAAAACTATGGGAGTGATTGTTGGACTGTACCTGATATCACACACGTTAATGGATTCTGTCTCAGATTCATTTCAACAAAGAAAATGAAAGGAAAAAGTTTATGAAGTAGCAAGAATGAAAAAATTACTATACTAACAAAAAACATGTGTTCCACACACAAATAGAAGTCACACAATTCAGAATTCAGCTCTGTGTAATGTATTCACTGCACAAAACCAAAAAAAAAAAAAAAAAAAAACAGCTAGAAAAGTAACAACTAACTACTAAAACTAATGGTAAGCCTGGATAAACCACAAGTTATGTAAAAATAAATAAATAAATAAATTGTTCTCATTCTTTTTTCCCTGACTGGCACCAGTGACAATTGGACAAAAGTGATCAAAACTCACCTAACGTCAGCCTGTTGCAGACCGGTCCTATAAAACGACATTTATATTCCAATCAATTCCAAGTTACATTTTGGGAAAAATTTAATGTGCTTCAATTTTATGAACATGAGGAAACAATTTTAATAAACATAAATTCCAACTTGCAAAGTGTTTCATGCTGGAAGTTCTTGCAAACTAATCATTGACAACATATTTAATTTTTAACCCTAAAATATCCATTTCTGCAATCTGATATTTGATCACAATGACTGAACTCCAGGAAAATAACCAGAGTATGTGTTTAAAAATTATTTTACCAACATTTTGGCATTGCATTATCAGGCAATGAGGATATGAGTGATCTCCAGTTTAAAACCCTGTTGCTTATTCAGCAATTATTCAGCCACCTCAGTGTTTATTACAAATCACAGATGGACAAAAATTTAGCAAAAAAACAAAACAAAACAAAAGCTAACACAAAAAAACCCAAAACCACAATAAATGTCATGCAAACATAGTTAAACTGAATTCCTGACAAAACAAATAACTACCATTTAAATTCAGTGAATGGAAACTGATGTGAATCTAATATATGTATAATACAACTCCACATGTAGACACCATATGTATAGAAATTGCATAAATATTCACAAATAATCACAATGTCATTGAAATGTTGTTAAGGTGTGGTGACTCCTCCTCAAACTGCTTGAATGACTGTTTTTCTGTTTAGATTTGCAGTATTGTCGTGTGTAGTCTGGTCATTCGTCACCCCAGCTATGAAAGCCAGGCTAATGGATATGAAAGCCCGATCAATCGGCCAGGAAAGGGAGATTAGGAGAGGATGAGTCACCATATTCCTCCATCTTGACAGCCATGTCATGCCTCGCAGCCACTCAGGAGACGTTGCTGATTGATGACTATCTTTCATCAGTTCCAGCTTTAATCTGACATCGCACGTTCTTTATAATCATATCAGCAGAAAATCTATATCGCATCAGCTTCTCTTTCCCTGTTCC